>NC_064602.1:75118282-75452657 GCF_943734735.2 Anopheles gambiae
ACAGGCTGAAATTTCAGAAAAAGGAACTTACAACGGAAAGCGCCCCACTATCAAATTTCTTCTTCTTCTTTAGCTAAACAACCGTTGTCGGTCAAGGCCTGTCTGTACCACTTGTGGGCTTTGCTTTCAGTGAATAATAGATTTCCCCCTATAGCAGGATAGTCAGTCCTACGTATGGCGGCACAGTCTATTTGGGACTTGAACCCATGACGGGCATGTTGTTAAGTCGTACGAGTTGACGACTGTACTATGAGACCGGCTTTTATTAAATTTAGTATTGTTTTTTATTGATTTTAAGAAAATTGGCGAAATGTTTATTACTTATTGTACGTTGTGCTACATCTTACGAAATATTACGACGTCATGCACGAAAATGTGTGCCAGTTGTGTCAGAAAATGAGGTTTCTGTATTCGATACATCGTGTTTGTAGTATCCAATCGAATTTTTTTTTTAAATCTGCGAGAGTCGCCCGAATGCAACTGAGAAACGAACTCACGACCTGCGGTTTGCACGATCAAACACTTTACCACCGTGCCATGGAAGGCTTGACTTTTCAAATCGCTTAAGTTTGACCTGTTTCGATTACAATTCACCCCACAATGTCACACACAAACCATTGTGCTTCAGTGTCAGCTAATCAAGTGCAGCAAATTGAAAGAGGAAAAGTAAAATAAAAAACGAAAACTCTCATTAGTTTATAACAAAAAAAAGGGTCAATCACTGCTTTATCTATACCGCTTTTTTGCGCCCAAAATTCCACACAGAAACCTCATAAGGAGGGATACCGCGTTGAATAAATTCATTCAGTGCATTGTTTTACCCATTGCCCATCAAAAGCCATTATCAGCAATCAAACAATGTCGATTTCACGCGAAGCAATTAACAATTTCCGTCACTCTGACCGCGTTAGTGCAGGAATCGTGGTGAAAAAAGAATGGCTCATTTGTCTCACCCATTGTCCCGCCCTGAATTTGCAGTGCCCGCACACAACGATCAAGTACGGTCGGGGCATAATCAAACTGAACAATACTCTAAACTTTCCCCCACCCGTTGCCCACTCTCTATTGATTAGTGTTTTGATTGCAAAAAAAAGCCGCGCCCGATAATTGCAGCATCGATGGAATATATGAATTGTGTGGTTCCATAATGTTTGCTACCAAGTTTAGCGCATAAAAAACCAAACGAATAGTATGCGCGAGCCTGAACGAAGAGGGAGCGCAACAGCAACGACCCTCCAAATGAAACTAACGATCCTTTCACGACCGGTTTCACCCCCTTCCTTGCGACCCATTCACCCACATTGCCATTTCGCCGGTATCAAATCGGTATCAATAGGTATAATAAAATAGTGTATGCAAATTTAATAAGCATTATAAGCGAATCTCGTACGAGAAGTAATTAATGGCATTTACGCACATTAATTTCACGCTCGCGTAAAAACGTTTGTTTCAATAGTGGCGCGGAGCTGGTCGAGCTTTTTAGTACAGCGGACCAACGACCGCACGCCCCATGGAACGCGGCGAATCAGCCGGCATAAATCAGCGGGCAATTGTGCGACCAATTTGCCACCCAGTGGGGATCGGGGAGGTGTGTAACCACCAGTGAGTGCGCACAGAACCGCGTCACCGAAACGGAATCCGTCATCCGTCAGCTTGTGTGTGTGCGTGTGGGGATGGGGACGTGGGCCCTCTCGGGGGCTGTCTGTGACTGTGTTGAAATGTATTGGATACGAGCGCGCGCGATCAAAAGGACCGAGCGTGTGAAGGCACGCGCGTTACTAATTTGTTGAATAATTTATGCACTTTTTAACCTATTGCTCTGGGCCACACCCTGCTGGTGGCGGATCCTTCGCGCTTTATTGACCTGCTCCTGTTGTGGGTTGTGGCAGTGTGTGTGTGTGTGTGTGGTACAGACCTCACAATGTTTTCGATGTAAATTTAATGGCAAAACCCGAACCGAATCATACACATCAAATAATATTCAAACACATTCGATACAGGGACGGGAACAGTACACTTTCCGGTGGGATAGTATAGCATGTTTTACACCTTCCTCGCGTTTTGTACCAGTATTGCTTGGTGCCTGGACTGTTCCAAGTGCTAAAACTGCATGCACACACACTCACACCCTTTAAACAACCATAATGCATCATTCTATTGCGCGAGGGCAATCGCAATCGGTTGCGGAATGTAATCACGAGCCTGAATGCGTGTGTACCACGGTGTCACGATGCCATCGCGGTTAACAGTGGCCGTGGCTGGTTTGCTGGAGGCGGGCTTGAGTTTAGTAAGCGAAGCCCAAGCCGAGCTGGCCTATCGCGGTTTTGCAGACACATCGGTACGGGGATCGGTTTTGGCACACCGAATGTGACCGAATTAGCTCAATTGCATCCAGGGGGCCTAATGGGTGCGATGGGGAAAGAGTCCACGCTGTCCCGGTTGGCGGAGGAGCGGACACCCTCGGGGTTGAGCATGATAAATAAATTTGCCATAAACTGCCACCCGGTGGCGCTTGTGGAGAGTGGGTTTTGGTGGGGATGAGAGTAAAGGGGAACACTAACGAACGGCTCCCAGTAGCCCTGTACCCTGGATAGGGTACGGGAGTGCTATAGAATTTATAGGTACAGGAATCAGGATCGGTGCTTAAATTAAATGCCTTCTTGTGTTCCTGTCCGAAATAACCCGAACCCACCCTCTCCAAAACAGCACGATGATGGGCAGTTTGGGATTCCGATCCCTTTCTCTCTTTCTCTCCCCCCTTTCTCTCTTGTCACTATTTCATTGGGCATGTTTTATTTCGATCGAGATGTCGCCCACCCGATTTGCTCCGGTATTTAGCATCGGTGTGTCCAGTTTTAAGTGGCAAACTGTGGGAAGATACATTGCCGGGTGTAAAAACTGATTTTAGGTAATGATTTCATATTTATTGCACCCCCCGAACATTAGCAGGCGTCGCGTTACATGCAGTGGGAATCTAATAGGGCGTGCACGATCGATCATTCGGTGTGCTGCGTTACATTGGTGCGTTACTAGGGATACAGGTCTAGAAAATGCGTTAAGCGTGTCTTCATTTATGTGAAAGTTTTCAATTTGGTTTCGTTTCAAGCTCAACATTTAAATGCTAAATGGTTTGATAATAAAGAGACTCAACAAATTATGCGTATAAAGCTCGTATGGAACTTCATGTAGAATGAGAAGTTTAAAAAAATACTTAAGCAAAAGGTCACCTTAAACATTTGGTTAAGAGAATCAATATTGTATTGATTAGAGTTCTATATTCTAACTCTTGGACGTTATGCTCATTAAAGCTTTTTGGTAAAAAAAACTGAGATTTTCATTAACAAAAAACAAGAATGAAGAATTCACACAAATTGTTGAGTTAACTTTCTTCTATTTGGCGTAATGTCCTACGCGGACATGCCGGCCCTACATAGGCTTTCTAGATTTAATTCATTACCACGTAACCGTATAGTAAAGTCAATCCTTGCGGACGGTCCATTCTGGGCTTGAACCCATGACGGGCATGTTATTGAGTCGTTCGAGTTGACGACTGTACCACGGGACCACCCCAAAATGCATCACGATTAGACATAAAATGTGCATTTAATGTGCTTGTGCGCTTATACTCATTTCTATCGCTGTATTACTTTAAAAACTTTAAAAATGTAAGCAACATTTATTTCGTTAGCTTTTTTGATATTCTTTCAATTCATTTTAATAAGCTTTCAAATAAAATATGATTTTTCCTATCTAACGGAAATAAATTTCCAAATCAATACTTCCATTATCAACCACAAGCCCCCCCAAAAAATGTGTTTTTAAACGCCATTTAAAATTACATATGAATATGTGTGTCCCCGCACATCTAATCACCTCCACCTTCAACCCCTTTATAAGTACTTCTATGGGCTTGTGTGTGTGTGTGTGTATGCGATGCAACCGTAAAACCTGTACATCAATAAATCATAATTATTGGTAATTTCCAATTTGGATTGGATAATCATTATTCATTTCTAATAATTTCACGCTGGAACGCTCGCCATGAAAACGTCGCTTCCCGCCGGAGAAAGCAGCAGCACGGGAGGAAAATGGGAGGTTTGCGGTGTGGTTTTATCAATAAATGATAAATGACAACCACCGCTCTGGACATTGTTCCGGGGGTCAGAGGAGGGAGCGTTGTTGGGAATTAAACGTTCTTCCTGCAACTCCTCCTACAACATGGTATCCATTGGGTTACAATTGGGCAGCTTGGTTCTATCTTACACCCCGGTTTGGTCCAACTCGTCAGGCTCGAAGCTTTGTTTGCTTAGCTATTATTAGCATTTTGGGAAAGGAGATTTTTCAATTTGGACTCCGTAAAGACACAATCACAGGGTTGGGCTGGAGTTAAGCTTTCGCCCATTTGTGGAGCAGGTTTGATAGATCTCAGGGACTCACCTGCTAATGACCGGTAGGCCACTAATTTACTCGGCCCACCGTCCTAACATCCGACCAACCGACCGGTTAGCAAAGTTTTACCGCTACCGTCTTCCGTCGCCAAAACTAATAAAGGAAATAAAATCAGGGGGCTGAAGGGTCGTTTTTTTCCTCCATCCATTTGCTCCTCAAATCCATCCTCCTCCTGCAGGAGATTCTTCAGCACACACTCACACAGTCACCGACTAAAAGGAGCAAATTTGTCAACCCCTTGGAAGGAGATTTGGCATGGACGAGAATAAATTCTGAAGATCATGCTGTCCGTTCAGAGGGAGATGGAGGTTTGCACCGGTTTGCATCAATTCATCAACGAGAAGCTAAGGAGGAAGGGACGAAGCTGGAGGAGGGAGCTAAATCTGGTTGATTATAAATTTTGCTTTTAAACTTTAGTCCCAGGGTGAATAAATATTAAAAAAAAAAAACACTACCACACAGAGCGGTCAGTCGGTTCCGGTCGGTTGCAGCTGAATGGAAAGCGAGCGAGTCCTTCATTGATATGGCGGTAGGGGGCGATACGGAGGTGTGTGTGTGTGTGCGTGCGGGGAGTTGTTATATTGTAGGGATTTTTATCTGACCGTTAGAGTCACTATCTCTATTGGTCGAAGTTTGCCCCATGTTTCGGACCTGAAAGAAGGGGTTTTGGAGAAATGGAGACACAGAGAGAGTGAGAGAATGAGGATCGTGTATAAAATATGACAGTCAAATAAGCTTGAATAACTGTGGAACTATGCAGTTTCAGTTGCAGATTTATGTGATTGGGATATGGTACGTTTTTTCTGCCTCCACCACCTCTTTATGAGGAGAGCGAGTGTGACACTAAAAAGGGAACATAAAATCGTACCAACCGGATTGGTGGTGGAGATTTTTAACGTTTTACCACACCACACGAACACCATTTCGATGACGATGATTATACGTCCTGCTGCTCCTCGCTGCCTCGCTCGGGCTGCATTTGATTCGGTAGCGATGGCAACGATGATGATGCGAGATGAACGAGCTAAGTACACATGGTTGCTGCCGTACGTATATTTATTCGTCGTTAGCAATTTGGTGCGAGTGGAAGTAAAAGATCGTACACCGTGCACCGTGGTATGCCCGGCTTACCTGCCGGACATTTCATGTCCCTTGAACGGGCACGTGCCGGAAATTTACCGACTTTTTCTTGGCACATCCAGTTTATGGCCACACTGCTGTGCTGTGACACATTTTTATGTGTGCTTTGGAACTCCCGCAGCCTAAAACCGGACTAGGAGCGATCGTGTATGCATGCCCGCTTCCTTTGCCTGAGCTTGGTTTGGTGCGGCAAGATTTCGGTTTTTTGTTTTTACGTATGCCTCAACCATTTCAACCTACCGAATGATTTTACCATGGCGTGGATTTTGCGTGTACAATCTGTGTGTGTTTTCATTCAAACACGGTGTTTATTTATTGCATCGCTGGCTGGCTAACGTTTAAATCCGTTCCGTGGTGGGCTCCGCTCTGCATACAACACGCTGTTCATCTTGCTGTCGGACTGTTTCCCCTTTTTTGTGCAGTATTTTTCTTTGCATTGTTGGTTGACAATTGCTTTGAAGTGGAAAATATTGGCATTGTTTTCTGGGGATGTATCGCTAGCGATTCGGTATGACGATCAGTAAAATATGGAATACTTTAGGATGGATGACCGAAGGACGTAACACAACAGAAATACATAGCGAAAGAGAGGAAAAGAGAGAGAGAGAGAGAAGAGAGAGAGAGAGAAGAGAGAGAGAGAGAGAGCGAGAGAGAGAAACAAGAACGTTAGGAGAAAAGCACTTTTATGACACTTCTGGGAGACGGTGTTGATGAGGCTCGATCGCACGTTCGGTGTTGTATTAATCCCGAAACTTACCATAAGACTAAATTTGGTATCTCTCTGTGTTGGATTAAATTACCCAATAAGACTCGCTAACGATTCAACATTATTTCAAGTAATTAATTGATAAAATTCATGGCTGCATTAAGTATTTTTCCATATTGTGCAGCTTTTCGGGCAACAAAAGTCGATCGATCGATTATTTAGGAAATCTCATACATCCGAATCCCGACAAACACTGCCAAATGGATTGGAATGTAAGGGAAAGAAAAACAGTTGCCTTTTTATAAATAGTAAATCGTGCATGATTTCTACCTTTTTGTACGAACCGGATTTTAACTGTGTTTTGTTTTTCGAAGGACAATATTTGTGTATACCTGTGCGCATTCGGCAGGGGCTTTAAATGGTTTCGTTAAATTGAAAAGCCAGCATCATAAAAGCTTCTCCCCCATCACGCTCGTTCTGGTGATGGATTTAAATAAACCATACTTTTGCAGGATTTGCTTTGCACGTGCAAGGGATGTATGCATTCCATAACCGAAATCCGCCCTAGCGTATGGCATTGTAATAGAGCAAAACACACACACACACGCACACACTCTCTCACAAAAAATGCCGGCTTTATCATTTGAGCCTCGGTTGATCATTTGAACGTGAAAGCAATTCAAAAACTATTTGTTCATCGCTGTGTTCCTGTGGAGGGAAATGGAGGGATAGGATATAAAACAAAAAAAACTGGATCGTGGAATGCAAAAAAACGTGCCCGTTTGGCCAGCACGAAATTCCATGCCAACGGCCCTAAGGGTAGCTTTGCTCGGACTTACAGGTTGAAATTCGTTGTTCAATTGCATCGTATCGAATTCATGCGCCTGGATTTTAGGTGGTGGTTGTGTCCCCGTTTTTTTGTGATTGTTTTGTCCGGCCTCCCAAAGGATCTATCGCCAATGCAGCGTTTGGGGCCGCTGTTTGACCGCTTAGAAATGCCCATGTGCATGAAAATGAGAGATAGAGAGAGAGAGAGAAAAAAAACCTACAGTGAAGAGGTATAAATGTGCATAGTTTCACTGGCGATCAATGTACCGAGTGCCCAGCACACAGGGGATTAGTAGAAAAGAGTCACAAAAGCATCGGGCAGAGCTTTTGCAGAATATTCGCATCCTTCCCCGTGATTTTCCCATTTCGTAGTGGAAGTGGAACACATACATACACATACACACCAACGAAAAAAAAAGGCATTTCCCCCTCAAATCCGGTCCGATTTGGCACGTAAATTTTGCGTTTGGAAAACGGGTTCAGAGTGGAATGTTCCGTGTTTTTTTTCTACCGTGAAGCTACCGGTTTTGGTACAATAAATGTGTTGTCATCGCTACAATCTGCCGGTGGTGCAGTGGAGTTTGGCTGTATTTCAATTAGGCAGCAACGATTCCCGTGTAATTGTTTATCGCTTAGACGACGACGCGGACGACGAGGACGGCGCGCTTGAGTAGCATCTAAAAGGGAAAAGTTTGCGGGAATGTTTTCTGGGGAGAAACACAGACACAACAACAACAAAACAAGGGAATCAAGTGCTGTAGAGAAAAACACGGCTCGGTCGGATAAACGGATTACGTGTTTGGTGCGATAGCATGCTCGTGTGGCCGCAGTTTATTGCATGCCTTGGAAAGTAAGCGTGTTAGCAGAGCTGCTGAGCAATACGAGACCGAGCGGATTGATTGATTTTCCTATGGCGTTATTTATTATTATGGAGAAAAAACACCAAGATAGCTCCTATAGTATAAGTGCTTTTTGATTGGAAATGTGGAATAAATAGGGGGATAATATTTTCGATATATTAGCGTTACTTGGTCATAAACAATTGTGCCTTTTTGGAAAGATGTTTTACCCAGAATATATTGAGTCACGATGTTTGTTGAGGTAATGATAGGCAATGATTTTTTTTTATTCAGGAGGAACGGTCCGAAAAGGCCGTATTGCTTAAGAGTAGAGAATACAAATGTAGTTCATGGCGCTACAATTCATATTGGCTAGGAGACATTTCCTTCTATGAGCCATGGAAGGGCACCTTATCCCGGGTGAATTCGGACGGTTTGGTTTTAATCTATCCAGTCCATGATTTTGTGGTCCATGTTTGTGGAGCGTGGTGAAGGTCTACATCATTCGGATTTCGAGGTTGTCTATCCGTTCAAATAGACATAGAGCGACAACGTCGCGCGCGACGAAAAATAGCTTAAATTTCACTCCGTGTAGATCTATGTAGCTCATTTCACTCAGTCAACCAACTTGTTTTATATTTGAAAACACACAAAAATAGGTTAAAATGTGTTCAAATCTATTTTTTTGCGTTTGGCATTAATCTGGTTTGTAAACAAACTAGATAATTCGATTATTTCGGATGAAGCAAAAATGTCGCGCGAGACGAGTAGCTCTGTTTGCAAAATTGACGCGCGACGTTGTCGCTGTATGTGTATTTGAACGGTATTACAGTTCAGTGTTCCAAATGGCATTGCGGGGGCTGTATCGTTTGGATTTCAGGCATTTCGTTACATCCATCTATCAGAAGTGGTCCGAGTATAGTCCAGTTTAGTGGCCTAAATCACATTGCGAGGGTCTGTATAGTTGTAGTTCTTTGAGTGGTGGTCCGAATGAGTGGTCCGACGGACATGGCGAGGGTCTGTATCGTTCCAGTTATCTAGTAAATCCTTGCAAGAACATCGTTCAAGCAAAGATCTTCTGTCTGCCGTCAATGCCGATAACTCAGCCATACACATTGCACTCATTCATTTTTACATTCATGCATACATTCTATATTCTAATATATCCCGAATTGGAATATCAGTACATTTTCTCAGTCTTTCGACCGCGTCCAGCAAAGCGGGTCAAGCAGACTCGTATTCCACGCAGGACCACAAAAGATGATGCCGTGGAATCCAAGCCCGCAGCCACATACCTTGGAGCCGACTAGTCCTATACGCTGGAGATGTGCATCCAATGCGAATTGATTAGACCTATGTCTAGACATCATTCGAATGAACGCACGATCGCCAGGGGTGTTATGGAACCAAGGCTTCAAGCTTACACGAGGAGTGATTGTATACAGAAACCTTCCGAGTTCATCCGAGTCCCACAGATTTTGCCAACGTGCCATGCAAAACGCCTGTGGGGCCTGCAAGAACTCATGAGGAAGGATAGGCCTATCAAAGAAGCACCCTTCTGCAGCTCTGCAGAGTTTTCTTGTTTGACACTGTTTTCCGGCTCAGTTTTCAATGTGAACAGCATTATTCAAAACTTCCAAGATGTTTTTAAACAGCTGTCATTAATTCTGGCTGTGTCGAAAATCCTTTTGAGATTATTGAATAATGCCGTTTACATTAGAAACTAACCCGGAAAACCGTGTAACTTCTTCCATCTACTCCCAAGAAGTTGGATTATTTGCTGTAGTAACTGACAGGGGAGGTACAATCGTCAACTCGAAAGACTCAATAAGGGGGTTTGCCGAATCAAATTCCAATGTCTATAATATTTTTCATTGCTTGCAAGATGTTCAACAGCATTGAAATGTTGTATTTGCATCACAATGAAGTTTTAGTTCTTCCACATAATTTTCAACACGCCCCAAGCTGGATTGAGTTTGACAATTCTTTGTGATGCGTTGAAAATCATGTGTAAGAATTGAATTTTTAATTACGATGTAAATTGACAAACACCATTTCACAACTGTTGAAACACATCGTGGAGACGGACTTGGAAAACCCTGTAACATGTTCGTCATGGGTTCAAGTCTACAATGGACTGTCCCCCCGGAGGAAAAACTGAGTATCCGGTTGCGTGGTAATGACTTAAATCTTGAAAGCCTGTATCGGCCGGCATGTGCGCGTAGGACGTTACGCCAAAAAGAAGAAGAGTTGACATTTGAGGAGTTTATAATCCCTCAATTGGAGAAAGAACTATAACCCTTTTTCTAATCATGAATCTATGTCTACCTGTAAGCTTTAGACGCCTTTTCTTATTTCTAAATATTAAAGGCTTAAAAAAATGAAGTGTCATAGCTCATAACCAGTGTCTGTAATGTTCACGGTTTATTACAAAACGTGATTCAAATCACGCCAGGCTGCAAGCATGTTAACTGCCGCGCGGAAGTGCTTTGTAACGTGTAGGTAATTGTTAATTGAATTTAACGCATGACATTGTCCTGTTTTGCATCATTGTCATCTCGTGCCCGCCATCAGTCTTTTTTTGTTGTGCTTCTTTCTTTCATTGTTTCTAGCTTTCCTCATAATAAACTAATTGCGTTTCCCTTTCATGCATATGTCCCCAAGCGTGTGAATGTGTGCATGCAAAGCGTTAGCATGTACTAAATGGCGTTACATGCAGAACGCTTACCGTTTTCCCTTTTTGTAAGTTGGTCGCTACTGAAAAAGGAACATCAGCAACGGTGTTACGGTGCGTTTGAACCAGCTTCCTGGCACACCGGGGATCTCCGCCGTCCGTCAGGTGGGTTCTGCTTTGCTAGTTTTGCCACTGCTCTCTATGCCCTTTCCCATCCTATCTTTAGCCACAGACACACACACACACACACACATGTATAAGGAACCGTCGGGCAGCCGGCGGATATCAGATCCGGAATGGGTTCATCGTCGTCGTTGGCGGCGGTGGTGGTGGTGGTGTGGCAGACGCGGTACCACGCGGTAAGACAGACGAGCTGCCGAGGTCTAGGTGAAATAGCAATTACGTTTTATGCTTCCCGCGCATTGCTGCTCTGCCCTTCCTTCTGTTGGCCTTCTCTTTCAATTATGTTCATTATGTTCGCCTCTCAATTAAGCAGTCCCGCCACATGCCACTTCCTTCCTACTGCTCGAGGTACGTGCCCTGCGCACCTTGCGGCTTACCTGTCCAACATCCCTCCCTGCTGTATTCTTCAACACCTTATGCAGCGCGTCGGTTCAAAAATCGCACACCAAAAGGAATCGGTGGCACTCACGGCTGGCTGACGCTAAGATGCTGCCCCGGCTGTCGAGGCCTCTTCACGCTTTTGCGCTCTGAAGTTTAAGCGCTGTGAAGACGATTGTAGACGATTTCACGCGTGTGTGTGTGTGTGTGTGTTTGTGTGTTTGTATGTGGCGGACTTTGGCTGGTCCCGCACGTTTCCCTGCACAACCAGCTCCAATACTTCTTTGCGCCCGGGATTGTTGTTGAAGATTTACCACGAAATGACGCAATTCCAGGGACGCGAACATTCCCTTCCCTCCCCTACTTTCCCTCATTATTGGGCAAAGATGAAAGCACCACAGCACAAGCTTTTGTTTTTCGGGCCCTTTTCCGTTTTGGGGCTGGCTGGCAGGCTGGGCTGGTGGTGGAAATTTACTCTCCAAGCTTGCACCACACCAAATCTAGAGAATCGCGTGCAAGAGACTAGAGCATAAAATCCTTTGCTAGCTGGATGAAGGGAAGGAAGGGAAGGAAGGAAGGTATTCTGGGGCTGCTACTTAACCCCACGGCGAACGGGGAAATGTGTTAAGGAAATGTATGGGAACCACTTGACGGAATGAGTCGATCCGGCTCGGTCCTTAGCATCCGACCGGTTGCCCCCGCGGTACACAAAGGTCATCGCACGTCCCGGGCACGTCCTGCGGACGGTAAATAGGGTGGAAAAGTTTTCTTCTATTACTGTTTGCTTCAGCTGCTGCTGCTGCTACCAGTTCCCGCTCCAACCGCTGCGTCCCATTGTACTAAATTACTGATTTTATTTGTAATTCACATAAAAACAGAGCCCTTTTTATTTTGATTACCCACTCCTACACCCTCCACCACCCATTATCCCCTGGGGGGGTATCCTTTTGCTCGGAATTCCCTGCCCTCTCGAACTGCTCTTCCCCGTCCAAACAAGTGGACTTGTTTGTTGTTTTGCAGCTTTTGTAAATCGAGATGAGCAGAAGGGCGAATAAGCGGAAGTGTGTTCGAACAAAAAGCTCCAGCACATCAGCACACAATGATCGCTCCTGTGCGTGGCTGTGTGTGTGTGTGTGTTTGGGTAGGTGAATTGGGGATGATGTTCCTGAACAATGCCCACCGCCGCCCGAAACGAGCCTTTAGGGGAGGCAAACGAGACTGTGGGAAATAATCGCTTGCCGTTGCGGCAGAAGCGGCTGAGCCGTCAGGTCGGTCGGTCGGATCCATTTTGTCGATAGCCTCCGGGTGTGGCTGTGAGCCTTGTGTTTTCAGCTTTATCGCCTTATCCATCATGATGGCAATCCTTGGTCCCGGTTGTCATTGAAGCTCTCTCGCCCTACCCCGCGCGGTTCAACGTGCAAAGCTCGTCGTCAGCACTTCGGGCGTTTGACATGGCTTGGTTTTGATTTTGGCTAACAAGGCCGCCTAGTGTTGGAGTAATTGTAAGGCATCAATGTGTCATGCTGTGGGTGTGGAAACGTCCAAACTTCCACCACTCTTCGCGTATGGGAACATATGGTGCGGCAATATCCAATCTCAGGTTCAGTGTGCAGTTTCCGAAGATCGTGTACGGAACGTTTCGGGAGTAAAGGGCGCAAGGAAGTGGGAATTTTTAATGTGCTTGAGTCTTTATTGAGTCGTAAAGGGTAAGCACTTCCCTGAAGAACACTCCTCTCCAGCCATCGCTTCTAGTCACTTGTTCAGGCGGTATCCGGTTTTCCGGTGGTTTTGCTGAATAATTGTTCAATTGTTGCACGGCTTGTGAGGCCAAGAAAAAGGGGGTAAATAATTGAAAGAGTCTCGGTTTGGTTTTAAATTCGGTTTTGAGTGCACAGTACAGGGGGGCATATAAACGGGGGCATGGTTCAATGTGAAGAATGTATGTCAAACTGAATAATAATAATAAAACATTAGTTATTATTTCGCTAAGCGGAGTAGCCGTTATTTGGATCGAAATTGAATTTTGGGTACCCATTTCGTTGAAATAAATATTATGTTGTTTTATTGCCAATGTGAAAATTTACATTTTGATAAACCCAGCTTAAGCTCGTAAAATAAGAGAAAGGTTCTGTGTTTCAAATAGGCACCAACAGTTGGTGGAGTTTGTGAGAGGTTGGACTGCCATGTGTGCCATGTGAATGAAATGATTCTAGATGACCTAGGTGGTAATATTCTTTACTACAAAGTTACCACCTAGACAGAAGATATTAGAAGACCCAAGTGGAGATGGATTGACTATCCTACCGAAGATTTGTAGCAGCAGTTGATGTTAATAAACATCAACGATCCATTCTATTGCTGACCATAACTTTCAATGATTGTCAACAGAGGGCGATATGAAAATGATCTGAGAAGAAGCCGATTCCTCTTTGTCCGAAATAGTCAAGGCAATGATCTGTGGACACATTTACCCCAAAGTCTGAGAAAGACAATGGTTTGTTTTTAGGGTCCACCAACGAAGCATTAAAAATAGACGAAGCCTCAGGAATGATTGCAATATTGGCCTTTCGCAACAATTGTATGTCCTTTGCACGTCGTTAACGTTGTGAAGATGTTGACTCATTGGAGTACATCGGGTTCCAAGTAAAAGTTCAAGGACTTTATGCCTTTCTGTAGCACTGAACTTCAGAAGCAGGATATCTAGAACACTGTGTATTGCAGCTCTTGAAACTCCACTGACAAATATGATACGACAATGAACTCCTGAAACTTGGAAAGCTATAAAAACTCTGAAACTTCTTGTGAATCTTCAAATTAACATATGGAAGTGGCACCAAATGTCCATTTAGGAAAGATATCCGTACCTCGGTACCTCAGGTGCTCTTGAATTGTTTGCTGTCTAACATTTTAAGCACATAGCAAAAATTGTAATTTCAACCGTATTGTAAATGATCTTTTTCTGGACAATTTGTCGGTGACCACAGTAGGGGACACTGTCATCGTAAGGATTCGCCTTCAACCGTCACACAGAACCAGCGTAGCAAGTGCTGTAGCAGTGCTGTAGCAGAGCAATCAAATAATTCCCTCATTCATTACACGCCATGAAATACAGCCCGGTGGTGCAAAAGCTGTCCCCTCCTACCATCATTAAACTGCAGAGCGAGCTGCACACCGAAAAGAGTAACACACGTTTGCGAAGTGTGGGTCGGTTCAACTCAACACCCGCTTGGTTGGTTGGTACGCGTACCCCAGATGATGCTGCCGAAACGCAGCAATGCAGCAATGCCGCCCATCGTTTGGTGATTATGAATGCTTGTTTCAATGCTTTCGGAGAATGTGTGCACCTGGTCCGTCCGCTTTTTCTGCCTGCATCGAAACGGATGGGGCGCTAGATAGATGACGCAAGCGTTGAAAGGCACGCTCGTCGAACCGTACTGCAGTGGAATTGAGCGTGTGCCGTCCAGGCCTGCAGGTTTTAAGCTCTGCTTGCAAGCATGCTGAATAGGAAACCCTGAACGCATCGTTGCTATTGCTGTGTGAACGGTTTGTCATGTTAGAATGATTTCTATTTAATAAGTTAGCTGTCTATTTTCGGACTTTTACACCGACTTCAAGCAACATGCACGTTCGGTTGCGCAACCGTTTACCCTAAATTACCCAAACACATGTAGCTCAAACAGGACACACACACAGCCTGCTTGCCAGCTAGTGTTTGTTTCGAGTGTTTCTAGGCGAGTGTTTAAAATGTTTCTTTTGCTATTTCGATATTTGCATTTATGCTTCCTTTCGGCTGATGCTCCAGATGCTGAAGCGTGTGTGCACATACGACCCCTCTCCCTGCGTACGTGTACGTTGCTGGTGCGTTTTCTCTGCGCAAAAGCTTCTGCCAAATGTGGGTTGTATGCGGTAGGGCCAAACTGTTCCTTAACGTGCCGCGGTATGCCCGTCGTGCCCAATCTTTCCCTCCCCATCCCCTCGGCCAGCGGTCTTGCCGGCGAAAATTGTGAAGAGTTTGAAATTTGCGGATACGGTTGAACGTGACTTACATGGTTGAAATCTGTGGCAGCCTACCGCTCCCCTATTCAGCCAACCAGCGTAACCAACCGTCAGCATCAGCATCAACGGCTTCATCAGCATCAATATTAGCTGCCGTCGTTGCTGGTCCAAAAGTTTATGCTTCAGCTTTTGGCCGGCACGGAATTACGTAACACCCGCCCTGAGTACACCACCTCCAAAAATGCTCGTTCCCGGTACCACCGTTACATCGGTAAAGGGTTTCATCATGCGCCCGTTCTGATAAGAGCGAAACACACACACACACATACATACCATACCGGTAATGTGTGCGATGGCACACAGTACGTCTTTCTCTTGCCGTTTGCTTGCGAAATGGATGCGATCGTCAAGCGAGATTCACGAGTTCAAGTTTCTATTTCCGGTTCCCGTTGCTGCGGATGATGCCGGTGGTGGTGTCCGGCACCCCGGCCCGCCGGGCAAGATGACATCTTCCCTCAACAGTAAGCCCCGCTCGAGCTCGATATGGGCAGGGCCAAATCCCCCTCCCCCACCCGGAAGCATCCGTGGAAGTTTCCGAGCGAGGCAAGGAAATTCGTACGACATAATTGTCACACAAGAACTTCTGTCTGCGGTGTTCGGTCTACGTACAGTTATCTGCGTGCAGCGCAGGGCGTTGGTTACCGAAGCAGCAGCAGCAGCAGCAGCAGACTCACTGCAAGAGTGACGGGGTTTCGTAACGAGCAGACGGGGAAAAATTGCTGCCCGCTCGTCCGCTGCTTTTGCCATTTGCCATGGGAACGGGCGAAACAACCACCCGAACGCTCCATACCAGCAAAGCCATCGTTTCTTGTGGTCATTTCTGAGCCATTTTGCCAACTGGTTCGAAGTGAAGGGACACAGAAAGATTGGATGGTGGAAGTAAGCCGTCGTCTTGACGCGTTGGTAAGCTTCTGACTCTTTCTCTCTCTCTTGTCCTGACGTCGTCGTGCAACTTTGCCAAACCACAACCTAACCTCCGATCGGGTGGGAGGGCAGGCAGGATCAACTCTTATTATGTTACCGCACTCGTCGCAAGGCTGAAAGTTGTCCCCGGAACGCGTTGCCCTGATGGGAAGGAGAAACCGCGCGGGCATTTGGCAAGATTCTTGCAATTCGGGGAACTTGTTAGCTGCCGAGACTGTTGGGCCAGGGCCTGGGAATGCTTCATGCTTCGGTTGGGGAAACTTTTTCGATACACACACACACCCACCGAATCTCTGGTCCTTCTTTCTTCTCCGCGGATCCACGGATCGAAACAGCGCGAGAAAAGACACAACAAAATTCTTCCCTTTAGCCTGAGAGAAGAGGCATTGGATGAAGAAAAAAAACATGAGCACTATAGCAACACGCGGCGAGTAAAGGTAAGGTTGCAGCACGAAACATTTGCCTGTCCCGAAAAAGCAAAGTTTTATTTTAATCAAGCAACGAGCACGATCTCTTCCCACTGCTCCAATCCCCTCGCACGTCTACCACGGGGGGAGGGAGGAAGGCAAAACATCACACGAATCAATTCCGAAACTAATTTAGTGACTCTCGGTAAATTGAAGATGCGGCAACTTTCGATATCACTTTATAAACGGCTCGCTGAGCACTGGTGATTGGGTTTCTTTTTCGGAGAGCGGGAAATTTTTAACATTTTGGGGCACGAGAAAGTCACCAAGAGCCGATTCATTCTCTTCTTCGCAGAACTTTGAGTGTTGAAAGTGTGAAATTTTTTGGGGGAGAATACAGGCAAGCAGCGTAGAACGAAAACATCATCATGTTTGTCGCTTATTAGTGATGGATGGGGAGAGTTGAATTCGTTTTTAAAGGTTTGTGCTCTTTGTCTGATTAACCTGGGTTCAAAACAGCAATGTAAAAAAATATTCTACTAACTACCCGATACAGGAATAGTCATCTTCAAGAATTCTTTTCCAGCCCAACCGGTTGATGCTTTTTAATGACTTACTGGAAATAGAGATCTTAAGAAGATTCTCCGAAACATTTACTACTCTAACCCATTCGCAAGCACCACTGGGCTCATCGGAATACAACAAACACCCGGAACAGATGGAGTGGACAACGCGCAATACACCGTGATCTTGTTATCCCATTACAAAGAGCTGTTAATGATTCACTAATACGTCTTCTACCTAAAGAAAGATATACCGTTAAATAAAGGTGGTTTAAAACTGGTGGAGGATGGTTCTCTTTTGCTTTCTCCCTATTATCATTACGACCCTATTCGGGGAAACTATTATGATGTTTAGTAAAGCGTTTAGAATCTTCCGATGAGTCTACTTTCATTACTAATGATGCATAATTTAAAACGGAAGGACATTCATTAATCAACAAGGTTTAGTAGAGGAGGGATATTGGTTGAAGTGATTTTAGCACAGTTCTTCTTACTCATATTAATTCAGGCAAATTTAGGGGGGGGGGGGTTTCTGGGGTTCTCCTAATTTTGGAATGTTTTTTTCACTCTCTCGTGCAGCTCTCTTCATGTGATGCGTAGTAGACCCTTTTTGGGCATGATCGTTTGAAATCCAATAGGAATTTATAATGTACAATAGGAATTTCCATTGTTTGCTATGATCTGTCCGATCGTTCATTCAGTACAGGCGACCCCCGAGATACGACTGTATTTGAGACCGAAAAAATGTCCCAAAGCAAGGCGTAAGTCGAAATAGTCGTATGTCGAATACCTGTGAATATAAAGTTAATAACGGAAGTTGGAGAGTCAAAATTAATGATAACGTGTATTTTATTTAAAACAATGGGCCTCATCGCGAACGAAAGTCGATAACGGAGTGGATAATTTAGCCGATCGGTTAGCAAAATTCCAATGTTATCCAATTGCGTTTTCTCAATCAGAATCTTCGCTAACCGATCGGTTTGGCAGTGGAGTGGAATGGTGTTTGCCGCCATAGCAACGTGGTTAAAAAGTCGAGCAGTGGGATATGCAGTTGAAAACTTCATATAAAAAAAAACATTTCAGTCGGATAGCCATATCTACTGTTCCACCCCAGTTGATATAACAGTGGAAAACTAAATAATATTAATAACCATGTTTCACAGCTCGCAAAAAAGGATGTTTTATCGCTGTTTGAGTTATTTAAGATGTTTTATCACTCGATTTAGCTAAAATATTATTTTTTAGAAAATATAAATTTACCTGTTTTTTTTAATAAATAATCAAAACACATAAATTTAGGTTTATAACAGGTATCTAGTTTTTATAGTTCAAGCTAAGAAATAAGAAACCAAAAAAAATCCTTTTCTGCTAATCCTTCTCTTTTATCCAACCTTATGTTATGGCCTTATGGCATGTTAGAATCGGTTCCGACACGTAAATACAACGAGATTGAGAAGACCAGTATTATCACTAGGTACAAGAAATTATAAGCAACTCATATCCGTTGGAGCGGCGAGTTCCGGTCGGAATCGTTTGCGTTGTTTTGCACCTATCGAAGGTGTTGTGCCTACTTGTACCTTCCGGACTATCCCCAAAAACTCAGGGTCGCTTATGGAAGGGTACAGCCCGGGAGTGTTCGGATTGACACACACATCGCTATGTTCCACGCCTCGTGACAAACGTGTCACCCAATGAATTTTTTTGTTCATCCATTTAAACGAATATGTACACTTGAATAGCTTCTCTTCTGAATCACATACATTACAATTTTAACGTAATTATTTTATTTTTATCAAATCTGACGCAATCATCATCGTACGTGAAGCACACTCATTGTCGTATCAAGCTCACCAGTCTTCAGTGGACGGTCCTTGTTCAAGGCATGGAAACGATCGTCCCAGGTGTTGTGCAGGGAGAGGGGGTGGGGGGAGATTTCATCTCTTGGCTTTGAATCAAATACACTTTAATTTTTTTCTTGGGGGAGTGGGGGGTATTGGTCGGAATCCCTCATATATGGGCCCATGTAGTCTTTGAGTCTCTTCGTCCATGGAGCCTCTATCGTTCATGGAGGTCCACGATGAGACTACTGTACACACCATATATGCTGGACTTTATATCCACGGAGCCTCCTGCGGCCAATCAGTCCGCTTACGGTTAAATCCGCAATTGCGGAGAGGGCGTAGTAGGTTTATATTTAAGTAGCCAGATGACTTGGAGGCGTCAGTCATTAAGGCCAGGATAATAGACTGGCGAGGGCGAGAGACCGTGAGCGGTTTCGGACACTCCTTATTGCACGGAATAAGTGTACCGCGTTGTTTCAATATATTTTTGCACGAGGGCGTAAAATACGGACGTTCACGGATCCAACGTTCGCGGTGGCTGGAGTTGATGGACGCACATGGTATATGGCACAGGACAAGCGTCAGTGAAGGTGGCAAGCTCAGAAAGGATTCAAACCTCGTCCTCCAGTTCATACGATTTTGTTTCAACTAGACTTGTTCAGCCTACAACCCGTTTTACACTTTACCCGGATTGTTTGAATAGGCCTACAGTCAGTACTGTCTAAGGCCTGGGGTGGATTCTTCACTAGATGGTCCGTAAATAAGCAAAATTTACTATTTTATTCATTCCGCTAAACAACACCTCTAAATGTAAACAAAAGTTTGATTGACAGATAGGCAAAATCAATGGCTACTCGAATCGGAAAGAGTTATCCACCAGTGGAGAAATTATCCACCGGTGGAGAAAATTATCCACCGGTGGAAAATAAATTCCACCGGTGGATTCGAGCAAATTAACCGATGGGATAAATTTTATCGACTTTCGTTCGCGATGAGGCCCAATGTTCGATAATGTATTGATTTTACTCTAAAAGCCGTTTACACGTTATAGTTATTCCAGATTGAATAGTTGGGGAATTTCAATGACAACTTTAAACCGTCAAAATAAATTCGTCCTATCTGCGAATTGTCGTAACTTGAAGGGGTCGTAACTCGGGAGACGCCTGTAGTTGGTTAGTTTACTGAGCAACGCAAATGAACTAGTTCATGTGATGCGTAGTAAACCCTTTTTGGACTTGATCGTTTGAAATCTAATTGAAATTTCCAATGTACAATAGGAATTTCCAATGTTTGCTCTGATCTGTCCGATCGTTCATTCAGCAGTTGGTTAGTTTACTGAGCAACTCAAATGAACTAGTTCGTTCTTCTAAACGGAATTAGAAAGGCAGTTCATAGGAGGTTCTTTGAATTACTCAATAACTTTCGTGTTCTCTTATTTCTCTAATACTGGGTTCACTGTAATTATTAGGTTCTCTGATGCATATCTATCTGTAAATAGGCTAGCTCATTTCGAAATAGCGTCTCATTTCTAGTGCATACCTACTTGTAATCTGATTGTGGAACTACTTCACAGTAATAAGTTGACTTCATTATCTGTCCTTTTCCGATGTGTGGCGGTTCGGTATAATGTTGTAGAATTAGAATTAGTTCCAGGCAAGACATAATTAACTTTCTGTGAAGCCTGTCTTTTGCGCGGAGTGTTTCATTTTGAATTTTCTCGTACATTATCGAGCCATCATTAAATGAATATTGCAGAAATAGCCGTTTCGCTACAATTACACAATTCAAGCAAACTGGATGCTCACCCACTACAGTGGAAATTGTATCATACCATCCCCAACATGGCCATCAAAGTATTATTATCAAACGACAACTAGTGCGGCTGTAATTTCTTCCCAGGAAAAAAGGATATATCGTCGCTCAAAACCGCAACAGAGTTCGCAGCAAAGCTGTCGGGTTCCTTTCCCATAAGCTGTGTGTGTGTGGCATACATTTCAAGTGAACGAGATTTTAATTGAAATGACAAAACCGATGCTCCCGGATGGTTTTGATCGAAAGCAATAATGTAGAGTGCACTTTTGCACGGAACCTAAACTGACGTTGTGTCATGTCGATTTGCAAATGATGAAATCTACTTACGGTTCAACACTGTTTGACGTGCTGCTTGTTTTCACGTAAGAAGTTTTATGATTGCACTCCGCTTAATATCGACTATTGTTTACCTTCTCCGAGTGTCTTTACGACCAAAACGGCAGCGAACACACAGTTATAATATGTTGTGAATATTCTTTCGCGCTGTATTCATCATCCTTCTTCCCTCACTGCAACAAAGTCAATTCCAATCAATTGTTACAATCAACCGTTTTGACCACGAGTGCACTTTCCCCACTCTTCAGCAAACATCGACCATCGGGCTGGGGCGTTACGTTGCCGCGAAGGTTTCGAATTTAGTGCAGCATCGTTTGCACGCACGCTGGATTTAGAATAGCGGCCAAATTATGCTCTCCGTTTGCCACTAAATAGAAGAACATGAACACACACACAAAAACGTGGCCACGTGGATGGTCATGGTTTGCCTGTGTGCCTCAAAGCCCCACAGAAATGAATGTTGTGTTTCGTTCGGATGTTGTTATTTGTGTTTTTTTAATGTTTCTTTTTGGGGCAACGACCAGCTGGGTGTGCACAGAACGGTGCGAGTGTCCCCGCGAGCATGTCGCTGTGGGAGCTTTTCTTAACATCCACCCTACTCCGCACACAAACCCACACACACACACACACTTATGCGCGCTCGGTACGTTTCGCACGCTTTTGCATCGCTTGGGAAAATTGTCCCCCGCAACAGGACCACCAGGCACAGATTGGGTGTAAACGGATGTTGCGAATGTTTTTGCTACATGTGTGTGTGTTTTGGTTGGCTGGTTGGTTGTCTGTATAATCACATCCCCTTCTCCCCCTCCACCACCCCTGGGTAACATCTTTACGGCGAAGAAGGAACCAACCAACTGTCCGTCGTTACTGTTATGCCTCACTCGAAGCTTGCACGAGGAGATCGTGCTTGTCAGGAGTTTTCCCATCGCAAACCGGTGTGTCTATGCTTGTGTGTACCCAGTGTAGCACAAACGAATGGTCCAACTGGCTCACACACACACACACACGGACACGGACACGGACATGAAGCAGAGGAATCGAGTTACTCTTCCCAGGGCGAAACAGAAGAGCATGTCGTAATGGTTTTGGTCGGGTGCAGAACGCAGAAGGAAAATGGCAAAAATGTATGCACATGCTTTCGTTTCGTTCGTTTGCGTTTTTTGTTGCTCCCTCCTTCTGCCTTCCCCCTCCCTGCCCTTCCCATGGCGCAAATCTAACAATCTTGCGCTATTGGTGAAGGCGAAGGGAAAACACACGCGAACGGACTGGGATGGCGGGGGGGGGGGGGGGGGGGTGAATATGCTCGTTGATGTACAGGACAAACAGGTCCGCTTCGGTTCGCTCTCCGAGGGTGTCTGGGCCTTGCCTGGGTGGGTTGGGGATGGGAAAAAAGTTGAAACTGTCTTCACAAATGAAGCTCGCACGCGCTGTGTCGTAGCAGCAGCAGCAGCAGCGGCGGCAGCAGTGCGATATTTTGTGATGATTCCGAGCAGCTTGTCAGAATTTTCTGATCAAGTGAACATTTTCCCTGACACTCATGATCAAACCATTTGCCGGGTAGAGCGCAGTAGCTTTTGGCTTTGTGCGACAACGAAGCATTTCGAGGAAGTAGGGTAATTTTATATTTTTACTTAAAAGATGTTTTACGCGACGGTTGCATTATTTTTATATCTTATGTAAAAAATGTAAAATATTAAATATGAATTACTATTTTAAATATTTTTTTTATTAGTTTAAAATAACTGAATTCTTTTATACACTTTTGGTTTACCAAAACATCTAATTTTTAGTATAAAAAAAACTATATTTCCGTAACTGTAAGCTTTTCGATCGAAGAAGCCCATTCCGGTTTCCACCCTACCTCCACTAACCAAAGCTCCTTCTCTCGCTGACAGAGTAGAGCCCTTTCGCCGGTTGCTGTGATGCGAGTAAGAAAATTCCTTCCACCACAAAAGTGCAGTTTCGTCATAGGAAAAAATGGTCTTTCGCCGTTGCTGGTCGTGCCCAATCGTGATCGTGTGCCCCATCGGGGCAACTAACGTCTGCGTGTGTGTGTGTGTGTGTGAAGGCAAAAGCCATATAGCGTGTCAGGTGTTTCCCATCCCAGCCGTACAAGCAGCACCACTTGCGCTTGCCACACGGGTGCCAACGTTGTGTTTGCCGCTCGCGTCATGTTCCGTGGGGTCTTAATATCAATTTTGATAAGTAAATTTTCCGTCATTACCCTTATCCGTGCGGGAACAGAGGCTTTGCTTGATTGTACTACACGATGTTGGGCCATCAGTGGCCCCGGTTGCTGCGTTTCACCGTTGCGGTGCGTCTTCTCGGTGCTTGTCGCCGTTGCCGTTTCGAGCCAGTAAATGGTGACGGTTGGCAGGCCGGAATTAGGCTTGTTTTTCTGCCGGGTCGGGTGCCTGGGACGGAGACGAGATGGGTGGTAGTTTTTCTTACGATAGAGCAAAGGCACACGGGATGCGAATTCGATTGATCTGGCAACCAAGGGGAAGAACTGGGCCTGGGAAAGGAAATGTGTTTTACGGCATCGTTAGTAATTGCAAACATTCATCGTTGCAAACGGGAAAGACAACGCTGTCTTTGGCGCAAAATAAACAGCCCAGCGTTGGATGATGATGATGATGACGATGTTAGAGCACAGATAACAGTTTGAGGGAAATGCAGCTAAATGTGCGCTGTTTATAATACAACTGTATCTAAGTAAGGTAAGCGTGCCTTTGCTGGTGATTGTGCACTGAGATAAAGCTGTTTATCATTGTATTGTATTCCTACTTAAAAAAGTGTATAAATGATAAATGGTGCCATTTTTTATATGAACTGATGAAACATTCAGTAGTTTTAGCATATTATATTCCAGTTTATGCATATTTTGTTATGTTTCGGTGTCAATAATCATAATAATTTAATAAATTGTTCAAAATTTTCGGCTTTTGCATTATTTCTTCTAATTTTTCTTTGCTTTTTACGATAAAATGATAATTTTAATCATTATTTATTTATATTTCTTCTGATTTATATTTATTTAACTGATTTTTTGAACTGAGTTTTTTTGCATTCAAGAAGACGTGATTTGAGCAATCAATACGTTATTTTTAGCTTTATCCATCTTCAGTAGATCTTTTGCTTAAAATCCTTAAAAATACATCTCCAAAACTCTCCATTCTGCCCAACACTAGAATGGCCAAATGCTTTAAAGTCGCCCTTGTTTTCGCATTGTAAGCAGTGAATAATCCACCCTCATTTGCTGACTGACCCTTAACGATGGTGGCGGATCGCTGGATTTACACAATCGTACCCCGCTATCCGCACCATTACGTGCCAACACCTGCCAAAGTGCAGTAGTAAATGAGCTTTTATGTCTCGTAACATTTCGCGAGGTTCACGAACCTCTACCCTTCCCAGCTCATTTCGCCATAACTGACCATTACGTTGACGAATCGTTTTGCTTGCAACTTAATTGGTTATTTATGCGATTGGATTGACACATTATGTGCAGTGCGGTTGGTAGAGTTGCATATTTAATGGGATTAATTGCCTATTATCCGTGCATTACAAAGGGAGAGAGGGGGGGGGGGGGGGTCCAGTAGCAGAACGGCAGATGTGTAATGTACCTCCTTCGAAATTACACCCAAACACAATTTAAATTGGTGCCTGATTTGCCTACGGGCACAAATTCAGTGGCCGGGCGCTACTTGACTTGCATTTTTTGTCTCCTTTTTGTCCTCTCCCTCCTGTAGTTCATTCCCATTTACGGACTGCTTCTCCAAGTGGCTGAAGGCGCGTGATTGCGTGTCAATTGTGAAACGGTAGCAATTGGGTGGGCAATCATGTACGAGGATGTACGGGGTAGGAAAACTAATGGTTCAATTAGCTCACCAACTGATTCGCACCATTCGTCAGGCGGTGGAAAGCTCTCTCCACCTTCCATCCCACCAAGTCGCTAGAAATGTTGAATGACCCTAACGGGTGTGTTTTTCATCTTTTGCTTGCTTTGTTGCTGGTTGCCCCGCCAAAACATATTGCCACAAACGGAGATGCGGATAGCGTGGGTTAACAATTGCCAGAACCGAATGCGGCTGTCAGGACACAGCGGGATCAAACACAGAGAGAGAGAGAGAGCGAGCAGCCATTACCGTGCTAAAGCACTTGCGCGTCTTGTTAAATTGAGCCAACCTGGAAAGAAGCGAACGTACCATTATGCGGTGCAACGGCGTCGACAAGAAAAGGGCACACACAGAGATAGTAATTGGGACCGGGAAGCATGTGCGGGGAAGCAATAGAGCTGACCGCACCGTTTCGCACACAAGCCCCGTCCCGTGCGTTCATGAGAAATTCCCTTTGATTCGGGCACCGGTTTGACCGTATGTGGCTGCTACTTTGGCTTAGCCGAGTGCTCGATTTTCTCGGATCAAAAACACACAACCGGCGCGGCCAATAGCAGACGCAATCGAGCAGTAGTGGCACACCGGTCGGCAGCCATTCGCTTAATCCTACTCTGACGCACACACACACACACACTGACCGGAGCGGTAAACGTAGCGGACGTCAAGGCAAGCCATGCTTTACCGGTTGAAGCCAGGGTTTGAAGGTGTGTGGGAAAACTGTATGTGCGTGTGTGTGTGTGTTCACAGGATGCTGGCAGGTTGTATCAACCGGTGCCGGTGACAGGTGTGCAAGTGAAAGGAAGTGAACACGGCGAACGCGGCGGCCCCCCAGATCCGCAGATGTATTATGCAAACTCACATCCACATCAGCGCTGCGTGTGTGTGTTTTCTTTTTTTTTCGTTTGTTTTTTCTTTCTTTGAAGCTATCCGTGGCCATCGCTCCCTTTAATTCCATTTTCCAAAACATGGCCGAACACGGGGTGCCACTCTGTCCGCTCATCGACCGGTGCGGCGAAACATGTCGGGTTCCGTGGAAATTCGGAGTGAAATTGGTTCAACGGATAAGAAAAATATATATTTGCACACTGATAGCCGAGATAGTGCGGGATAGCTTCCGTATATATACGTGTGTGTGTGTGAAATTGTGTCGAGTGGTCCGAAATATAATGCCGAATTTATGCAACGTGAACTGAATTATGGAAGCGAATGCTGCGCTTCGCGTGTGCTGCAGTTACGCGCGGGCAATGGTTCCTGCTGGCACTGGAAGAGTGGTCAGCACAACGAAAAAAAGAAACCACCCTGTCCCTGTTGAAAGCGAAACAGAATGGGATGAGCAAAAAAAATCACACACACACACACACACACACACACACACACAAACGCTGATTCAGGAACCCACTCGGCCGGACAACCTGACGTGCGGCTAACACGTGGTCACACTTTATCCCACTTTTGTACCCACTGTCTGTGTGGTGCAGGTTATAAAGGGTGAAGGGTACTGGGTGTAAAATAAAAAAAAAAGAACTCCCGAATGGAGGACACAAGCACACACTTCGGGTCAGTTTTGGTGTTGAAAATTATGGAAGTCGATAGCCCACAAAAAAGCTCTTGCACTAACCTGAAAAGGTGAAACGGGCACTTCCATAGGTGATACAGGCACAGAGGGGTAAAGTGGTTACTTGCAACTTGCAATATTGGTATACTACGCGTATGCTTGCAAATGGCTCGATAATTTTTATTTCATTTTTTTGCTGAATACATAGTCACTTACATTTGTTACTGGGCGTAGAGAGCCTTCGTCCATCAACTGGAAATAACTGAACGGATTGATCAGTTTTCGATCGTTCTTTCCATATGTAATTCATACTATGATATTGTAAAGAATCCTCAAAATACTATTTTGCACTTCAATGCTGAGGCGTTATCCATCAATTACGTAACGCAAAAAATCAAATTTTCGGCCCACTCCCCCCCCCCCCCCCTAGTGTAACTAACTGTAACGTTGGAAGAAACTCCCCTCCCCCAAATTACGTAACAGACCCCTTACCCCCACCCCCCCCCCCCCTACAAGAGCTTAGTTTTTCAAACAAAATCAGATATTTTTTGTGATTTTTTATTTTTTTCATTCTTGTGTATTCACAAATTGAAAGAAAAAAACAAAAACAACATTACAACATGTTTTATTTTTATATACTTTTCTTTATAAAAGTTATCCCATGCAGCAATCAAATCCAAAAAGATTGCTCATAATCGGATCCTCAACACAGTTTGCAATGTGATTGTACCGCATTCATTCAGCTATCTTCCTAGTCCTCCATATATATGTCCATCTTTCCAGAAATGTTCTATGGCTTTAGATGTTGTCTCATCAAATCGGTAGTGTTTGCAGGAGTTTCGGCTGCATTTTCGATGTATTTATAAAAATACGAGCAATGATCAACTCTGACGAAAAAACGGCTGACTGCATCAATTACATCTCCATCGTTACTACAGCGATCTTGTGTTAAGTTTTTCAAACATTCAAACATCAAATTTCAAATTTAAACATTTTTTTGCGTTACGTGACAAAAGTTAAACTCCCCCTCTCCCCCATGTAACAAATCGTAACGTTTGATGGCACACCATCTCCCCTCCCCACCCACCTCAGTAGCGTTACATAATTGATGGATGACACCTGATACATGTTAACGGTCGATTCTATCGTACGGTTGACTAACTATGAAAGTCGAGCGTCGTGAATACAGGTTATGAGAGGCTAACGTTAATTGTGCCGAGGATTTCAAGGGCAACACTCTTTCTCCTAAGCTCGAGACATGGGACCGATTTTCTACCTTCGGTCAATCAATTACGATTGCGCAAAAAATGCTTATTTTATTGTAAAAAATACATTTCTAGTGAAAGAACAAGTCCTGTTGAGGTCGTCTCAAAGTGCACTCTAATTATATGCTTCAGTGTTTGCCAGAGCTACTGATGCTGTAGACCTCAGTTTTAGCCGTGTAATCTTTTATTTTGATTTCATTTTTATGGGTAACAAATCTTTGTTAAATAGGGTTTTTTAAGAACATTTCATAACTAAAATGTAAAATGTAAAAGGTTGAACTTTTTTCTAGGAGGAATCGTTCAGAACGGTCGTATTGCTGATTTTTTTTTCCAATTATCAGAACCTAATGTTATACAGGGTTTTGGAGTCAATTTTCAATGTCAACAAAATTTCCCATTGCTTGCGAGATGTTATTCAATAGCTGTCAAATTATGTATTTGCATGATTTCTGTGTTCTTTCACATGATTTTCAACACGCCCCATGCTGTATTGAGTGTGACCGTTCTTTGTGATGTATCGAAAATCGTGTGTAAGAGCTGGAATTGTATTGTGATGTCAATGTAATATATGAATGCTGTTGAAAAACATTTTGCTGACGGTTTACAATGAAATCCCTGTGATTAATGAAATTCATAGAGAGCGGAAACAACTGACTTGTCATGCCCATTTTACCTCAACATCCCTTTTATTTAGTTCCATTGCGGAAGAATACAACAAACTCGAGTGTCCCATAAAGCGCTCCCTATGTCCATCACTCAGCCAAAACCGACTGGACTGTGTCCCGAGATAAATGAAGATGAAAGCGGCAGCAAAAGTGGGCAAAAGTTGATGGTCCTATGTGTGCGAGTGTGTGTGCGTGTGATTTGTTTTGTTTGATTTTTTTGCCATAAAGTAGGGTAGCGTTGGTGTCATGGTTTGCTATCGGTCAGACCAACACCACACCCACCATCACCAAAACGCCATTAGGCGGATAGTGCACCGATGTGTATGGCGGGTGGATTTTCCACCGTGGAAAAATCGACGTTTCGTACAGCATCCCAGCAGTGCCTGCCAGGTGTCCGTCCAGGTGCCCCGGAGCTATTCCTGCACAGCCACATGATCTCGTTTGCGCGTGATGGATTCATGGCAAACGCGAGAAGGAGCGAGGGCATTTCCGGTCTGGAAAGCTCTTTACCACCAACACGCATCCTCACAACTCTACGCCAACTCGGCACCGTTGTCGTCGGGGACAGTTAGATATCATCGGCAGGACTCCACCCGTAACTAAAGCCCGTCCCCGGGCTCTCAACGCTCCCGGTTGGCTTCCGGTTTTTCGGGTCGGTGTTTTGCTTGTTTGGTGCTTTCGCTCCGTACGCCCTGTGCATTCTATTTGCCTTTTGCCGTGGTACACTCTTACCACACACACACACTCTCCCATTTATGATTAAAATCTGGGCTGACGGACGAAATGATATGTGAATAATTGATTCACATTTTGTGGAGCATTTTAATGCAATTCCTTAGTGCTGGCGGTGAAAGGGATGCTTTCCACACACACAAACACACACACCCAGACACATGACACATGGCTCGGTGTCTATGTGCATGACAAATGTGGGACCGCTGGACTGTATGCGTCATGCACGGAAGTCGCTCACCGATGGCGTGGATGGCCATACCCCGTTTCCTCACGGTAGCTTTCCATATGCAAAGCCGATTCCGAGGCCATTTTGGTCCCGAGCGACATTCACAGCGCGTGTGTGTGGAGGGGGCGGAGAGAGGAAACCCGTCGTAAAGTGAATTTTACCTGGGCACGTCCGGCCCATGTACCGCAACGGTGAGGTGACGGATGTTGAAGGTTTGAATTTCAAACTCACTATTCCACAATAGAAAAGGGCCCATAGTTTATGAGACCGAGCCAAATGGGAGGGTGGTTTTGGGGTGGTATGGTGGTTTGCTGCTAGTGATTTGTTGTCCCTCGTACGTGGAGTTGTCAAGTAGCTGTGGAGTGTGGCCCTTTTTTCATTGCTTTGACTCTTCCCCGGGTGAGTGAAAGCTTCCACGACAAATCGTATGACGAAAGTGCTGCCAAGCTTGTATATGAGAAACAGGAAGTGGGCTAGAAAAAGAAACCCTTAACAACCTTGCCAAGGATGTGACAGCTTCCGGAGGACAGCAGGATGGGGAGCACAGCACCCTACGGGGTCCTACGGTCAGTTTGATTGATGGTGAATCAAAAGAGCACCGCCGCTTCTTGGAGCACTTCGCTCACGCGAAATAATACACTTTCCTCAACTGAATAATAAAGCATATTTTGTACGAGCAGCAAACCATCACCAACCACCTTGACCAACTTTTCGTGACTTTGTGGCACCCGACCCGACCGGTGTGTCAGGACCGATGATACGTTAATGAATGGCGGCACACACTAAGAGGATTTTAAGGTGAAACTTTTCACCAGCAAGCAGCTGGCAGCCGTAGCAGCAGCAGCAGCAGCAGCAGCCGATCGAGTAATCGGCTTGCGGGGAGGATTTTTCAAACCGGATTCATTTGCATCACGAGCTAAATGCGTCTGGTAGTGAATTTTTAAACAATCTTCATTTCTTGGTTTTTGTGCTTCTTTGTTTTAAGAGCGCTAATGAAGCTTGCGGCTGCGTGCGATGGGAATGTTCCGGTTGAAGTTTAAGATGAAGTTTAAAGCTTTCTGGCAAAATATTATTGCAAAATCGTTGCGAAAACCTTTCTTTTACGGCAACAAGGGAAAAGCTCACATGTTTCAAGGCACGTTGCATGACCAGATAAGATTAATTGCGTTTTTATACCTCTATGAAATGATGGTTTAAGGCTCATGAATGAGTGTTACTTAGGGCATATTGAAGGTTTTTTCCCGAATTACTTGGATTTTTATTGTAAAAGTTTAACATTTTATTACTTCTTTGATTTGACAGAAAGGTATATCTTTTGAAAGGGTTTAGTCTTGTAATCTAGAGAGGTTTATCACATTTTTGTTCTTTACCGCAAGACCAAACCGAGTAAATTCCACTCAGTGATATAATAGTTTTTAAAGCTGAACGAATCTGACAGGTAACGCTTCAAGTAACGCTTTGCGAACGAGTTGGAGTAGCAAACTTGGGCCTTGAAGTGATTTATTTTTACGTTTAACATTTTCAAAATGGAGGAAGTTGATGAACTATTGATCAAAAATTAACAATATACTTATTTTTTATGATCTCATACTTGCCTACGAATATATAATCTTTTCTTCATTTTAATTTTTTACAATTTACAGGGGAGCGCCGTTTATACGGGTACCTTTTATCCGGCCATTCGTTTATCCGTGCTGTTGAGAAATGACAGTTCAATACAAAGGTGACATTGCGTTCTGAGGAGGGTATATAAAAAATCGGTTATCATAGCACATGAGCATAATAAAAAACAATATAAATCATAGCAAAATTCAAATATTATCATTGGAAAAACATGTAGTTGATAATTTTTAATTTTTATCAAAACAAAATATTTATTTCCAAAAAACATAAGGAACTTGTGATTAAATACATAATTTGACTCATTATTCATGTTATTCGCATATTCGGGCGAGATCAAGTCCCGATGTGCCCGGATAATCGGCGCTCCACTGAATGTAGTTCTTTAAAGAGTGACGTTGAAAATAAATTGGAATCTAAAAGAAAGCTCTTTTATACTTCTTCTCGTCATTGAAATTCGAGCCTGTTTGATGTTCATAGCGTGTCACCTGCCCATTTCTATAGTAATAAGTTTGAAGTATAATAATTGTACTAAGCTTTTCATTCGACTTTTTAACACCACCGATAACATTCTTCACACACACACACACACACACACACACACACACACGGGATCACCGGTTCTTGGACAAATCCTGAGCTCCGCTCCTGTTGTACACAGCTTTAAAGAAGAGCGATTGTAGTAGCACAAATCGATTTCTAAGCGCAAAAGATAAGCACAATAACACTAAATCGAAAGTACAAACGCTTCCAAGGAGGTGGGCTGGGAGGGCTTTTGTGTAAAGCTTAATGAGCTTAGCTCGATTGCCTATTTGAGGGGATCAGCGCCGACCCGGCCGGAAGCGGCACGAACGAACGGACGAACGAACGAGCTCGATCTCGAACTGTTTTCGTCACCGTACCGTTTGGATTTGGGTGGTTGGAGCAGCATCGCAAAACCAAACCTCCGGTCCACCGGTCCCCCATTACTGAATTTCAATTTTATTTCAACACAATAACATCGTCCATCGGGGCATGGGCGATGGAAAATGTTACCATTTCGTCCATCTCTGGGATTGTAGCAGAATCAATTTTACCTTTGTGTGTCCCACTCCACGGAGAGACGACTCCCCTCCTTCACCATCATGCGCACACGGGCACTTTCGCTTCACTGGAGCATGGTGCGCTAGTTCTTCAAAGCATTTCTTAATTAAGCTCCCGCTCTCCATGCATTATGAGCCTTACGGGCGGATGACGGTGAGTTGTTGCCGGGGTGCTTCCGACAATTGGCAATTCGATAGTCGTTTCGCAACAACGGAAAACAACGGCAAACGCACCTGGAAAGCAAGATGTGTTACGGAGAGTTCGTGCTCGCATGCCATTATGATCCTTTCTTTTTGAAAAGTAAATGGGCTTACTAGCACCGCCAGACCACGACCAGGACCGGATGGGAGAAAACAGATCAAACCCAGGAAGCGTTCCTAGAAGACCGGGCGGTAGGGGAATGGGTGGAAGATTATTGAATAAATTAACCATCTGCCTTATGAAGGGTCTCTCTTAATTTCTTCCGCAATTTTCAATACCAAAGACATTCTCGTTCGGAATGCCTGGCACAGAGCTGAATTCTCCGATGCCTTCCGTGCTGTGCGCTGTGAATGTGTGCTCGCCAGGTGCGAGACATTCAATATCTTCCCATCCGGCGGCAAGGCGTTCCGTGAATTGCGCACAGTGAAGCAACCAATCGAACGGAAAAGGTTCACGGCAATTGATTCAAAGAAAAGTGATTATAACAACGATAAGGTTCATTGGGCGAAAGATTAAGGGCACTATGGCGTTGGTGCCATAGCCCCTTGATCGGGTGCAAAACTATCGGGCATCTCTCTCTCTACCCGTGGCTACCCCGTGTGTACCGTGCATTACAGCAATGATATCGAAAGGCTTACGGTTTATTGTTTTAGTTTCATCCGGTTTTCGGTGGCGCTTGCAACCAAGGTGTGTACCGTGGAGAGGAGAAAGTTTTCGCCACCCTTTTTCACTGTAAGAAGGTGAAACGTAAACGGTTCGTTGCTGCTAACCTGTTGGAAACGGCCGCACCTAGAACACAACGGCGCCGTGCGAAAGTGTGAAGAATTTTCCCAGCAGTTCGATCTTCGGGCCTGCTGTGAGTAAGTGGTGCTGGCTACGAATTGTGAAACAATTCATTGAAAAAGCGTGCTCATTTAACAAGTTGAATGGTGCTTTCGCGCGATGAGTGGCCTTTAAACTGGTGCTGGTATAATGATGTAGCAAGTAACACTTGTTAGTGGGTAAAGTTTTACCGGGTAAAGATGGGAAACAAAAGCTTTTGTAAACGCGGTTCGGTACATGGCACTTGAGTACAGATCTTTGGAATGGTAATTCGTGGCGTGAATCGTTTCCCAGGAATAACCGGTGTAACTGTCACGGGAAGTAAATGTCACCTGGCTACAGTTCGTTAGCCTTCCAGAAACCACTAAAGCCAGCATGAAACAGGGGTTCATTGGACTGTAAAGTTACTGCTAAAATTACACAGTTGAATACATTGATGATGGTTCAACATCTTCAGTACGTTCCAGGGTTTAGGGTCCAGTGCGGACTTAAACGAGGGGTTTTCGGGCAAGTGAATACTATTGAAGTTGATGCCGCTGCTTTATGGTCAATAACTTGACAAATAGCTCCAGTCACTATTAAATCGCAGATCAATCCCTTGTAAATTTCCTTGTGTTGTCCTAATAACAGGTTATTTTCGTTTTTTAATAGAATGTCACTGCTTTCATGTTCATCAGTTGGTTCAGACGTACGTTCATCGTTAGTTCATCATGATGTAGTGATCTTTGAAAATAACTACATCAAAAATGTGTTAAAAAAATGTTGGGATCATTCAATTCAACTCGTTCGCGGTAAAGATTTAACTCAATCTTCTACCATTCATCAGTGATCACACGTCATGAGTTCACATAAGAGATGAGAACATTAACTCTTTTCAGTGAGTTGAATCAGAGTACGCGAAATTTTATTCAGTATCAAATCAAATAATTAATTTAGTGATTATAAGTTCTCATTTATTGCAACATTACACGAACATTTGCTATATTTTGATTGAAAACTGCGTGATTCGATTTCCGAATTTAGAGATACGCGCTTTCTCTGGACTTCCATTAATAGCGTAGCATTTAATTTCAATCGCAATCCCAATCCCAATCCCAATTGCAATCGGAATCCTAATCGAATCGCAATCCCAATCTCAATCCCAATCAGAATCCCAATCGAATCGCAATCCAATTCCCAATCGCAAAGGAATCTTTTACGGCTTCAAATCCTACAAACGGGATCCGATCCGTTCGAATCTTTCTAGGCATTGAATCTTCGAATCTTCCGAATCCTGAAACTACCAACACTATAAGAGTTTACCTTCACCTTTGCGATTCGACTCACTGTATTTGCCAGAATGAGACTCATCTTTTTGGGATTTCAACTCGCAAAGAGTCATCTCTTTACAGCTTTTACAATCGTTTACAGCATAGCTCGCTCTTCAAAGATTGTACTCCCTGAATCAATGTATTACACAATTTCAAATTGATCTGTAAAAAAGAAGAGCAAATATTGGGAAAATTCAAGACTTAACTCAACCCCTCGTTCTGAACCAGTATGCCCAGCATTATAATGCTCTTCTTAGATAATATTATACATCGATCACTTCAGCGTAGGATTTTATTATCACACTAATAATACTAAGTAGCTTGTAGCAATCGTCACGGTCAACAGACATTATAAAAACGATTCAACAAGCACACTTTCAACTCAACAACTGCACTGTCAGTTGAAGCGGTATAAAACCAACTACCCTTAAAAGGGGTGTTATAAAATTAGCTAATTTCGAAATAAAAACACAAACTTTCCCAAACAGTCCTAAATAGTAATTTCCAACTCTACATCTTCCGTTTAGTAACTCCTTCCCGGCCTCCTACTCGCCACCCAGCAACAAAAGCTTGTCGGGCAGGCAATTGTACTTAATCGTGTTTCCATTTTACAATTAACAGCTCACAGCGCCGTGTCCGAAATATCCCTTCCATCTTGCCACTGATTCCGAATGCTAAATTTCCCAGCAAAATTGACGAACGACGACGACGTGCGGTGCTCCGGTCCAAAAAGGAACCGTGCCGCCTGGTGCTGCCTAATATCTCCATCTTCATTATGAAAGGAACGCGGGGAAGAGGGGGCTGTTTGCACGTAAATTGAGTTCGAAAAGCGAGTCCACCGGTCCACAAATCCGAAAAATATTCCGTTTGATCATTGGCCACGGGAGGCGTGGGAGACTGTGTTGGCTATGGATGGACGTAATCGAGAAAAGCTTCGATCGAAAGGCACCGTTGGCTCACGGCTCACGGTGCGAGAGCGTTCCTTGTTTCGTCAGACGAGTAAGAAAGCTTGGTTTGGAAGGAAACCAGCAGCAGCAAGTGTTGGACGTGTTGGGTAGATACACCCAGGACCAGGACGGGTGGCGCCCTGAAAAAGTAGCAGTTTTACAACATTTTCCCGTTACGGTGACGATGTGCGATGGGCGGTGGTACAGGTTTCCGTAAATTTGATAGGACTTGTTTTAATTGAATTCGTTTTGGCTCAGCTGGCAGGCAAGAGCTTTGTGTGTTGGAGTTAGTGCTGCTGCTACTACTACTGCTACTACTCCTTTCGAGAGTTAGTCAAGCGCTTCTGTGGGTCCTGTGAGCTTACCGAGGAGCCCGAAAAGGGAAATAAATTAATACGAAAGCGTGCTGCACTCGCCCGAGCTCTCGATGACACTCGACTTGCTGTTCAGTCTGTAGGAGTCAAAGGAGGAGGAGGAGGAGGAGGAGGAGGAGGAGGAGGAGGAGGAGAAGGAGGAGGAGGAGGAGGAGGATTTTTTCGTTTGTTTCTTCTACCGATGGTGTAAGATTCCGATTTTACAGCAACGAGACGGTACTCACGCGGGATGGTACCCCCGGACAAATCCGTTTAAATGAAACAAGATTCTTATGCGCTTATTACTTCGCCGTTGAGGGAACTCAAGTGTAATGCTATCAGCAGCTTGATCGGCGTACGTCTATTTTTCCGTCTTCTGTGCTGTTACTCAACGTTTGATCCTTTCGCTCCGACAGCCCGCTTGCTTTCCACACCTCATTTGAATGTGAAAGTTGATGAATGTAAACGGGGACGGTGAATTGTTGGTTGGCATTTGCCTAACCTCGTGGTAAGGAGTGGACGTACACGTTCACCGAAAACACAAATACAAACACAACGGGAAACGTGTGCTCGCACGCCCACACACACACACGCACACACACACGGCCCCGAAGAGCGAAGTTTGTGACCCTGATCGTGACGTGTGTATCGTGTACAATTAAATCGCAAAATGCGCAACCGAACGTGGCACGTGGTGTGGCGTAGAAAAGCGGTCGAGAAGGGGGAAAGGGGGGAAGGAGAGAATACAAGGAGAATGGGACGAAGACTTAGTTCGAGTCTTAAGCTTGCCCTCCCGCAAAACCCGGTACGGTTTGTACGATCTTACGCAGCTCCCGTATAGGATAAGCGATACGCAAAGGAATGGGATGGGAGGGGAGTTTCCTTGCCTCCCCTCCCCTTCCCCTTTGTAGATTCACCATGATCTCCAGGCATTGGGGGTCGGATAAAAAAGAAGAAGAAGCAAACCGAACGGTACGAAAGCGCCAAAGCGCTGGGAAAAGCTGGGAAAATTCAAATTGAATAATTCATGTTATCATGTTGATTCAGCAAAAGCGCACACAGAGCCCGTTGAAGCGAAGCAGCGCTCTACTCGACTCGACCCGGACTGGCACACACACAGTGGCACAGGGGATGCGGGGAGGTGCTGTGTGAAGAATGGGGATGGCAAAAGTGTAGCGTTTTCCGGGCGGAACGGAAGCGCCTTGTGAAGAAAATTTCGGAACGCGTGGAACGTTTTTTGGAAATCGTGGAGTGTGGAACGAGAAGAGGGAGATGGTGGGTGTACTCTAACGGAATCATGAAATGTTCCCGCTGCGTGCAGGATCATCCAGGCACGGAATGCGAATTCGAATACTGTCCCCTTCTTTGCCTCCTTTTCCTAGGTTTTTCCCCTCCCGAACCCGAAGCTCGTTTGTCTGTTTCGCTGTATTGCAGTTCCCGTTGCCCTGTACCGCATCTGGTTGTACCGATCTCTGACCGGTCGGATTGCAGCCCGGGCAAGTGCAGCGGGAAGGTGCTGTCGGTGGTGCAACTGCAACACTGCTCTGCTAGCGCATGCAGCGGAGGGGCCAATGCCGAAAATTTTCATTTCATTATACAGTTTGGCCGTAAGTAGCAGGGCAGGCTCAGCGTCAGTAGCAGCAGCAGCAGCAGCAGCAGCAGCAGCGGGTCTGACAAGCTGCGTTAACGCCATCCTATCCGGCATGTTGATATTGCCATTTGCTCCTTTCCTTTCCTTTCTCTTTTTTCGCATCAGCACCTCTCACCCCCCCCCCCCCCCCTTTCCCCTGATACCGAGCGGAAGTGTACACCAGCATACACACTCGCTGCCCTTGTGCGAAGGATGCAGCTGGCGGCCAATTTGTGGCGAGCGACAGAGCCGTAGCATCACATCTGTCGAAAGTGAAGACGTTTTTAATTGAAACTTGAAAACACAACACCCACATTCACGCCCACACTCCCGCTTTCCCTGGAGTGCTGCAGCATACAGTTAGTGTTTTTATCGTTTGGGTTTATTTATTCGTGCGGAACCTCTTTTCGATACCCCGTTGGTGTTACTGGAGCGTGTTTTAAAGCGTGCCTCCATTGTACGAGCACTACGAGGTTCGTTTTGTCGTGACTAATGGGGTGGTGATGGTAGGGGAACAGGCGGTTGGCTACGCTTCCCCACAGGCCAACCCGAGGGGAGGGGGCCCTGTTAAATTATAATGATCTGCAATCCGAACCACATTTGTTCGGTGGGAAAGGGAAAATAGCGACAAAAAACAAGACGAAAAATGCAAAATAAGTGATACCGGGGCATGGAATAAAAATAATGCAAACATGAAACTGTATCAAGTAAACAAAACTACAACAAAACGTAAAATAAAGACAGAATGTGTGTATTAAATGGGGAAAAAAACAAAAGCAAAACAAGAAAAAAGGAGAAAAAAGACACAACTCAAAATCAATTGAAAAAGGAAAAACGCAAAATTTCATCGCATCGAAAGAGGAAAGTGACAGAAATTAAAAATGTAAAAATCTCACCCCCAGACACACAGCCACACACACACAGATTGCCACAATACAGCTGCGCTGCTGACTCATTATTATGCGTGGAATGATTTTTATTTTTCCACAAACCCACTTGCCACTGCCACCGTCCTTTCCGTGCTTTGTTTGTTGTTGCGCGTTTGGTGTGGTTCTTTCTCTTTTTATTTTATTTTTGGTTGTTGTGTATTTCCCTTCCGAGAAGGAGGGTCCTGTTGTTGCGAGCGGGCTGCCCGCAAGGCTGCCGGAACGCCGAAGGGCTTGCCGAGGTGTTGAGCAATGGATCGACGGCGTGTGTGTGTATAATTTTGGTTTAATTTTTTATCCCTACGGTCGATTTTTGTTGTGTCCGTGGTTGTTGATATGGCTCTCTCTCTCTCTCTTGCTCTCTTTCTCTCTGTTTTTACTGCTTGTTGATGATTCCATAGCATTTGGAAATGGATCGGCTGGCTTGCTTCGATGAGTGTTCGGCCACTGATAGGAGCCGCGCGTGTGAACTTTTGCTCTCCGATATCATCCATCCCAGGCAGGCTGTGGCCACCATCGAGCAGTTCATTCCGCGCCCAGTGTGGATGAGTGGTTCAAGCTACTTCTTTCCCAGGGTGACAGTAGCATCATACAAACCAGTAGCAAAAAGAGGATGAATAAAAAACGCCTCGCGATCAGAGGACATATTCACGTCCCATTTCCCACTTTAGCTGGCTGCAATCGCGTGCCGAGATTGTTTCAGTTGTGTTGATTTTAATTTATTATTTTGCAACCGTTTGCAATTGCATTTTGGCCCTGCTGGTGCTGGTGCAAGCAGAGCTCTGCGTGCATGAATATGCAATTCTGTTCCGCCCGAAATGGCGGAACATGGCTAAAACGGGCGGGATTACGATTTGTACTCTCGTGGTTGCGCGAGCCCCGTGCGCGTGATTTACTAATGCGTGTGTACACGTGGCGTGGGTTTGCGAATAAATCGGTTTGAAATTATATATGCCGGTGACATTTGGCAACGAAAACATAAAGAATAGAGGTTAGTGAAAAGGGGATTAAACAAAGTTGAGATATTGTTGGTGGGTATGGGTTTAAAGTTTAGCAATCGGTTGTACGCTTAACAGGTTCGACAAAGAGGATCTTAGGCGCAATAGGTATAGAGCCTTGTGAAAGCTCTTCATGCCGTATTTTGTGTTGAACTGTCTTTCATGAGAGGTTTATTTCATTTATTTCATTTATTAAATTCAATATCCACCATCAAGGCTAAATTACGTAGATTTTCAACTAATGAATAGCTAACAAATAAACAAAATCATTTAGGAAATATTTAACCTCACTAAACTAGTTCTGGCCAAGCAAAAAAAAAAATAATAAGAAAAATATAGGTAGAGCGTAGAGACTATCATAAACTTAGAGAAAAAAGAGAGTAAAAGAAATCTAAGAAGCAGAATTAAAGAAAAAATAGAAGAATGAAGACGATTACGGAAAGAGTTTAGAGAGGAGTCGAAATCAAAGAGATAGTAAAAGTGGTTGAACAACCTGAAACAGGATAGAAGAGAATCATTGAATGTATAAAGAGTATGACGTGCTTCAATTGACAGAGCATCACGAGGACGAAGAGAACGAGGGGGAACATACAGCTAGATGGACGAGAGTAAATCGGGATCATCAGTAGTAGAAAGTAATAAGCCACCAGTAAAACGAGCTTCAAACACTTGGCGGCGGAAGCTTAAAGAGTGTAGATTGAATCACTGCAATCGCGTTTCATAGGTAGGTAGTGAGGCAGCACCGAACAAACGACGAACAGCAATCCTGGTAAAAAGGCGCTGAATGCTTTCAATTCTCGAACAGCCATCAATAGTAGGAGGATTCCAGATGATGCTAGCATATTCAAGAATAGGCCTTACCTCCTATTACCCGTCCTTACCTTAGAGAACAGTAAAAGTTTCGACAGTAAAAGGATAGACACAACACGAGAGAGGTACGAGTTGGAAAGAGTATAGTTAAACAAAACAGGAGAAAGAGAGTGAGAGAAAGAAACAACAAAACACGTTTCAAGACACAGGCGAAGTAAATTGAATGAACACCAATGAACAAAAGCATTGAGGTAATGCTGAAGATTCAAACAATCAGAAGAAGAAGACACAGGTAAAAAGATTTTGATATCATCCGCATAAAGGAGATGACCATCAGGAGGTAAAATGTAATATGTTTGATGACTGTTACGGTCGTCATGTGGTATGTTTTGAGATAGTCCCGGTATGTTCGATTTTGGGACGGTTGCCATGTAGTAATTTTGAACTCGCGTTGGTCAGGGTGACCTTCGTCATCGTTTGCCGAATTAAGTAGAACTGAGGTGGATACTGCTTCGAAGCGGACGTTCGACACTTGATCGTCCAGGCGATCATAGAAACCTTTAGGAGGTTTCCCTTACTGGAAACGTTGGAGTTTAGAGGCCTTACCTTGGGCAGGGGGACATATCTAAACTCTTTAAATGAGAACTCGATAGATGTAGGATGGGCATAGTCCTATCCTGACAGTCCGAACGAATCTGACCTGCCATGATCGGAGTTGGTTTTATTTATACTCAAATGAAGTTAAGAGTTTCTCACATTTGGTTCCGGGTTGTATGTTGGAAAGTTATTGTTTTCACTAAGCTAGTTACGTTTGTCTTTTGTTGACAAAAACAATGGTTCTTGTCACTAAGTTCCTGTTTTGGGTGTAATGCTTCTACTGTTCCTGCTTTGGGTTATAAAGCATAAACTGTTCCTGCTTATGTTGTACGTTTCGGTTGGTTCTGTTAAATGTGTCACAATTGTTTTTATATGAACGGTGTAGCCTGAGCTCTTCCGGGTGTGTATGGTATGATCTGATTTACTGAATGTGTTATAATGAATGTGTTACAATGGTGTGACTTGGCTTTCCAAAGTGTGTTACTATGTGTCTATGGCTGATAGTGTGTATTACAATATGTTCTGTATAGCAGATATGCTACAAAGACATTAGCAACATCATCGATGAACAAAGAACACAGAAGTGGGCTTAGCACACAACCCTGAGGGACACCTGACGTACAAAAATACTCTTCAGATAAGTACGGACCGGGTTAATCCCTGCAAGATCGATTACTTAAGTATGAGGACTCTTCTTCTTCTTCTTCTTTGGTACAACATCCGCTGACGGTCAAGGCCTGCCAGTTACCATACCAGTTACCAGGATAGGATTCAGGACTTGAACCCAGGACGGGCATGTACGTCGTACGAGTTGACAACTGTACCACCAGACCGGCCCAAAGTATGAGGATAGTCAGCTAATAATACCAAAAAATAATTCCTGGAAGTCGCCAAAACATCGTATGCAATATTTCCAATGCTTATTTAAATATTGGTAATTATTTGTTGAATATAGATCACCCAATGACAGATTTTAGGCGTTACGATTGATAATATTGAAATGTATTGGTTTGAAATGATGAGGTACTGAGCTGGCCTTAGAAACCTTGTAAAGAAACGTAACTCAAGAAACTGTCTGCATACTTATAAGCTGAAGATACGTGATATGAGATGAATTGTCAAATCCCCGAAGCTTTCAAAAACTATAATAAAAACTCCCAACTATTGTTGGATACCATAAAGATAATCTTGCATCATTCGAAGTAATATCCTTCTACCAGTTGGTGGAAGTATGTGATTCAAGATTGATGACCCATCAACATCAATTACGTACATCCGTTATAATCTTCGTATGAATTTGTTCTGGCGCAGTAATTAAGGCTGTAAGATATACTTAGCTTTAAGAATTCCTCGGTAGCATGTCCATAGGAACTTTTTGTCATATTCCAACTTTTATGGATACGATTACTCATACCGACTACGATATTTTGATGCATCGATGTTGTTGGAAGCCTAACACTTTGTAAATGATATTAGAAAGGTTATTAATGTTGAATATAATTGATGTTGGGTGCGCAGATACTTACTAAGGTCTGAGAATAATGATAATTTTGCTAAGTCGTCCTAAACAAATATTTACAGTTCAATTCTAATTCAATCAAGATTGTGTGAATCATTGGAAAAGAAGGTGTCATTTGTGCGAAAAACTTTTCAGATAAATTCAGATTAGATATTATACTGAAGGAAAGTTAATTACTGCTTGCGAACAGAAATGGCCATCTAGCTCAGTCGGTACCAGGAACGTCACTTTAACTACTTTCCTACTGGCCGCTCTTTGCATGGATGACACACCGTACCAAAGAAGTGTGGGAAACAATTAAATCCGAATTACTTACGAAAGCCTTACGGAAACCAAACAGACAAACACCAAAACAAAAAAACTCAGGGAAAAAAACCTCTTCCCAGCAACCGACAGTCACTTAGAGATGCACACTTTCCTTCCCACATAATGGTTACACACTCACCCAAAAAAAAGTGCTGGCAGCCAAATCCTTTTTCCCAGAAGCAAGTGCTCAGCAAATCAACCGATAAAGTCGAACCATCTGTGAGTACGTTTGTGCTCGCGCGCGTGTGTGTGTGAGCTGTCCGGGTGGGTTTAGGATTTGGTGTTTTGTTTTCGACCGATACCCAATCGAAATGCGAACTGTATCGGACATACGGCATCGGAATCACATACACACGCTCTACGCCCATCGAACCGAACCATTCCCATTCGAGTGTCCATAAACACTCAATGATGACGGCATTAGAGCGGCAAAGGCTCGGATCCGACATTACGGGCAGAGGAAGCCCGGTTCCGGTAAGACGATTCCATCCTTCTGCTCATTGTTTTTGCCCCACGCTCGCTTTCGGAAGTGACGGGGAAGCGTGGTGCAATGATAAGAGAGAATTAGTGGAAAGCAGTATCTCTACATGCGATTAACGTGTTGCTGGGATGGATTTCCTTTGCGCCCCTCCGGCGTAAGGCGTCATCCATTCGGTTTAAGCTTCAACCATTCTCTTTGCACGGTGGTTGTTACATCAGCTCTGGCTGGTCTGTTGGGGAGGGGGGTTTGGAATTTACGACTCCACCTTTAGAAACACACTGCGTCCTCCGCACACTGGGGAAAGCCACGGGGTCAGGGGGTTGAATGCGAGCGATCCTTTAATTCTTTAAATTATGAGAAGGATTACCCGGAAAAGGGGATTACCGTGTCGTTTGTTTAGTTTACATTAGGTACTTTTCGTTCACTACTTACTCTACTGCTGCGGATAATGCGGCGGGATGCGATGATTCGCTTAAGCAGCTGTAGTACGAATGTAATTGAGTTGATTGTGTGCTAGTCCGTGCCGGTGCTAACTTTCTATCCCCCGTTTCCGCGGTGGTGAGTTTTGCGCGGCGCTTGGTACGCGTTTGGCGAACAAAGCAGGCACACTATACCCTTCAGCTCGTTGCCATCCCGAAAACACGCGCATACACACATCCATCATACGTGGTTCTTCTTCACTTTGGCATTTTGGTTAAACAGAGTAGCCTACTTTGCTGTAGGTACTGTGATGCGCAGGATTGGCAGCCAAAGGGATTGCTCATTTCGACTGATGATGAGGCTGCTGCGAATGCATGGCCAAGCACGGCCCGGTCCCGGGTTTACCGGGTGGCAGCAGTTCCCGAAATCATCCATTATTCTTCGCTCGTCAGCAAACATACACAAACGCTTCCTACGCAGCGGCGAAGGATGGCGAATGTTTGTAAAGTCTGTGGTTGACATGCGCCTCCAGACGGAGCTGCTGTGCTAGCTATACCTCACTCGCGGGAAACGGTACGGCAAGCACACGGATGTTTTCTTAGCATTAGAAACAATCAACACTGGATGGAGCGATGGATGGTTGGTTGTGGGAGGGGGGGAGATAAGTATGTATCTTCTTGCTTTTTTGTTCGTGCTGAACGTTCCCGTTTCGTGCGCGTCTTTTTGTGAGTCGACCCCTACACATTTGACCTTAAAGAGTTAGTGAAATAATGTTAGCTTCTATGGGGCTGATAATAATACATCAGCAATGAGACGTGTTTGTTATTTTTACCGTAATCGAATATTTTATGTTTACTTCTTTTATTTCCAACAGACCCATCATGGATGGCGCCACCGATCATGGAAATAGATGGTAGTAAATTATAAATAACACAAGCTATTATTGTAGCCTTCAATAGCGCTGTTTTGGGATGGCTACTGTCTACTGCTGCTGCTGCTGCTACTACTACACAGTGCAAACAATTACCATTTCGTCACGCAAAACTTCCTAAAAACATGCGATCCTGCAGCCTCGAGGGCTTGTTTGCAATGTATCGAAATAGCAGTGTGATGGATGGCAGCATGAGTTGCGTGTGTATATGTGTGTAACCCGGCACCAGATGGTAACGCAACGGGCTGGTGCCGGTAGCATTATTAATTAGCTACCGTGTCAAAGGCCAACCAGGGAGCCAACCAGTGTGCCAGCGCAAAACAAGCCTTTTTTGTGTGTGGCTCGAGAAGCGAAAATAGCAAAAGTAGCAAAAGTGCGATGTTATTTCCTTTTCGAAGATGTAGTATATTCTTAGACGTGGTCCTTGTGACGTTATATTTAGAGGGTTCTAGCGGGTTCTCTATTCAATGTCAGCCTTTTCTTAGAAAGCGTTTCTTTTTGGCATGGTGTGTGCAGTGTGCTGCTTTGTCTGAACATGATGATTTTCGACATGTGTTATCAATTGGGTACAGATTGAATTTATACATATTTCTGGTGGTTGTGGTAACTTACTTACTTACTTATCCGGCGATACAATCGCTTTGCGGTCTTGGCCTGCCTCAGGAGTGTCCGAAACCGCTCACGGTCTCGCGCCTTGGTCTGCCAGTCCGTTATCCCGGCCTTAATGGCGGACGCCTCCACGCCATCTTGCCACCTCAATTTGGGCCTACCACGCCTCCTCTGTCCTTGCGGACGGCCTAAAAAGACTTTACGGGCTGGGTCGTCCGTTTTCAGGCGTATGTTCATGCGCCCAGTCCACCGGAGCCAGGCGAGCTTGATACGCTGCACGACAGTGAGATCGCCATACATCTCGTATAGCTCGTCATTATATCGGCTCCTCCATTGTCCTTCCACACATACGGGGCCAAGTATCTTTCTGAGCATCTTCCTCTCGAACGCGGCTAAGAGGGTTTCGTCAGATTTGGAGAGTGTCCATGTCTCAGAGGCGTATGTGAGTACCGGTACTATAAGGCCGGGCTACATTGATCGTACTCGCAAGCGTAATTTTGATTTTCACTAGCGCATCTGGCGGCGGCTGGTGGAAGCTTTTTTTGGTCATCGAGGGAATGGACCTGCCGGATCTCAAAATTAAGTAGTTTTTCCATCGTTTTCTATTGCAAAAATGGATGCAATGCGTGCAAGACATGTGTATCTACGTTTTACAAAACTTTTCTCCTCCGATTTAAGTAAAAAACATGGAAAATTAACGTATTTTCTGGAGCGGCTCCAAATTGTTTGACAAAATGCTTCGGTCAGCCGCCGCCAGATGCGCTAGTGAAAATCAAAATTACGCGTGCGAGTACGATCAATGTAGCCCGGCCTATATAGTCCCAGCTTCGTCCGTCGCGACAGGTTCTTTGAGGTGAACTGATTTTTCAGGCTGTAGAATGACCGGTTGGCAGCTAGCATCCTTCCGCGCAACTCAGCTTCCATGCTATTGTCGTTGCTGGCCTTTGACCCAAGATAGATGAATTGTGGGACGACTTCAAAAGTGCGTTCACCTATCTGCACGTCACGCCTACGTAGATTGTGATTATTTATTGGTAGGCCCGCTGATGTTGCCACCATCAGTTTGGTCTTTGCCTCGTTTATCTGCAATCCGAGGTTCTCTGCCGCCTGCTCGATCCCTTGGTAGGCTTTTAGGATCTGGGTTGACTTATAGAAGATGGTTCCCGTAGTCTCCACCCTCGAGTCACGGATGGCCCTCTCTAGTGCCAGGTTGAATAGGAGACAAGGTTGTGGTAGCACCTTCTCCATAAAAAAATGATAAAATAAGGTTTCAATTAATACCTTTCCTCACCAAGTGCGCTAAAAATAAACAAAAAAGGTGTTATCCAATAATTACGTACTATCTTACATGATAACAATTGACACCCTATGTAGCATTATTTTATTTTATTTATTTATCCGGCGCTACAACCGCTTTGCGGTCTTGGCCTGCCTCAGGAGTGTCCGAAACCGCTCACGGTCTCGCGCCTTCGTCTGCCAGTCCGTTATCCCGGCCTTAATGGCGGACGCCTCCACGCCATCTTGCCACCTCAATTTGGGCCTACCACGCCTCCTCTGTCCTTGTGGACGGCCTAAAAAGACTTTACGGGCTGGGTCGTCCGTTTCCATGCGTATAACATGGCCAGCCCACCGGAGCCTGGCGAGCTTTATACGCTGTACGACAGTGAGGTCGCCGTACATCTCGTATAGCTCGTCATTATAGCGGCTCCTCCATTGTCCTTCCACACATACGGGGCCAAGTATCCTTCTGAGCATCTTCCTCTCGAACGCGGCTAAGAGGGTTTCGTCAGATTTGGAGAGTGTCCTTGTCTCAGAGGCGTATGTGAGTACCGGTACTATATAGTCCCAGCTTCGTCCGTCGCGACAGGTTCTTTGAGGTGAACTGCTTTTTCAGGCTGTAGAATGACCGGTTGGCAGCTAGCATCCTTGCGCGCAACTCAGCTTCCATGCTATTGTCGTTGCTGGCCTTTGACCCAAGATAGATGAATTGTGGGACGACTTCAAAAGTGCGTTCACCTATCTGCACGTCACGCCTATGTAGATTGTGATTATTTATTGGTAGGCCCGCTGATGTTGTCACCATCAGTTTGGTCTTTGCCTCGTTTATCTGCAATCCGAGGTTCTCTGCCGCCTGCTCGATCCCTTGGTAGGCTTTTAGGATCTGGGTTGACTTATAGAAGATGGTTCCCGTAGTCTCCACCCTCGAGTCACGGATGGCCCTCTCTAGTGCCAGGTTGAATAGGAGACAAGGTTGTGGTAGCACCTTCTCCGTAAAAAAATGATAAAATAAGGTTTCAACTAATACCTTTCCTCACCAAGTGCGCTAAAAATAAGCAAAAAAGGTGTTATCCATTAATTACGTACTATCTTACATGATAATAATTGACACCCTATGTAGCATAACTAAGTGTAATGTAATATCAACCCTTGGATGACCTTTTCATTTACGTTCCGTAACAGATTTCAAACTTTCCTTTTCTCATCTGTAACACATTATTTGAATACAAGAGCTTCTGTGCGTGCTACGTAATTAAGGGATGATCCCTAAATAGATTTTGTTTGGAAAATTTTGGGTAAAAAGAGATTGAAGAATATGTTTATGTTGTTTTCTAGTTTAATATCCCATAAATGTACCCCATAATGTGTATAATCCCATAAAGGACTGGCAGACGAAGGCGCGAGACCGTGAGCGGTTTCGGACACTTCTGAGGCAGGCCAAGACCGCAAAGCGGTTGTAGCGCCGGATAAGTAAGTAAGTAATCCCATAAATGTGATTCCAAACCTCAAAAATATCAACATCTTTTATATGATTTGACGATAAGTACGAATGTGAATGTGGTATTGCAACTTGTTTCGACATAAAATATCGTCAATTTTTTCCTCCATACAAGCAAACCATCATTTCAATATGTAATTTTATTCTAAATAGTAAAGGCAAGCTTAAAACACGGCAAGCTAGCAAACGAATAAGATATTCCTTTTAACTGAAACTAGAGTTGATCCACCAAAGCAGGAATTATCTTCTTTGCATCGTATTTCCCGTGAGATATGAAACCTGTTCGCAGCAGCTATTCAATCAGTCTGTTTTGATTGAAATTATTAAATGATGTTTTCCTATGTAAATGATGATGGAGCAAACCCGCAAAGGAATTTTGGTTCAATTTCCAAAACCTATCTATCTTTAAAAATAATGCAAAACCCAGCAGTAGTGTGGTCGGCACTTGTAGCACAAACCACCGTTTGACACACACATCGAGCACGGTGTAATGAGCTCACATCATAATTAGACGATAAATATGTTTCGGCAAAAATCCATCGCCATCGAACGAGCGAGCTCGCTTCGCAAGACGATGGGAAGCGGGGAATTCTTACGTCTTCAGCTTGCAACCGACCAAGCGCGCTGTACACCTGTAGTATCCGGCTAACCAAAAAACCGAAGCAAACCTTATGAAATATGCAATTTAATTTGGCTGCTCTCCCATTTGGGAATTGCTTCAACCGTGTGGTTGGCGGTTCGTTCGCGCCGTATTTTTTTCCTTGTCTTCCTTTACCTTGCGCTAACGCGTACATCGCGCGTGTTCACTATCGTTCATTGTCAAAAAGGGGAAGGTTATTACCTTCTTCGTTTTTTTTTTCTTCCTCTACAGTGTCTTTAAATTGTTTAGTTTGTGGCGTGTGCTGTGTGCTTGGTGGAAATAAGCGATTTGTACCGTGCTGTAAATTGTAACCGCGGAAAACCAACCCATTCCAACGCCGCCGTATCTGGCCTCCGGTGTTTTCACAATCCTTATCCCGTGAACGTGTGAACCAATGCAAGGATGTGAAAGGATTCAGTCGATTCCAGCGTTGCCAGGGTGTGTACATGTCGACGTCGTCTGGAATTTGTTCGTTCCGCTTGTGTGGATTTTTGGCGCTTCGACAGTGCGCAATGTCTCGCCAAAGGAGAGGGGGCCTTGTTTCAGGTCCTCCCTTTTTTTGTCCTCTTCTTTCGATCTGGAGCTCGAGTGAAAGTCGAGAAAGATTAGATTATTTATCGTGCACTAATTATGACACCAGGCCGATCGTTCTGGGCTGAAGGCACGATGCCGCCACCGGCATTGGTGGAAAGCAACGTGTAGTAAGTATATACTACGCCCCGGTAGCCCTTCACCGGAGGGAAAATGCTGTCAGAAGTATTCATAAATATTGATGCCAAAACGAGGGAGCGAGTGTGGGGAGTGAAAGAGGTGCAAGGAGATAGAGAGCACGGTAATGAAGCCTAGGACGAATGGTCGATAATGAGACGTGCCTTAAGACAGGGACGCCGGCTCGAACTGCTGACGAACGACGAAAGCACACGCCCGGCACAATCGCGGCGGGCAGAATTGATTGAAGATGACTTCATTCCGACACACCGTGGGGAGAAGAAAGTTGCCAGGGCCCAGCAGGGGCTGGTGTGGGGAGGTGTGAAAGAAAATAAATGTCTCGTGCCGACATGAAACCGGCGCGAAATACGGAAGGACGGGTTTGTCTCTGGTACAATCCGCCACCAGGCCAGCCACTGCCAGCGGATGACGGATGGAGCCTTGGGGTGGCATGGGAGCGAAGTGGCAATTCCCCGTTGTGGGGCTATCCTGTGGCGAGCTTCGCAGGACAGTCGGCGGCGCAGTGAAATGGCTTCGGCGGATCGTTTGCTGCGGTACGCCAGTGCTCGCCGGCATGATTTGCATTCCATTTTCATCCACTAATTACTGCGAAGGATTCCAATGAAGTGCCGAGCCTCGCCATTGGTGTTGAGCGAGGGATAGTGGAGATACGGGCAGATAGGCTAGCGTAATGGCGTAAATAAAGTACCACTTTCAGTGGCCGGGTTTTCAGTGTGCAGGGGCGGGAAATGGGGGACGACCGCCTGTGTGATAATTGTGTTCGCGTGCATACTTTTCGGGACGAGTGATTTTTCAAACCGAGAGCCTCGCCGCGGGCCACACGCCCGGGACTAGGAGCTAGGATAGAGGAGTGGGAGTCAGCTCCGTCCCTTCCACTGCAACGTCAGCAGCGATGCAACTGCGTTGGAGCTTCACCAGCTCCACTTGTGCATCGTAATGAAGATAAACATCAGTTATGGTGGATTGATCGAATTATTGATGATGTACCGATGAGCAGCTGTCCGATTTGCTCTAGCGACACACACACACACACACACACACACACACACACACACACACACATTACCGATTAACTCTCAACACAGCGGTCGGCATGACTGATAATGTTGTAGTTGGCGGTTGGGTCAGTTTGGAGGTTTCGTCCCACACCCTTCATCCACCAACAGCACACCGAACGCCCAACGGTTATTTTGCTTTCAGATTTTAAAATGTAAATGGCCCTCGGGTGTGATGGGGAGACACGGGTATTTTTTTACTCTACATTTCAGCTTTAAAGAGAAAAGCAGCATACATATCAATAATAAAAAGGATGCATTTTTGCGGTTTTGCGCCTTTTATTCCGGGGAATTTTGCCGGCGTTTGTTTGAGCTTTCTGGTAGATGAAAGCTTAGTAGGATTTAAAAACCGGGATCAGAACAAAGAGGTTTGCTTGCTGATTGTTTGGGCGTGTTTTATGGTCAATAATTACCGTCATTATTGAACATTAATACGCATGGGAAATATTTGAAGTAATTTTGAACGGCAAAGGTGGAGCAAAAAAAAAACGCTATGGAAAAGCTATGGAAGTCACCGTAGATGAGGTCATTCGTGTTTTAAAGCTCTTCTATAGAGGGGTTTAAAAAAATTGAATAAAACTTGTTCATTTGAATAAAGGACTATCCAAAGCAATTTTCAGGCATCTTTAAAATTCAAGAGCCGCATCAAGATAAACAGATTCTGAACCATTTCTGGTCGTTGTACAGATTCAAAATCCAAGCCGATTCTGGGACTGATAATGAATACCGAGCCTGGAAGTGATGCTGGATTCATATCGACCCAGGAACTGAACATGAAAACTCACCAATGCTGGATCTGATCCTTAATCATTACAAGTCCTGATACTTTTACTTAACCCATACAGACCTTATTACTTTTAAGTACTCCATATAAGTTATGAAACTCATCCTGAATCCATACCGGTTCTTGGAGTGGAAAATGGAATCCACATTGAACCTGAATCAGTTTCAGCTGATACTGTACCCATGCTGGACCTGGAACTGATCCCAAACCCACATCGGTTTGGTAGCTATACAGAATTCATAAAGGACCTGGATCAGTTAGGGTGTTGGGGGCCCTAAGCGTTAAAAGGAGTGGAGGCTCCCGCTTGATGTCGAGAGAGGGGGGGGGGCATATTGTTGCATTAGGTTTTGAATCAAATACACTTCAATGGTTTGCTCGGGGGGTGGGGGGCTAACTAGCATAGAAGATCTTGCTGAGACTACTGTACACATTGTACTATATGCTGGAATTACCATACACGGGGCCCTCCGCGGCCGCTCAGTCCACGCACCGTTAAATCCGCCACTGACCTGGATCTGTTTCCAAATCCTTTCCGATCCTTGAGATGATCTCCTGGAACTATCTCCACACAAATCCTGGAACTGATACTGAACCAAACCCTGTTCTAGAAATGATTCTTATACCGGTTCGGGATCTTATCTCATATGCCATATTGGCCCTTAAACGGTATCTGTCAAAAAAATTTATGTATCTTGATGACTCATGTCATGAATCGCCCCAATCCGATATCTACTCCGATTCTGGTAACTGATTACGCCTCCATCAATCGTCAATGAACGATTGTTACATTTGGTTTTTGTACTTTGCAATGATCATCAAAGTGATTAACTATACTGACTCATCAAATTCATCTATGTTTGAATCTCAGCTAAGATCTTAGCACTGCAAATGTCTTACCATAAAGTTGATGTTGGTCTTTGGGTAAAACTAATTTCCTAGTATGGTCATGGTGCTCCCCATTCACCTATATAGTGGCGCATAAAATATAACCGTTGTTGCTCTCTTTCTCTTCTCTTGTACTAAAATTTCCAGGCGTTTACCACATAGAATGAGAGAAAGAAAGAGAGAGAGAGAGAGAGAGAGAGAGAGAGAGAGAGAGAGATAAGAAAAAAACAACCACCAAACCAATAAACTTCCGGGCACAAAATGTACATCCGAAAGTAAATCAATGACTTTCAGCACAACTGTTAAAAATATAAATTCTTTTGCTTGATTTATGTATCGCCAAACGAACGATCGAACAACAAAAAAGGGCAGTAAAAAACGATCATCGCAGCATCATCGCACCCCACTCGCAAGCCCGCACACAAAACAAAACCGTAACGCCAATGTGTCCGACATTGCGACACGCCCGTGACTCAAACTCACGAACCCAACTACGGGGGTAAAGGAGGGTTTGGAGTGCACAGGGAGGAGTAAAATAAATTAGAATGATGATGCAAACAACCATTCATGTGAAGCAGACCGGGATGCGTAAACTGTCAACCTCGCTACAAAAGGCCAATATTAACTTTACGGCCAACCGACCCGACCGACAGGACCATTCGAATCGTTGTCGTCGTCAGTGGGGGGCTGAAAAATGGTGGCACATGCTACCCCCCCCCCCCCTCCCCCAGGAACACGAAATAAAAAATAAAACAAGAACCACTCTCGGGCACGCTTCCCTGCACTCGGAAAATGCTACGGCCGAGCAGGGCACAGACGAGCGCCGGCCGTCGGTCAGCCGTGAAACCGATCACTTCCTTTCCAATCACGTGCAAATACAACACACACACACACACACACACAGAGAGAAAATTGTCTTTTTCCGAGATGATGGGTTCGCTTTGGTGGAAAGGCAAAAAGGGTTTTTCTTGTCGGAATGGTGTATTTTGTTTTGTTTTCGTTCACCTCTCGCTGTATCGTTGTCGTCTGCGACCGTCCTGCGATGGTCCCGCTGGTAGGAGCAGTAGCAGGTAGTAGGCCGTTGTGTTGCGTGGGCTGATTTTGTTTTCCTCTGCCCTTTCAAGGGGAAATCTTGACGAATTTTCACGTCCCATGCCTTTGACAGCCAATTGTCAAAAGCCAAAACCGGTGGATTATTTTGTTCGCCTGTTTGTCAAAGGGTGCTGCGATCCGAGGCCATTTAAGAAGCTTTCAAAATCAATGGTTATTGGTGTGTTGTTTGCCCTGGTACCAAACCGAACGCAGAACGCATTTCTTAAACGAGCAATAAAGCCATTTCATAGATATTGGGGTATTTTTTTGTCGGGCTCCTAAATAGTGACTTTTTACATGAAGCTTCTCTAAATAGTTGATGCTTTGTTGTGTGAATTCCAGTTGCACTAAAATCCCTAATCGAACGTGAGCTTTCCGTACAAAAGCGCCCCAAGCTCATCGAATGTTCTGTGAAGAGATCAACACATCGATTCGTAATATTTATTCCGCTTCCGTACGTGTGCTGCTCGTTTCAAACGACAGGAGGAGATTATCCCGTTCGTTTCATGCAGAAAACGGGATGTAATTTGGAAAATTAGTCCCTTACCTGGAATTAGCGCCGTTGCCGTTGAACGGGAACGCTGCACATTGGACAAGGTTGTAGCAACGCACGTTCGTATGTCCGGATGTACGCGGATCGGCATTAGAGGGCGTTGAGTAGGTTCGATTTAGCACCATTTCCGAAGGATTTGTGGCCAGATCTCGCGACAAAATTAGCTTTTAATTAATTCGCCTGTTCGCTATCATTGTTCGATATCAAGCGTCCTATATTCAGCCAACAGCAAAGGACACGCTTGATGAATCGTACCTTTCGCACGGGCTTGTAATACTTTGATGAGCGTATATTGATATTGACCCGCTATGGATTATGGATCGAAAAATCAATCACACCCTTACGGTGGGCGTGCGTTGTCCTGGTTTCGGGTTCTTTTTTTGTAACAAAATAAAACGTAAATCCAAACGGCTTTTGTATGAAATGAAACGAAAACAGCGCTCATCATTCCACTCAAAGCGGAAGGGATCGAAAGTCGAACATCAAAAATTTTCGCAGCGCCGGCACAAATAGGTGTACAAAACCAAATGCGAGGAGGAAAAAAGACACCAATCAGCAGCACCACCACCAATACTACCAGCTGGAGTAAAATAACGAATACGTATGTATATATATAGATATATATATGTTCAATTGGGCACTCGCTAACGACCACGACGTGAACCTTTTGCCACCGTTAGCGTTCGCTCCGTGCGCTTGTGTTGCAGTATTAATTAAGCTAATTGGTAGCGAGACGAGGCTCCGTGTTCGGTTTTTAATCGGATGATCATAAATAATGAATCATTTAACGATATTTGACGGCTTCCGGTACTGCCCAATGCCGACATCTATCTGCTGGTGGGCCTCAAAGGGAAGATGTGAAGAGACGCCCGCGGAACGTTGAACCTCAACCCATTACTCTGCCAGACCCTCAGTACCCATGCAAATGCGTTGGTTGGTGATAGAAAATTCGCTCCACTTTCACACAGCAGGGGAGGAGGGCCAAAGGAAACGAGGAAATGAGCTTGTTATTTTCCCACACTTGACCCCGGACCGACGGAGCGGAGTTTTCGGGGCTCGAGTGCTAAAAAGCTCATCGACGATTGTTGCTCGGGCGAATTATTTGAATGTGCGTGCGCACTCGAGGTTGAAAAAGCGGAGTTTTTGCACGCACCAGCTGGGATGGGTGGCGTGGGAATGGGATGGATGGCCGTGGGAAATCGGCTCCAGCAAATAGTTAGTGGAGGAGGTCTTGCACACTAATGATAATTCGAAATGAATTAGGCTGATCCTTAGCCTTATCAACGGGTATGTGTGTATGTGTATGGTGGGCTTTCGTCCATTTAATCGTGCCTCATCATCACCCCGGTCCGGGGCATTGGCGGTACCAGCACCAGCAGCAGCATAATAATAATAATCATCATCAGCATCATCATCCTCATCGAGCGTCACACTATCGCGGCTTATCGCGGTTGATAAATTATCGTAAGCGTAGGCTCAATCCCTCCACCCCTTTCTTCTTGTCGACGCGCCACGCGAACAATACAGGAGAGTGAGCGGATGGAGCTGTTGTTTGGTGGTGGAGCTGCGCCTGATGCATGGTTGATGGCGCTCGCGGGCAGGATTGTTTTGTGTTGTGTGCTGGTGAAGCGTGAAAAAACTAATTTAAATCCCACGCCAGTTTGACACCGAGCAGCAGCTCGCGTTTCGTGCAGCGCTCTCAGTGTCTGCTCGGGAGATGGGATTAGGACGAACGCACGTGCTGGGAAGATTGGAGGAGCGGGACACACATTACGAGCATGATTCTATATATTGCTAATGAAGAAAACGGATCTATTGAGCGAGCTATGTGTGTAAACGTGTGCGCTGAAGAAATGGGCAAGAAGGGGTGAGTTTAAACCAAAATAATTAAAAACGCAAAGTGATATTTAATGAAGGCCTTGTGCTAAATTTAATTAAAAGAAATGTTGATGAGCGTGCTAGCAGCCAGAGCACTTAACTGTGTGAAGAAAGAAGAAGTAAAAATCATTTCAATTCAAACGAATCTTCAGCTGCAAAACATTTTACTTTTGAAGCTTCATAACGCGTGTCCAATGGAGCAGCGTGGTGGTTTATGTGCTAGACTGACTAGCTCTTGCAAGACAGGACGTAGATAGATTCTCACTCACCAAACTAGTGTCGGGAACGATGCCACTTTTAAGCGGAAATGAGTAATAATATAATGTTGAAAATCTGCTCTTTCTCTTAATTTCCATGATTGTGTTATAAGTATTTATTTTACAGAATTTTAACATTTAATAATAATAAACTGTCCAAAGTCCAAACACTGAAGGCTGAAGGGCTAAAGACTGATGAAAAGAAGATCGTGTAGCCTTAAGGTGAAACAAGAACAATGTAGCCTAAGAGTAAAGAACAGAGGCAGAATTGTCGAATCTAGGTTCAAATGTTTGCTATAATCCAAAAAAATTATTGTGATTGAATTGCTAGCCAGTCACCAGCCATCGCTGGAAATGACTTTTTGGTGTGTAGAGTTAAATAACTCGTCGAAGTTGAAGACGTTGAAGAGTTAGTTACGATTATGACTTACAATTGATTCAATCCAATAACATTGAATTATTAATCAGCGTGGAGAGGTAGCTCACTCAACGAAATTTGATTCTCTTGATTTGATTTGCCATAGCAAATTTGCCACAATTTAAAGTAAAATGCAAAGTAAACTACATAACTGGTGTTTGGTAAACGCAAATAAGTTATATTAACTCTTGGAGATTACTTAATGCAGCTTACTAACAGCAATGTTTTAGCGCTTTTTGTGTAATTTAATGCAAAGTCAATGCATCCTTCAAGGCTGTAAACAGTGAATATGTATTTTTTTTATCTTCAATTGCAATATCATTTCATACAAATTGCCTCTTGTGAACACATTTTTGAAATCCCAGCTAATAGACTTCATCGATTTTACATCTATCAGCCCTTTCAAAACGCAAAATAAAAGTCCTCATTTTCTACCCACTATTGTAACACTATTGTCGATGGGAAAAAGTCATCATTAACTACATAATTGCTATGTTGTTGCTTTCATCTCATTTGACTGTAATTAATCACTCACTAACAAAGGCGCAGTTTTTTTTAGGTGTGTTGTTCTACTGCGAATTGCGAAACATTGCACAATAGCAGGCAAAGGTTGCAACCGGATTGCATTGCACCGTCCCGCTCCGCACCACCTTACCGTACCGGGTGAAGTAAAACCTAATGAATCGTTAATTCCTTGCTCTCCATTTTCAACATGCAAGCGCTTTTGCTCTTTCCAGGGGGGACGGGAAGCGACCGGAAATGTTAAATAAACGACTTTACAACCGGAATAGGTAGAAAAATTACATACACTCAGCCACCGCCAATTGCTCACCCCCCCCTTTGGCTGTGCCAGGAAGTGCCGCTGAAAGCATTCGGATTTATGCGCCGCTTTGTGCTAACGTTTAACAAATTATATGCTATTCTAGGGGAGCTCCCGTACATACAACAAAAGAAAAAAAAAAGCTGGCAACGATTTCAAATGCGCTATTCCAATCATTCCGTCACAGGCAGTTGGAATAAATTTAATCGATACTCCCTCATCACGACCAACGACGAACGACGAACGACGAACGACGACGACGACGTGCAGCTGCAGGAAATTATGTACGACAGGTACACCTGCTTCCGCGACTCTTCCTCATTAGGGTAGGCCAAGGGAGGGACCTCCCCAACTCACCCCGCGTGCACGTTTCGGTCGAGGTGCAATGCTAAATGCCCCGACTTCCTGGCTTTAACTAAATGGCCAGCAGGATTGGTCGGTAAACCGTGACGTGCATGGCGTGAAGTGAAAATCAATTTTCACACCTCTCAACCTCTCTTGTTCCCGAACGAGCAGCACCTCATAGAGAAAACCGAGAGAGAGAGAGAGAGATAGAGGGAGAGAGGAGCTAGAGAAGTCGACGAAGGAAGGAAAAATTTTCATGTTCCCTGGACATTATTATCCCTCAGGCGGGACTACAGGCCCGCGGAAGGTGGGGCGAAACGCCACGAGCCCTAACTGCACCGGGGCACAAGTCTTGGTACAACACGCCACGGCGTTGATTGAAGCTGGGGAGGAGGGTGTAAAAGCAACACAAAAAAGGGAAAGAGAGAGAGAGCGAGAGAGGCGTGCAGGTGGCAAAAGAACGGACCGCAAATACTAATTCTCTCGCCCACGCTTCACACCTGCACATTAAGGTAGCAAATGAAGGTGTGTGTGTGAGTTTGTGTGCAGCAAAAGTGTGCAGCAGCGGGTCTGGTGAGTTTTCGGTTTGCTAAAGTTTTCTAACATTATCTTCCGGTGTTGCGAAAAGCGGGCGGAAGCGGAACCTGCCACATACACACTCCTTCTCTCTCTCTGACGCTCGCACTATGGCTGATGGTCGGCTTGGGTCGGGTTGGGTGTGGGTTGGGTCAGGTGCAAGGGGCAGGAAATTACCATACTTTAGTAAAGTGTTGCAACTTTCGCTTCCGGGCCTTCGCCCGACTCCCCCCCCCCCCCTCTCCCCTCACCAGGTCCCGGTTAATGTTGTAAACTGCCAGTCCGGTGCACAGGTAATGGGATCCTCCCGTTGCAAGTTCTCCGAGGGTTTTGGGTTTTGGTGCACGTGCCAGCGTGCCAAGCTATTTGTGGGCCGGCGAACGCCTTCCGCGGGCCCTAATGTCATCACTCATTACGCGATACTGCAGCCAGCCAGCCAGCCAGCCAGGGTTCTTAAGTGGTTGTTGGGCGCTTTGGGCAGCGATAAGTTTTGGGTGCACACCTTTTTTGTCCCCTCTGGTTTGTTCATGGGCTACCTCACTGTGTTTTGTGTGCCCTTTGTGTTTGTGAGCGAAATTTGCTGTGATGGTAGCGTTTGTTTTTCTCCGCTTGAAATGCGGGTGACACCTCCCGCTTTTGTGGAAAGGTGGAATTCAATTTTCGCAATACAAAGAAGCAATCAAACTGCATATTCATTGCAGTGCTTTCGTGTGGTGTGTGTGTGTGCACTGCAGTATAGGAAGCGATCGACCTCAAAACTACGAGTTCACGATGTCTCGGCAACATCGAACCGATGATGCGGGCTTTTTAGGTGTGTGTGTGTGTTTTGCCACACTCGCCAGACGGTGGTAAAGTGCGAAAAAGCGCCAAGAAAAGGGAAGCACAACAGGAAAACACACAAGCTCACCAATAGACAATACATAAGCGATGAAATGCACGAGTTGATAAGTGCTTCCGAGAGAAAACGGGGACGGAAGCCGTTGGCCAGATTGAAGTGGCATAAAGTGTTGCACAGCATTGAGCACTGGAGCCACAGGACAGGTACACTAAACAAATCTATTTCATGCACGTCTCGTCGGTTCGATTCGTTTGGTGATGCTCGTTGTTTTTTTTTGTTTTTTTTTCGTTTGTGGAAATGGTTATTCCTTGTTGCTACAGCTGCATCAAACGGGAAACTCGAAACGGGAAGTATCAAGCGTTTGCTTCATTTGTTATTTCTTTCCAAGCGCACATTTCAATTTTGCTTGCTACAATCGTGTCAATTGCGCAAAACTGTTCATTCGTACCAGGTGACACCTTGTTTGGATGATATTTACATTTTCCACCCACCATGCAAGGATGATGGATCGCGTTAACACTCAGCAAACATCCCTGCCAAGAGTGTTTTGCCGATCGCATCCAATCCAGGCTCGGTGGTAATTTCAATCTTCCTCCAATGCGGCAGATCGAACAGGGAAACAATGTATCGGAGAAAAACAGACACAGGAAAGAAACATTAAACCACCGTCGGAATGGTAAGCCCTCGTGCGTCAAAGGACTCTTTCCTATCTGTGGATGACATTTTGTAATCTCTTGCAAGTGTGGGAAAACTCAAAATGCAAAAAAAACAAACGTACTGGGAGCGCCTTGTACCACAACAAAAGCAGCAAAATGATACTCTGTAGTCCCTTGTCTGGTCTGTTGTATCGTCTAGTGATGGGAATAATTAAATTGTAGTCGGAATCGATTCCAACTAGAACCGAATTTGTGAGGAATCGATTCCGAATAGTGGGTTTCCGGAATCGGCTCAGGAATCGTATTCGACTCGAGAATCGGAGTCGGCTTGTGAAGCAGAATCGAAATCGGCTTCGGAATCAGAGTCGCCTCCACTATCAGAATCGGCTCCAAAATCCAATTCGATTTCAGTACCTCCATATGAATAGATGTTTGGGTGCTATGCAGCGATTTCCGGGCCAATTCCGATTCTGGAGACGATTCTGACTCCGGGGCCACTTCTGGAATCATAATCGGAGTCAGTTACAAAATCGAAGTCCGTTCCAGAATCGGAATTGGAATTCCGGAATTGGCTTGAGAATCGACAACATAATCGACTCCAGAATCGGGATAGGAGTCGGTTCCAGAAACGGAGTCAGTTCCGGAATCAGAATTGGAATCGGTTTTAAAATCGGAATCACTTCCAGAATCGGAGATGGTTTCAAAATCGGAGTCGGTTCCGGAATCTTCTTCGGAATTGGCTTGGGAATCGACTGTGGAGTAGGAATAGGAATCGGTTCCGGAATTGGATTCGATTCCAGAATCGGCTCCAAAATTGATTCCGTTAACGGAATCGGACCCGGGTAGTTCCGAATCCGAGCTCCCATCACTAGTACCGTCCCGGAACAAATGATCCAGCGGCGTTGCTTCACGATCGGCACAAGGACCGGATAGTGATTGTATGAAAGCTATCCGATGGAAAACCACAACCCGAGCTCAAGAGTAACATGATTCATTCGGAAAGTAATTTCCACACATACACACGCACACACGCAGCTGTCAGAACGCATCCCTGCTTTGCATTGCCGGTTGTGCCAAGTGGAACGGCGAACGGCACAATGGCATAAGGACAGCCCACAACGGCGCTACCCCGGCTACCAGCATTCCTCGACGATCACGGGTGCGTGTTTGAATGTGTTTTTAGCTTCATTATTCTCGTGCTGTAGATGGGATGAAGACTCTTCCCCCTCCCTAAAGCTCGCGCGGTCGGATACAATATGTACACGGGTAAGGTATTTGCTGCTTAACGAAGCTAATTGAATAAAAACCAAAGAGCGCAACGAATGCGAAGTGACTCTGAGCCGGGGAGCGGGCAAGGTGGCTGGGAAAGTGGGGCGAAGAAAGGCAAAGGAAAAACAGCCTCAACCATTTCCCTGTTTTGCCACGCCCCGGGGTTGGGTTTTTGCAAACGATAGACGACGTTAGTTATTTCCGCCGCCTCCGTTCCGTCGCTTCTAATTCCCCGAGACAGCCCCAACTCGCACGCTTTAAAAAGCATTCATTCCGTTCCCTCTTCCTCGCCCAGGCGGTGCAAACGTGCGGAAGGTCTGCAGTGCTTTTCCTAGGCGCACACCGCGGGGGGAAGCTGTGAGTCGGCCGGCGTGCGTGTTAAAATTTACCAACTCGAGATCGGATATGTCACGCGGGAACGCGGGGTGCGTTGGGTTGGATGAAGAAAGGGGGAGCAAGAAAAAATAATCTTCCAATAACGCGAACCCGTTACTGCTTATCGCTCGGTAAAGATAATGGGCAAAGAATCTGCTCAACACGAGCGCCGTCTTCCGCGTGCGGTTATGCTGCAAACGGAGCGGTTCTAAATAATGTTATAAAAATAAACGAACTGTTACCGCGTTCGCTTCCTCTTTCGCCGTTAGAATGATTTGTAAACAATGCGAAACAAAACGCAGCAGAAAAGCTTAATTTGTTGTGAGCGATTAGAAAGGGATTTATTTTCGGTCGAAACGCACATTCACTATTGAAGCGATTAAACGTGTCGAAAGTGTTTAGGTTACACTGCTCTTGTCTCAAACAATCAAACCATTTAGTTCTTTGTTTAGATGTATAGAATTAATATTCCCGCTATGGCGTGCATTTTTCCCCAGAGCGCCTAAAGGTATGCAATAGTGTGGCTGAATAAATCAATTTCCCATTATTTATGGCTTCGACACTCCATTTTTTCGTTTTTAACATTCGCACTGGAAATGTATCCCCACGAAATGAAAAATGACATCCAGAAAGAGAGAAATTTCCTTTTTTCACTATGTTTGTTGGTGGAAATTTGAGCTGCATGGAATCATCTACGCGTGAACCAGTAATGAAGTTAACTGCTGGACCGGGGTGTGTTTGTTCCCCCTCTGCTTCCATCGTCAAACTAGCAGAAGCAAAAAAAATCAATTGTGCGTCAATTTCAAACCATTTTTGCAACCGAAGCGAGTTTCCATTCATCCATCCTTCACCGCCCTATATCGTCACTCGACTGTTCGCACTGCACTGTGCGCACAGCGTGCGCAATCATTTGCATTGAGCGATTGAGTTAGGGAATTTCGGGCTCCCACGATGGGATGGGAATTTGGGGAAATAGTTACAGTAGCGCAGTTGCAAGTTTGTGCTAGTTAAATTTGCTTTTGCAATTTGCATCCATTAGTGTGTGTGCGCGCGCTCGGGAAAGTTGGATAGAAGATACGCTTGAAGCGTTTTTGTGAATGATTTTTGAATGATTGATATTGAATTGAATTGACATAAGTGAGTAATGGTAAATGGTGGATTTGTATTACTTGTGAGTTGGCTGAAAAATGTTAATTGAGCTCACATTTCACAACGTTCACCTTCAAGGCTCGCCCGTCAAGGTTAGACCTTACCTGATAGCACCGGCAAAATGGGGAAGCTTTTTTACTCATCTCAAGAAGATCCCCAATTTTCTTTACCAAACTGCTTGTTGTCAAAACCTGCCACCAAGCGCTGCGCGTGTTTTCCCAGCCCAAGCGCAGCTTTCGTGTTGCGGATTGTTATGTCTCCGCCTTCCGCCGCCTTCCAAAATAAAGCTAACCTTTTGCTCCTCGCCGGCACATTTCGCCCTGTCATCGGGCGGTGGTGTGTGTGTGTGTTGCCGCGAGAAACAAATCCCGTACGTGAGGAAACTCCCGAACAGTACTGGTGCGCGCACAAGCACGGGAACGACGACCGAAACCCTCCGGAGCCTCCCCCGGTTTGGTTACGTTTCCAATCGAGAATTAACGTCATTTAAGGTGATGGTCGTTTAGAATAAATACGTTACGCTCTACCGTTCTACCTAGCGGCCACAATACGGCCACGGTATGCAAATGCTGCGCTCAACCGCTTTTCCACTCGCCGGCGTTAAATTATCTATTCGATGACGGTGACGGGCTGGCTTTAAACGTGTTGCTGAGCTGAGCAGGGCATGTGCACTGTTTGGGCATAATTGTTTGAATTTTCACAACAACGCCAACTACTCCGCATAGCGTTGCGTGAAAGCTTCACTTGATACAAGCGATACGTCGAGCTTTATGAGGCCACTTAAGGATAGGACAGAAAAGGCGGGGAGGAAAACATAAGCCGACGAGTTATCCGATTTGTTTTACTCGCCTCACCACTCAAACGAAACACAAAATCTTTGGCCATAAACATATCTGAAGCACCATCCAACGACCAAAAAAGAAAGCAGACATATCTCATTATATGCATATCATTACGAAAGGCAAACACTGGTGCACACACACACACCCAACGAAACGGGCAGCAAACAACGCTGCCCCCGAAAAAAACGAGGGTATAAAACATAAAATGGAGAATGTATTTTTGCTCATAAAACACGAAATTCAACCACACAACGGCGAGCGAGCTGCTCTCTTCCATTCCGTGCACCGTGACCCCCCTCGCTAAGGGTATTCAGTTTATGGCACACGGTTGCTGCTGTGGTGGCCAGCCGGTTTGCTGCCCTGCCTCCACATCTTGATAGTGTGCCAATGGTATGATAAATATAAAGGAGTCCCCGTTTGTGTGTGAGTATGTTTGTAAAATTAAATATTCATTTGCTAGTCCATTAAGCGATTTTTGAATTAATTTCGCAGCTTTCCAGCTATGTGTGTGCACGTGTGTGATGGCCATGTGAATGCTTACGCGTCCCGGGTAGATGTTGCTGATAGTGCGATTGATAATGCATTTTTCCGGGCGCGTCCGAATAGTTGTGGTGCGGACTCCCAGTGGCTCATTGTTTTTCGTTGCTCTGATTGAAAACAAACACGTGCAGAGCTGGAATTGTATTGAGCAGGAATGTGATAAAAGTTTGTGCTCGAACGCGACATATTGGGACGGTGAGAAAATGGTTGGGCGTGCAATTAAAAATTAACCCCGAACACATAATTTACAATTATGTAAATTTGCTTTTTATTTGTTGGGTATGCATGAAGAGGGAACAATCGGGTGAGCACTAGTGATGGGTAAATTCAACAAAAATCCGGAATCGCTTCCGAATGACTCCGCCAAAATTGGAAGCGGTTCCGGAAGGTAGGTGCAAAACTCCGACCTCGGAGCCGTCTGAAGCCGTCTGGAGCCGTCCGGAGCCGTCCGGAGTCGCTAGTCGGCAGCCGGAGCTGTCCGGAGCCGTCGGAGCCGTCGGAGCCGTTGGAGCCGTCGGAACCGTCGGAGCTGTCCGGAGCCGTTAGTCGTCAGCTCGAGCCGGTCGGAGCCGTTGGAGCCGGCTGGAGCCGTCCGGAGCCGACGGAGCCGACGGAGCTGTCCGGAGTCGGTCGGAGCTGTCGTAGTCGTTGGAGCCGACGGAGGCGGTTGGAGCCGTTGGGGCCGTCGAAGCCGACTGAGCCAGTTGGAGCCAGTTGGAGCCGTCGGAGTAGTTGTAATAGTCGGAAGCATTCTGAAGTACTTAAATTTCCCGATATTAGCAATGATTTCATTTAAAAAAACAGCTCACGAATAAAAAAAAAGTATTCTTCATTCATTGATATGAAGCTTTTTTGTGTGTTTTTTTTTCAAAAATAAAGTCAAAATAATTGTTTGCTCCGTATATATATAGAAAAAATGAATTAAATTAGGAGGTCAAGGAGCAATAGAACTATGACGGGAGGTGGGTTTGATAAAATACGAAACAACGAGGCAGACGAGTGTAATTATGGCAGTTTTGCACGGTTGTTTACATCGACTAACGTGTATGGTTTGGGCCGCACTTGTTTTTTACCGAATAACATGACGGCACATGGACAAGACAAAGAGTATAACTATCAATCATCCGTCCATCTTTTATGAAAATAAAGATCAATAATAGTTTGATTCATATTTTTTTCCTATATATACGGAGCAAACAATTGTTTTTGACTTTATTGTTTAAAAAAAAATACAACACAACATGAGAGCAATCAATGAAGAATACTCTTTTTTACTCGTGAGCTGTTTTTTTAAATGAAATCATTGCTGATATCGGGAAATTAAAGCGCTTCAGAATGCTTCCGACTATTACAACTACTCCGACGACTCCAACTGGCTCCAACTGGCTCCGTCGGCTTCTACGGCCCCAACGGCTGAAACCGCCTCCGTCGGCTCCAACGACTACGACGGCTCCGGCCGGCTCCGGACGGCTCCAACCGGCTCCAACGGCTCCAGCTGCCGACTAGCGGCTCCGGACGGCTCCGGACGGCTCCGACGGCTCCGAACGGTTCCGGACGTCTCCGAACGGCTCCGAACGGCTCCGGACGGCTCCGGACGGCTCCGGGCGGAATCGACGGTTTGAATTTTTCGGAATCGGAGCCGGAGTAGCAATGCTCGGAAGCGATTCCGAGCCGTGGGTGCGATTCCGGTTACCCATCACTAGTGAGCACTACCGAGAAAGCGAAATGGTGAATTGGTGGTTAGTATTTGGTTTGTGCGAGTGTTTGTGATAAAAACTGATGTATTTTTAATGTTGGATTGTTTGCAGAAAGGAAAAGTGATAAATTTTTAAAATTATTTTCAACCAACACACTAACATACTAACACAAACACACACACGCATACATGGGAAAGTATTTATCTACGCTATCAAGTAACCCATATAATAGCACACAAATATCCGCGGGTCGTTTGAAGCAGCTTATCTGCCACTGTGGCCCACATGAAAGCTCTTGAACAGGGAAATCGAATATATATTGTCAAAGGGGTTTGCTTTTTTGTTGTTGTTGCGTATCACACACGTGTGTGACCATCCGTTGTCTAGATGGGGTCCATTTCTTGGAAGCCCCGGCAGCAATCTGCTATCCAATCTGCGGGGATGACGACGATGATGATCTGATCCCGCAAAGGGATCACATCGGCAAACTAGGACAGGAGGGTAGGAATACTTAGAGTGGTGAAGAGGAAGAAGAGGAAGAAGAAGAAGAGGACGAAGCGGAAGGGTAAAAAGACTGTCGGGCGTGTGCAACTATTGCATAAGTCTCATCCTTCATTAAATTCCAAACCGAATGTAATACTGTGTGTGTGAGTGCGTTTGTTTGGTTGGGCCCCAACACGAGATGCTTCCGAAAAGAAAACACGTAAAAGACGCGCATGGTTTGTAGCAAATCTGAAATTCCAACAGTTTTACGAGCCAAAGCTGCCTTCTTTTTCTCCACGGGCGATCTTCGGATGTATGCATGAAAAGGGGCGGAAAGCGGAACGCGTTTACCTCTCAATCTTGCAAGTGCAAATAGAGGAAACTAAGAGAGACGGATGAGCGGAAGTGGAAAAAAAGAAGAAGGAATAAGAAAAAAGAAACAGCAAAACACATCAGTTGATGCGCTTCCCGTAAAAAGGGGATCCGAGGAAGTGTTTTTTTTCTTGCTGCCTTTTCTTTTCTATCGCATTTATTCAAATGAGAAGCAGTTAGACGATACGAGCATATCGAGTGCTTTCGTGAAAAAAAAAACGCTCACCCCATACCCTCCTCTCGTGGGGAATGAATCCATAAGCTGGGTTTATATGATGCGATGAATTTAATATTACTGCAAAAAGGTTGGAAATACATCTCCAAGCATCGGAGAGAAAGGGTTGTTGTGCGGGCGAAACGGCAACTGTGTCTGTATGCTGTGTGCGTTCGGGAGTGGAAAGGAAGGACGGAAAGAAAAAAAGCTCTCCCGGGGGGACAATCGTAGGAAATGGGTTCGGAAATGTTAGCTACCACTTCTAGCTAATGCATGCATTTTAATCTTCATCTGGGGACGTTTGACGAAGGCCATCGCTCGTAGCTCGCCGTACGACTACTCGCCGGTCCCGTGCAAGAAGACGTACATACGTTACAGGGTTTCCCACGATTTATTGGTTGATTCCCATCAATTTTTGGTGCGTTCCCATATTTTTTTGGTGCGTTCCCACGATTTTTTGGTCGTTTCCCAGAAATTTTTGGTCCATATGTATTGATATCCAATCGGAAAATATCAATAAATTATGGGAACGAACCAAAAATTAATGGGATACGACCAAACAATCGTGGGAACGCAACAAAAAATCATGGGAACTGACCAATAAATCGTGGGAAACCCTGTATAGTTATAGCATCTTGTCCGTATTCCTACCAGTTCTGTCCCGTGCTTCCAAGCTTCGTTCCTCTCCCACGGGCGAGGCGGGCGAGCGCGATGGATTGGAAAAGGTTTAATTTAGCAACCACTTGTGAAGCGAATGTGCACGCTGAAAGGGAGCTTTAGTGCCTTAGTGCCTTGCTGATCGTGGTTTGATTCAATTGCTTTGCTCTCTTCCTTTCCCCATCCCCGAAGGGAGCGCACCCGAGTGCACTCAAACATCGGCGGGAGATTAAAACGGATTCCCAGCCGCGTGCCCAGTCGGTAGCTTGCAACTCGTACGTTTTGGATCGTAAACAACACGGGTGCTTGTATGGATGGTTTCGAATTGACACCTCGGTTTTAACATTTCCCAACGATCGATCGCCCGAACGGAAGCCGGCGCTACGGCTGCATGACAATAAAATACACCATCCGTTTTGGAGCGCAAACGGGGTGGGGATTTACCAACCATATTATGTCAGTTTGCACCACCGACATGTGAAGCCCACGTTTCACAATTTCCGTGAGCGAAGCGATAGGAATTCAACATTCATGAAGCGTTCGAATGCGGTCGGATAAGATGCAAAAGTTATGGCAGAGAGCGACCCACTGAGTGAAACGGATCAGTGGTGGTAGATGCAGTGAGAAGCGGTGGAAATTGAAAGTGATGGAGCGATTGAGTGTTTTTTATTATTATTTTCAAATTGCATATTTTACAGCCCGTTTCGTACGTATGGGGTGCAAGGCGAGCAAATGAAAATCTCATAATCAATATGAGCTGCGAAGAGTAAATTGAATTTCTCATTGGATTGGTGTTTGGTTATGCTATTTGGCTGAAGCTTTGAAAGCGTGCAGCGCCTAAATATATGCAGAGCGTTTTAGAGTAAGGTTTTTTTGATAATTTACTTTGCACTCAGACTGCATATGCTTCAAAAGTAATTAAACGTTAGTAAAAAAACTTTTTCATTACATTACTTATAAATTGCATACCTTTAGGCGCACAATCGTAAAGCTGTCAAGCGTAGATTTTAAACTGCTCCATGTTAGAGGGCACCACCGTACTTGATAAATTCTCAAAATTTGTAATTTTAAATTATGCTGATATTAGTTTGCCCTTCCCTTCTCTTCTATTTCCACCCACCTAGAAAGATAAAGCGGCGATGATAACAGCTACAGTTGTAGTGCGAGTGTGTGCATAAATTGGAAAATTACTTGGAATATTAAATTTTTGCCAATTAAAACAACACAAACAACGCTTTCCAGCCCCTTCGGCGTTCCACTTTTTACCGGGGGTACACCGAGGAAACGAGCATATCAAAGTGAATGAGTGGCAGAGCAAAACGATTAGCCTTTCGAGGGAATTATTGCCCAGACTTAAGCTGGCAGATTTTCACCAAACAATGAACTACACTGGTGCCGGGCTGGCTGGTGAAAGTTTGTTTCGAAACCCGTCTTCTCATAACAGAAGCGAGAGTGTTTGAGCTGGTTACATTAATTGGAATTAAGGTAGGGCAATGCCTGCGAGGCAAGCCCGCCGGCCCTTCGTCGCTGAGGCTGAGTGGAAGCAAACTGCACGAATAGCAATGTGGCTGTTGCTGCTGGGCGTATGTGCCAACGAAACGGGTGCTTGAAAGATGAGCGGAGCGAATTTTGAAGCAGATCTAGTTTGTGGTACGAATGCGGATTAAACCCAGCGCAGGAAGCTTTGGGATATTGGATTGAAATTTTAAAACTTGGACAATTGAGTGAACTGTGCTGCTCTGGGAAAGGGGGATATTGTATCACGTTGGTGCAGCTACCTTTTATCGGTTGGTTGAATTTGTAAGTGAGTTGCTTGAAGGTAGCACAGGATGCTCAAAAAAGGACATTTATACTAAGGTTTAGCTGGAATGAAATGAAACAGGAGATAAATGTGTTAAAAACACATATTATTCAAGGTATAATTGTAATGTAAAATGGCATACTTCAAGCAATAACTAATTTCAAACTCTGCATTCGCACTGCTTAGTAAATTGGGAAGAAAATGAATTTAAAATACACAAAGCGGCGAAGCAATTTCCGGCGAACATTTCAATGGAAATCAATGCCTATAGTCTGCCTGTGCAAACCACAAACATAAAATTTTACAGTGCCCTTAAACGTACGTGGCTGCTGCCAATTGTGCTACTTTCCTTTTTAGCTGCAAACAATCTCTAATCACAAGCATAACCACAGCCTGTGTACGCATTCCAATAACCGACCCATTGAAGCGCACCGAGTCCAGGGATAATATTCCCAAAACTCATCCCGATTACATACTCCGGGCTTCAACCAGCAAACGAGTGTGTGTGTGTGTGTGTGGCAGCCACATATTCGTATGTGAAAGTTTGGCCCCGGGAAGGGGGTAAACGACAGCCAACGTTCACCTTCATCCGGTCGCAATCGTTTCGGATGACAGTTGGGGGCATTTTTGGAGCTTTATGTGACTATCATAACCATATCGATGGGGCGCGCGCGTAAACACCCGGATGTCACCGCGTGCTACGCATTGCACTGACAACTGTTCACTACTGCGCCTTTTGCCTATTATACCCTCACCCAGTGTGGAGTAGGAGGACACAATGTGGTACACGTGATTGTCTCCCAGTTTATCTCGCTTTCCCGGGATGGTGGCACGAAAGTTCTTGATGTGCCCGCGCCGTACCATGCCGTCCCGAAAATGGCATCATTTCGGGACCTTATTTCACTTTCCATCTTTTGGGCGCGCGGGTTTGTAATGGGACGTGAAAGTGGCAGAGATTATGCCATATCATCGAGCTGTGGAGAGAGAGAGAGTTGGGCTGTGTTTGTATTGGATAGAGTGAAGACAGGAATTGGGAAGGAAACCGATTTGCAATCGCTTTTTGTTAACATGCGTGAGCGTCTGTGCGGTTAGGGAGTAGTGCCTCGTGAAACAAAAGCCGTTGATGGTCGATGGACGTGCGTGATGTTAAGGGGATATTAGGGTCTAATAGCTGCACAGCTGTGTAGAACATTTGTTAGCGTTGTAGCTCAAAAGGTAAAGATGTTGCTATTCCTTTATAGAAGTAGGATATTTTAATGCTTTAATATGGCTAGCTAGAGCTTCTTCTTCTTTTTGGCTCAACAACCGATGTCGGTCAAGGCCTGCCTGTACCCACTTGTGGGCTTAGCTTTCAGTGACTAATTGATTCCCTCCCATAGCAGGATAGTCAGTCCTACGTATGGCGGCGCGGTCTATTTGGGGATTGAACCCATGACGGGCATGTTGTTAAGTCGTACGAGTTGACGACAGTACTACGAGACCGGCTCAAGGCTAGCTAGAGCTACTTAGGTTAAATTGTTTAATATCGAGCTTTTTTCTTCCTATTTCCCAACTCACTTGTAGTTAAAAACGACGATATGTAAAGTGTATTGCCTACATTTAGGCGCTCTCACAATTTCTTATTAATTGAAATAGACTGATAGACACTTAAGACTTATTGAAATATTTAGTTAGAATTTTGAGATATCGTGGGCATTATTACAGGGTTTCCTACAATTTATTGGCTAGTTCCCATCAATTTTTGGTGGATTCCCATATGTTTTGGTGCGTTCCCACGATTTTTTGGCCGTTTCCCAGAATTTTTTGGTCCCGAATTTGTATTGATATCCAATTTGTATTGATATCCCAGAATCTCAGAATTTGTATTGATATCCAATCGGAAAATACCAATAAAGTATGGGAACGAACCAAAAATTTATGGTATACGATCAAAAAGCCGTGGGAACGCACCAAAAAATCATGGGAACTGACCAATAAATCGTGGGAAACACTGTATGCTTTTGCGTCTCTTGTTAATACTAGGAGTAAGGACTAGTATGTAGGACTATCTTAAGGTAAAACAATAAGAAGATGGTTTTTTTCTTCTAATTTTCCCAATCTACTTCAAATCAGGTAAAGATGTACAATCCAAATACACAAAGCGTTATAACAATCAGGTAATTGAGACGAGGTCAATCGATCGGAACTAATGTATAATTTTGTGAAATATTGTTACAAAACATATCAATAAATTACTTACTTACTACTTGTTAATACTAACAAACACCAGTAATGCGCATTGCCTATATTTAGGCGTGTCCTTAACTACTTGAGTAGTGTTTCTTTGAGCATTACTATTATTATCTTCTACTGCTTAATTTGAATAGTTCCTGGAGCTCTTTTCTTCCAATTTCCCAACTCACTTGTTGTTCATCACGATGATGTGTAATGTGTGCATTGCCTATATTTAGGCGCCCTCTTCTAATGTTCTACGAGCACGTGGGATGATACTCAAACCACCCACTGTGAATGTGTTGCGTGTCTAGTTGAGTATATTTTAATGGTCCTATGCAACAAAACACGTACCTTCAACAGACACAAATGGAAAGAGGCTGTGAAAAATCGATCGGCACAAACAACCACACGGCCACTTAAAAACATCCTTTTTCGTTGAAATCGGAATTAGTTAATAGTTCCCCGGTGATATTTGCCGGAAGAAAAAAGGGCTCCGGTGCCCATGTCACCGGGGCCGTTTCTAGGTCAATTGGACCCGTGGGAGGCGCAAGCGAGCTCCATACGTGATAGGCTTTGCCAGCCTCCGCAATCCAGCCACGGACCATCAACCCCAGTCCGGGCGCACACGTCCATGTGCAATGGAAATGGCAGTAGGCAGCGCAGAGTGGAGAGGGAGAAAAAAATATGTGAAGCTTTTTCCATTGTTGGTAGGGAATTTACACACACATACACTCACACATGTTCACCCACAATTCCCAATCTCTGTGTGTAGTCGTGCTGTGAACGTGCGGTACGTGAGAATCTACATCTAGAGAGTGCCTTTTTGCCCTACCTTACCACCGCTCCGGCCCTGTTTTCTCCCGCTATCGAGTATTTCGGCTATCGTTTCCCTAAATCGGCTCCAGCGGTTGTACCCTTCTGCCTTTACCGGTTGAAAATCGCAGTGAAGCTTGACTGTAATTGATGTCAAAATCAGAAACCATCATATACCCGCTGGAGTCGGAGCGACGTCGAGCCTGGGCGCCCGATCTTTGTGCCCGGGTAGTTGTGCCGCCGTACGGCAACTTTTTGGCCACGGTAGTTGTGAAATGAAATGAATGGGAAGCTTGATTGAAAGCTGGAATTGAATCAAGTTGCTGGAGGAGGTGGCGTGCCGGAGCAAAGGGAATGTTACACTCTACTCATTCTCTTCCTTTTCGCCCTCCCTTTCTCTCTCGCTTTCGACCACCCTTCTGTGAGTCGCGATGTTTAGCAAGGGGGCCTGAATGTTCCTGGAGCTGCTGAATCGATCTGATCTGCATGCAAAAGGGTACAAGGCTTCCTGTCCCGTCTGTGGCGCGACCAGTGAAGCTAAGGTGAATACAGCAAATCAGAGCGAGAGAGAATAAGATATAGAGGGAAGCAGCAAGTATAGAAAAAGGGAATGTGCAGTAGCAGCAGCAGTTACGACAACATTCCAGCGTTTCCGATTCGCTTGGGGCGGGTTCGATGGGGCAGATTTTCGCGTTTCCTCGCACCGGGGGCGGCAACCCTATTTGCGTTTTGCTATTGAACAGGCGTGAGCGAGACGACGAAGGATCGAAGCACACACACACACACCCAAAAATCATATCCACACACCCCAAACGGGAAACGGGGGTTGGTGTGGAATCGAAATGTTCAATTTTTTGTTGTTGCTTGCTTCCCTCTGGGCGACGGAAATTGGATTGCTAAATAAAGTGTTGACGATGGTAACGGATCGAAATGGACTATTACTGGGCATGGGGCGCGGGCAAGCGGTTCGAATTGAACGACGGAACCCCTGCCTCTCGAAAAGGGTTAACATTTTCCCAATCGCTTCGGCCGGGGTGGCACCCCATCGTGCCCGACGGTCGCGGCCCGGTTAGGTGCAAAAAGTAAGTCAAAGTATTTTGATGGTACATGCAAATGGGGTTGTTTAGGTTGAATAACCGAACATGGATGAAGAGATGCGGAGGGAACAAAAAATACAGTCAGGCTAAAGCTTTCCTCGGTCTGACCGAAACAGCTGGCCCGGTCATGTCAGCCGGGGCGAGTGTGTAGTGTGAGCGTGTACAACTAAGATGGACACGTGGTATAAGAGATCAACGGTCGTATACACACACACACACAGGGGTATTCACAATGCACACAACGAAACGCACACCTTTGGCCCACGCACATTGCACCGTGAAGGGGGGGGGGGGGGGGCGACTAAGTGTGTAGGCGGATATGTATGTATGTATGTGCACAAGCTAAAAAAGCTCTTCCATTAGCATGCAAAGAGACTTTAGTTTGTCCTTCGATTGGAAGGACGTCGATTGTTGGACAAGGGGAGGTTTGAGAGTAGAGTTGCGTTTCTCAGGAGCACGAGGAGAGGGTGGAAGCAAGTGAGTGAAGAGGCGTTGCCTGCTTTTATTACTGTTAGTGAGAGAGAAAATTCTATCTACATGAAACATGCATGCAAACCTCGCACGAAGCAGATTTTTACAAAGGATCGGTTGTTTTTTTATGTGTGTTATGACTGTCGAAGTAACATTCCAAACGTTTTAAATGAGAAGGTTGTTGTAGGGTAAAGCTTTTGTTCGTTTTTTATTCTTATCTTTGTGTCTTATCAGTTTTTTTGCAATTAAGAAAGCATGTTCGTTGGCATTTTATTTCTTTTTATGTATGTAGTTTTATTTAAGTTATTTTGCTTAGGCAAATAAATTCACCACACAAAAAAGTATATTTTTTCATAATATTTTTACTTAATAAAGGAATGACATACAATTCTTACATGAATGTTCCTGCGATAAAATTAAATTATTGAAAATTCCAATCTTTGTTGCAGAAACATTTATGAGCTGGATTGTATTTTCCACGCAAAATTGACAGTTGCATCTACACACAAGTGATGGGCGGGTCGACCCGAACTTATCGGGTCGGAACCATCCGTAACCGACCCGGAGTCGTTCGGGTCGACCCGAAAGGTACAAGTAGGTTCAGTAGGTGCAACTCCTCCGGTAGGTGCGAGATAACATAAGCAACTCCGACCCGTTGGTACAGCGGGTTCGGGTCAGGTCGAGTCAAGATACGTTCAATCCGACCCGACCCGAACTCGTTGCACCCGCGGGTCGTATGTGATTCCGACTCCGACCTTGCGCACCCGCTGCACCCACGGGATGGAATCGATTCCGACAGGCTCACACCCGACTCAGGATCGGGTCGTGAAATGAATCATATGACCTACCACTACTACACGCCTTAATTCTTTTGTCTGGAGAAAACGGCATAAAATGGCATAAAAATACAATAAAATCCAATAGTTGTGCTATATTCTCGAAGCTGAGTTTTAAATTCAATGTGAATTTCGTGGAAATTGCTTCGGATTTTGCTCACGAAATGTGAAACATAATTACACATACAAAGCTCAGCTGACAATAGGTTTTGAACTCACACAGCATGAGTTGAGCTTAAGACTGTGCAGTTGCGTGCGACACCGCAAGACGATGAGCATCTCTACCTTGACGTACAGGTTTCATATTGCGTTTGACATTGAGTCTACCCCGCTTTGCTTCGCTTATTTTCGGGCAGTCAACATATTTAACGCAAGCTTAAGCACACCGTTTCACCGCGTAATTATAAATGCTAAACGAGTTTCGGTGAATTATCCATTTCCGGGAACACAAATCCACCAATCAACTTCCGCATTGCTCCGAAGGTCGTGTCGGCTGCTTCCTTTGGTTCCTATAAGCGGTAAGCTATTCATAATCATTTCGGTTGAAAACTTGATGCGAAAGAGGCAAGAAGCAACCAGCTTTAGGAAAAGCAAACTGTCAAACATGTCAGCCGAGACGATAAAAGTGTAGTTAAAAACAGTTTGTAAACTTTCGCTGCTCCCCATCTCGTCAGAGCCTCTCATCCTCTCAAAGTTCAATGTAAAAACTGATTTTTAGTGTGTATGTGTTTTTTTTTTATATGAACTCATTTTGATACCCATTCGCTTGTGAAAATATTATTTTTTTATATGAAAAGAGTATTATCGTTCGAGCCAGGTATGGCGAAACTCCCCGCTTTCCGAACGAATTTCGTGGAAGCAAAGGAAAGCTTGTCTGATGCACGCCATGTATGTGCTGCACGATATCAGCGAAAAACGGCAAATGGGCTGCTCTGTTTTTTTCTTTTAACCCGTCACACTGTCTGTTGACTGTCACGCGAAAAGCTGTAGTTTTCGAAACTCCTCATCCCAGCTCTGATTCCACGGCGACACGGTACCACCACCACCACCGTTCATTATGGAGCGTTTTGTTCATTCACACAGCAAAAGCCATTCTTTCCGCTCAAGATGAATTCGCGTAGATTGTTTTTATCTCTTCACGGCTACCATCCCCTTCGCGCCGCCTACTGTCAAGACGATCTTTCATCCTTCGGTTTGCATGCATTCGCCTTTCCGTGTAATCAACGCAGCTGCAGACATATCCGCGTGCCAGCGAGCGAGCGGAGACAAAGTTGTAATCAACGCGAGCCTTCTTTGCCGGGCTGCAGTTTGTCTGCACAAAGCCCAACCGTTTGCTACGTCGTTACCTTTCCGGCTGCTTTTTGTGTGTGTGTGGGTGTGTGGAATTTTTAATTGGCATCGTCAGCTCTCCCTCTCTCTCCCTCTCTCTCTCTCTCTCTCTCTCTCTCTCTCTCTCTCTCTCTCTCTCTCTCTATATCTCATTCAAACTCCAGCTAGATACGAGCGGCTAAGAAAAGGCTGAAGAACGCCGGCGGTCGGGAAAATGGGGTTTGAGTGTAAAAATGTGAGATGTGCGATGGAGTGCACCAACCAGCAGGAACAACCACAGCAAGCGAGCAAGATTCGTGCCTCGGTGACGGTGGTTGTGATGGCTGGGGCCACCGATCACTCCCCTTAAGCGGAATGCCGCAGAAGAAAACCCCGTACTGGAATGCATTTATGCGGACGTGATGCGATCGGTGAATGGGTTTGTGGTAGACAGAGAGAGAGAGAGAAGGTTGGAACTTTGCAGCGAGTACATGTGTGTGTATGTGCAGTGCGAGAGCGGGGGAAAATAACGATATTCAGGAAGTCAATTTTTCTCTTCAGTCATTCGTTGGCGATTCTAATAAGCACCTTGCTGCGCCATTTGTAAGGCCAAATGCTGGCTTTGGTGCTGGTGTGTCAGCGGTGCGGTGCCGTGCCAGTATTCGTGCTTTATGATGGTGCATGAAATGTGATGTTTCACTTTTACGTGTGCAATCGTGAATGGTGTTTTTGCAAAAACCATATGCTCCCGCGCAGTTAGTTAGCTGCTCATCAATACTGGGGCTCAGCACTCGGTATGAAATTATGACGAAAATTAGTGAAGCAGCATGAAGATTTAAATGAAAAAGTACTTTCATACGTTCGAGATTTAAATTACAGTGAAATCTTACCTGTATACAAGCACTCTTTTTGGCCTATCATGTATAAACATTTTTTAACGAATAATTGTTGATTTTGGAGAAGTACTTTTTTCTATTTTTTATGAAAAACTCTGGCCTCGATTGCATGGAAAGGACTCAATACGGAAAGCTTCTCAAATCTGTAATCCTTTGATTTGAATTTACTTCTAGTGTTACTCTCACATTTGCAGCTGTTTCAAAATAAAACCAAGGACTGTGTAGGAACGAGGTCAAGTAATGTAGAAAGATTTGACAAGTAGCCAAAAGTTCGTTACAGGTAGTTTGACATCTAAAAGTCTTTTTCGATTCAAATTTTAATTGTGATAAAAATGATAAATCGGACTGGTGATCACAAGAAAATCGTCAATTGGTTATTGAATGTTTCACCAAATGTATCGATGCCTCGTTTAATGATAATGGTTTTAGGGTTTGATGAGTTTTCCCGGGCTTTCTGCTGTCAAAAGGCATCCAAGATGGCCAAACCGATTTTGGATAATACTTGACCTCGGTCCTACACAGTCCTTGATATAAACCGTTAGATATGCGTTTAGTATATATGTTTGAATGCTGGTACGTCTATCTCTTGCAGGCTCGTTTTTAATTTTTCCAATGTGAAATCTCCTTTTTATGCAACAGTTTAAACTTATTTAAATTTTACAGCATCCTGTTTTAAATGTTATATAAGTTTGCTGTTTTTTTTTTAATTTTTATTAAAATTAAATATTCAATTACACATACCAACAGATTGAGGTAATTGGATGTCCTATACGACATATTCCAATGTTTTGCTCTGCACCCGTCAATAAGACTTGTAGGATGCAGCTTCACCAAACGCACGCACCGAAAGATTGGTGCAATAAACTATCGTTATGCTAAAACCGGCAGACAACACGTTCGGAAGGATGCCGAAACATGGAGTCTAACCCCCACCGAAAGACGTGTGTGCATAATTTATCGCCCAGCGCGCACATCAATACAAACATTTCAGCAATGTCCGAGCGTAGTGCATAATCAGCTTATGTAAATTTATGCACCCTATCGATTAGCTTGTCATCGCATCTAATTGAGGCAGTAAATATTGATGTCAAATCGAGCCACATCAAACATGTTCGGTGGGTAGGCCGGCCCAATCGTCCATGCATGTATGTGTGTGTGTGTGCGGTTGCGAGATGGTGCAAAATTAAGTTCAAAGTCAACAGCCGCCGCTCGGTTTTGGAAAAGGGCACGAGTCGCACACCACACTGGTCGGTGTTGATTTTTCCCAGCGTTTGGTACAGTGCAATGCACAGGGGCTACACGTGGTTGCAGAGCTACACAGTTCATTGCTGATCGAGAAGCACGTGTTTCTCCTTACACGGTGTGATGACGTTTGGTAAAATCTGACCATTAGGTGGGAGCTCTTGGTTCGAGAAAGGTTAAACGTTTAATGGGGAAGTGGAATGTGCAGACGCGGGGAAAAGCGTACAGTTGATGCCTCGCCGCTGTAATATTGAGCTCATGATTTATGTATTAAGTTGATGAGTGCGCCGATATTTCCCAGCATGCTCGATGGTGTGTATTATTTGAATTGCACATGTTTTGTATCCGGAGCTGTAACAGCCTTGTGGTGGGTTGATTACAAAATTGTTAGTTGGAAGCAGATTTGCTCACTGATCATCAATCGTTCTAGGAAACTCTTCATTATTGGATGTCTGTTATATTGCGATTAATTTGCAGGTTCGTGCTATTTCTTTCAATCATGTGTACGTGGGAAACAAATATGTTCAACAGTATTGCTTTGGAGCGATGTATGGCCACCTTACAAGCACAGCTGATGATACACAAGCCTTTAATCTTCTTCTTTGGCTCAACAACCGATGTCGGTCAAGGCCTGATTGAACCCATGACGGGCATGTTGTTAAGTCGTACGAGTTGACGACTGTACTACGAGACCGGCTACAGCCAAGCCTTTAATAGTCATTTTTAATTGTACAGCATCATGTGTGACTTCGGATCATCCATAAATTACGTAACTAAAACAATCATGATCATTCCAACTAACACAACCTACTTTAGCACTAGAGTTAAGACTAAGTTAAATCTCTCTATCAATCTCTCTCTCTCGCTCTCTCTCTTTTTCTCTCTCTCTCTCTCTTTCTATTTCTTTCTCTTTCTCTCTCTCTCTTTCTCTCTCGCTCTATCGCTTTGTATCATTGGCCGGGAGTACGTGAATTATACACCTGCGCCTTGTGCCAAACTGGGGGTCGCTGTACAACACCTTCTTGATGGGACATGCGTCTGACATCCTTCTAACATGCTTCAGCCATCGCATCCTGCCAGCCATCCTTCACCGACAAAACACCATGCTCGAACACACAGCCAAAGATGGTCCGGAGGATGTGTCGTTCAAACACGCCCTGAGTGTTTGTATCCTTGGCTCAGATGGTTCAAGATTCATGTCCATTGAGGACCATCGGGTGAATCGATGTGCGATATATCTCAGACAGATTAGTGTGGTCACGAAGTCTTCTGGATTTCAGCAGCCAGTGAAGACCCTGATGCCGTTGTCCGAAGTAATGACCATCCCAAGATAGCAGCACTCCTTTACCACCTCGAGATTGTTGCCGTCAACCAATACACTGCTTCCCAGATGGTCTGAGTCTCCGGCTAGCAGGTACTTCGTCTTCGTTGCATTGATGCGCAATCTAATTCTTGCTGCTTCGCGCTTGAGTCGGGTGTACGCCTCACACACCTTTGCTGATGTTCTGCCGATGATATTGATGTCATCTGCGAAACCAAGAAATTGGAGAGACCGGTAGAGTATCGTGCCACGGAAGTCGTTTTCTAGTCAGGGTTGATGTTGAAGAGCAGGCAGCAGAGTCCGTCACCTTGCCCCAGATCGCTGTGAGATTCGAACAACGATAAAGACCATTGACCAGAATATCGGTTATCGATTGAATGTAATAAAAAATTGGAAATATTTTTAAATGTGTTCCGATATGAATCATGAAAATGTCAAATTGAATGGAAATTTTATCTCTGAAACCTTAAAATCATAAAGCTAAAAGTGCTTTTTTCCAAAAACTATTGATTCGAATAATTGAAGGATCTTGAATATGTTTTATACTTTACGCATAACGCAACGCTAAAAGATACTCTTCCCTCTTCCTCTGTGAGCGTTACGCAATTTATGGATTGACCCTTACTACAATACACGTACAAGTATTTGACAATATATGCGAATTACTATCATTACAGCTTGTAGGAAAATGCAACTATTTTTACGTATTTGAAAATTGATAACTATAATATTCTTGTCACATACAGTAAAAAATGACTTGTGTCAGGTGAAAAAGAAATTAACATTCACATGATACTACTTAATTATGAACTGTGTTAAATGATCTACCCGATTTCATGGAAAATTCGATTTTTACTGTGTTCTTGATGGCCCTCTTCGATCAATTGAAAGTGAGTCCTTGGTATTTAATAAATAATTTTAATTAATCTACTCACCAGATTCAATCCTGGCTATTCAGCGAAAATCGGTACAACAATACGATACGAACAATATCAAATGCCATATAAATGAAGGCATACAAATACCGGCACACAGTCAACAAGCTGTGTGGTACTGCATTCTTGCCCGAGCCACAATGCCGCCCACTTATGAATCCACCATCAAACGAATCGAAACCCTTCAATGTTTTAATTTTCCCGAGCATGAAAAAGAAGAAAAAAAAACCCTATCAGAATGCGTGTCCTGTTTCTTCCCTCGCTGAGCATAAATTACACATTTCTTCCCGTAAACTTGCTTGCTTGGTGGACGATTTACCTAAACCAACAGCAGAAAACCGATCGCGGTACCTACTCATTTCAAGGGAACGCATTCCCGCCCCAGTTTGCCTCACACAGCACAACAATGCTGACTAGTTTCGTTCGTCATTCGTCATTATTTTCATCCACCTTTCGGCTCCACCCATCCAAAGCGGGGGGTTTGAGTGGGTTGACGTTGTTAAGCACGTTTTTTTAGAGGTGGAAGTTGTTGTTGTTGTTGTTGGCGATGGTGATGGAATAAATCAGTGCGACATAAAGGTGTGATGGATTGCCAAACCCCGGGAGACGTGGGGACTAGATGAGTGGCTACAGCAACAGCTAAAGCAAGCATACTTAACAGCGCGCGCGTGTGTGTTTGTGTGGTGCGTAAAAGGGAAAACCGTCCGCTGATCGTAATGGGGTTGCGCGTGTACAAACCAATACGCCAATCTAAATTGATTCATTCCCCGCTCGGTTGCCGGCGTGTCGGTGACGCAGTGGGCGAGCGGTCGCGTATTGTGATACGCGTTGTTCGACACCTACATCCGACGCACACACACACATGGGTTACAGCGGCATGTTCGAGGCTTATTCGGGGTATCGTTTTTACTCGCACTTCTAATCGCCTTGTTCCGTAGCTCATTAGGTATGTAGAATTAGGTGCTCGATTTCTTAATTCATCACCGAGGTGGACGGCCACACGGCCGTGCGTGCGTGCGTGCGTGTGGAACGAGGCGCAACGAAGAAGGACGCACCGATTTCTGTGCGCGCGCGTTTGTGTGGCTGTGTGTGGGATTTCTTTTTGTGCCTTCCAAAGGAGAGTGGATGGTGGTGGAATTAATCACGCAACGAAGCGAGCTAGATTTTCGGGGTAGGATTTACCTTCCACCCATCACCGCCCGCCGCACGCCCAAGGGGAGCCGTGCGATAAGGAAGGCGCGTGTTAATTGTGTGCGTTTCTGCCAGCTGTGGTGCGCCCGGGCATGGGTCGCCAGTGCCCTACAGGCGACTTGGGGTCGATCCCTTTTTCTGGTCCGGGCGCTTTGAGTGTGCGTTTTTTTGTTGTTGTTGTTGTAGCCCCTTCTTCGTTATGTTATTGAAGAAAGGGAAAACCTTTACCCGGGGAGACCCTTGATCCGGTCGCTGAGTGATGGGGGCGCCGGGGTGGAAAGTATCGTTTATGGTAATAATTCCCTTTTTTCGATGGATTAGACCTTTTTCACCCCCGGATCCCTCTCCCCCGGTTTCATGGGAAGCTTTCGACGCTCGTTAGCAAAACTACCAAAATTTCTGTTGTTGTTCTTTCTTTTGCCGCGAGTGGCCAATCTCTTAAAGAAAAACCCTCCATTTTTATTTTCAAGACAAAAATCTCCCATCGCTGATGTATGGCGTAAGCTACACGGGAGTGCTTTAGAGAAAGAGATTGAGAGTGGGAGGAAAAAAAGGTTTACGAGAAGGTCAACCGAACCGAATAGATGAAGGAAAGTGAACGTATAAATAAAAGCAAAACAGGAAAGCAGGCCGATATGGGGGGAAAACAAAATGATGCAAATACACTTCTTCACCACACCACACCAGTACGTTCGTACGTCGCAAGAGATCCGTCATTATGCGGGGCGGTTGCGAAAGCGTAATAAACGCAGCACAAGCGGCAAGCAAACTGAATTGCGCACACTGTTCTTACTCGCACTTCACACTGCCTGCCTTGGTGATTGCGCTTGTGAAGCATTTGACGGAAAGTGCGCGCAACCCGGGAAGCAAATAAAATGTCCATTTCACACTTGTTCCCGAACACGGTCCTTCCGAGCGCACTGGGTCGACATGTCGATGGTTGGGAAAATCGATACATTTCCAATTTTCCTCATCTTTGTGAGAGCGGGAAAGAGATTGGGAGCAGAAAGACGGGGAGATGGGAAGGTAATTGGCAGCGAGAATGTCCTTCGCTCCTTTCGATCACTTCGCGCAAATGAGGTTAGTACGATTTGCTGCGGGAAAGGTACTACACCCAACGCGCACGCACGGGTGGGAAGGAGGATGAGTGGGTGAAGTAATGGGATCTGGAGGGTAGGGGGGGGAGGAAAATCAACACACTTCTCACGCTGCTGCTGCTGCTGCTGCTGGCTAGATTCGAGCAGTGATTAGAGCCAGTGTTGTGTTCATTTCCACCCTGTCCGGGGAAAGGAAATGAACCTTTGTGCGTATTTGGCGGTGTGTTCCTGTTTTTTTTTTGTTATCTCGGAAAGTGTCAAATTGACATACTTTACAAACGTAGCAGCGTGTGAGAGCGTCACCAGTTTTTGCCGTACAAAATACAAACATACAGACAAAGATAGTAAACAACATTGAACGCACAATTAAGGCACAAAAGGAATGATGAATTAAATAGCTGAGGACAGACATTTAATAACAGTGTAGCAGCAGGCGGCAAGCGTACAAATTAAATCCTCCATTAACCTATTCATATTTCCCCCCGGTTTAAATTGCTCCACCCAAAGCAAGGACACACCCCTCTCTCGCTCTTACCGCATTTGTTTCGAATTAATTACTCCACAAAACAACATCCCTCTCGGCCCCGGGAAAAAAGGATCTCCGAGCAACGGCTACAGCTCGAAGCTTCCGAACGAAGCAGGCGCGCAGGAGATGATTTGCCATTTGAATTGCCCGTTTTTTTGTTGTTGTTCTTTATTCTGCTGCATGCAACGCCTTTTTCGCATCTCGCAAATCGAGAACCCGGTACACATTTTAGCCTGCCAGTACACACGAGTCGACTGGGTTCGAGTGTTTATTTGTCATCCTTTCCTGTGGGGGGGTGGGGGGGGGGGGGGAGGGAAAAGCCTTTGGCAGAAGAAGCTGAAGAAAGGCCGAACGGTGTCTTTCCCCGTTAAGGGTTTGGAATCGGGTTCAGGCAGGGCAAGCTTGGATGGGAAATAAAATGGTATAAACAGTGCAAAACAGAGCCACCGCCTCTTCGGAAATACGGTTACCGGTGTGGTGTGGTCTGTGAGGGCGGTAAAGAAAGGTTTTGCTGCCATTTCGATTTTCTGGTGTGCTACGTGGAGTGTGTGGTCCCTTTTTGCTGGCGGAGCTTGGCCCTTTTTACCCCCAATCCAAAATAAAAACAAGCAACAAACCCAATCGTTTGCCACAGCAATGATACACTTCTGCGAGGGAGGGGGTAGCTGTGCGTATCCGTGGCGTGAGGATTCTTTTATGGGCGAGAATTAGGCAGCAGGTAATGGGGTGGATGGGAGTAAGCAGCATCCTGCCCGGCCTCCACCCACAGATGACTGTGTTAAAGAACAGATAAAAACGAATGACTGACTTGCCGTTTTCGGGTTAGGGGCTCGGTTGCCTTGGAGAAAGGATCGGGCTAACCTTTGCCCAGAGCAGCAGCAGCAGCAGCAGCAGCAGCAGTAGCAACATCAGCAACACTGGCAACATTTCGGTCTAAATTCACACCGAACCTAGCATCCCCCCACCGGCCTGAAAAGAATGGGACACTTGGGAGTGCCGGTTTCACCACCATTGGCCTTCTCCTTCTCTGTACAGCCATTTCCAAGTCGAAGACGCTTTGTGTGTGTGTGTGTTTCGAGGCAGGAGGCAGGCTTGCGGTTCCGGAACCGGTTCGTATCGGGCACGTTCACTTCACCTGCCCGTTTGCTATTAGAAAGACATTATGCGTTTTATTTGCGTCGGGTTGCTTCCACGGTTCGGTTGTGCTGCTGGTGCGAGAAAGGCGCGAACGCTGTCCCGGGGCGTGCCAGTGCAAACGGAGGCACACACCGTTAGAGAAAGTGGAAAGTGGCATGATGCTGCGGCACAGTGCGATCGTTGCGAGGACATCGGTGGACAGAATGGTGTAGCATTGTGAACAATACCTTTGACAAAATGAAAATAAACTAATCGGTTTATATTCTTGAGGCTTTTTCCAGCTTCATATCAGAAACAATTAGGAGTTTCTTGTATCATGAGTCGGATGTTGGAGTTTCCTGGAATCAATCTATACTTCCAAACTTATACTTTCCTAATTGGATGACAATGACCAGGTTAAAGATGACTACTTGAGGTACTGACCATGCTTTTCTTGGAACATAACGGATCCTGTTCTTAACGACATTTTTGAAGTTCTTAGAGACATTTGATGATTGTAACATTAAACTACAACGATAAAAATCCGGAATTCTACGACTTTGACGATCTTCCTTTACAAATACATTAGAATTTTACAAGTTGCTACAAGTGTTATATTAGAAGTTGTCTCAATGAAGTCATCTCGGTACGATTTTGTGTTGATTTGTGTACAATAGTTCACTTTGGAGAATACAAAAGGGAAAGATCCTTGATTGAGTTGCTTAAGACCTCTTCATCAGATGATCTGATGAATTGCGTACAATATAGCCAATTCCTGCTTAAAATTAGATTGAAGAATATAAGAATCAAGATTATTGGTATGTTTATAAACCAGTAAAACAGTAATGAAAGACATTCATTCTAGAATTTGACAAAGTTAATTTAATTCCAGATAATATTAAGGGTTATTATTGAAATCGAAGTATCTGAACTTCTAGTTGAAGAATAACTGCATGCAACTGTCCAAACTTTGGAGAACATTTCCTTAGACTTGAATTTAATTGGAATCAGCATATAATTTGCCTAAACGATAATAGTTTAACATTTATTTAACATGATTTAACCACATTGTTAGCATTACTTATATTTATGAAGATGAGTAAATAGAAATATTAATTTTCAATTGTTAATTTTACTTAATTTAGACTTAGACTAAAATTAAACTGAATATAAAGAAACTCCAACCAAATTGACCTAATAATGCTCTTACAAACCAAACTCACCAAACACACTGTTCATTTTCTGAGTGCTTAGTGTGTTGAGCCTTCCAGTCGTATCCGTAACGGGCCCCAAACCTACCTGGGTGTGTGTGTGTGTGTGTGTGTGTGTGTGTGTGTGTGTGTGTGTGTGTGTGTGTGTGTGTGTTCCCCAGTGATTGAAGGTTATGGCAAAGCGGCTTAAGCAAAGTAAATCGGGTCACGGCAGTCTGGGGCTGGGCTGCAATCTGCCACGGGAAGGAAGGCGCCAAGGTTAGGAGGTTATTGTTATCAGAAAAACCGACCCACCTGTCTGCCCTGCATTCATCCCTCTCTCTCAGCCAATCAGCCGTAAAGGCCGCCGTACACCGTCCTCAGCTTTCTTCCCAACAATGCCAGTGCCGATACTAGGAAGTGAAAGGTGGTAGAAGAAGAAGATGCCACAAATCGCCAACAACAGCATCAGCAGCAGCAACAAACAAAACTCAGTCGGCAAAATAAATAGTAAAAAACACACCACACACACTCATACACACACAGTCTTACATCCGGGTTCGGGGAAGTCGAAGGCGGAAGGATAACTGCCTTTTCTTCCCGTTTTTCCACCATCATCGCCCGTTTTTTTTACAGACACTCACACACACCCTGATTAATACCCTTTTTCGGGACAGTGCGGAAGGTGAAAGGAGGAGGAAAGCTTACGGGGTCGGATTTGGCAAACAGGATTTTGTTCGCATTTGTGTAAAGGTTCGTTTTGGATCGCTGTGGGAAAACGAGGAAAATTGGAGGAGGGATTGAAGCGTTTTGTCGTGCCCGGACGCCCCAAGAGCGCACCGTGCACGTGCGCTAATGTACATACCAATGATACACACAGACACAACCGTCGCCACCACCGTTGATGACGATCGAACTCGACGCTTCGCAAACCGTCAAAGCAATAAAGCAATGAATCAATATTAGATTAGAATCGACCGCTTAGTAGCTTCATTGCTTATTTGGTTGACGCGTTCGCGAATCTCTCCTTACCTTCCTTCCGATTGGGTGACGATTGGAGCAACAGTACCTGTGCTGTCAGGATGGAGAAGGGGGGGTCAATCGAGAAGCCGTTATTTGCGCTGGGAAGTGTTGATTAAACACCTGGGGTGGTCGCGATCGCAAAGAATGTGAGAAAATAGCACCAGCAATGGCGGGATGGAGAGGACCTTTCTTTTCGCATAAAAATACTACTCCAACTGGCACATTTCAATTTACGTGCGCTCTCCGTTCCACAGCGGTTCAAATTTACATTTGGAAGATGCATATGAAATGTTCAAGTCCGTCTTTCCATCCTCCGTGTCGACCCAGAGCGGCAGCTCAGAGCAGTCCGATTTGCAGTAAAATTCGAAGCGAAGTGAACGCAAAATAAACCAAAAGACTGAATTGATTTTCGGTTCAATGTTTTTTTTTTATTTCATTTCATTTCACTTCGTTTCGTTTGTTTGGTTTGTTTGTAACGCGTCTCCGCGATCGTAACGTTAGTTATGATCATTTATGAATTCATGGACCCACCACCACCGCCATCATCGTTGTCGTCGTTTCGGTGATTGGAAGGTTTGGATGAAATGGTCCAAAAATTAAAGGTGACTTTTATTGTGACCGAGCGGTGAAAAAAGAAGGAAGTGAGTATAAAAATTCTATCAAGGATTTGTGCTCGTAATGTGCGATTTTTTTGGCTCTTTCTATACCCAGAAACAGTCACGAACAAATTCCCCCATCGTTCGAACGTTAATAAACGCACGTGAAATGCGGGCGGTTTATTCGAACTATAAAAATGTTCTATTTTTATTGCACTGTACAAAAACCAAACAGAAGGAGAGAGAGGGAGAGCTTTTTATAAAAATCGAATATCGGTCCCACAAGCGTTGACGCAAGTGAATAAAGGTGAAAATAAATATCCGAACACATAAATATCCAGTAGTAAACTGTGCGGTGTATGTTTTACTGCTGTAATAAGCAATCAAATAAGAATTTCCATTTTGTTGCACTCTGGATTGGATTTTTTTCACATCAAACGTCCTTTTACCCCGGTAATTTGGTGCAATACTTCAATTTGTCGGTTTGATGATGAAGTGCAGTTGTTTATTTTTTCATTTAACTGTGCACAACAAATTATCATTCCGATCGGTACAACTGCTTACTGGTGAAATAATTAAAACGGAAATTTTACTCCCTTGGGTGGCACTGGCAGCAACGACAGGGAATAGTTTCCCATTTCATTGCAAAATAAAGTTGAGTGGAGTGTTAAAAATTAAATAATGCTATAGTTACCGGCAAAAAAACAAGCTTTCCCCTTATCTGCCTTTTGCCTCGCTGATAATGTACTTCTCTCATTTGTGGAAGTTTTTCAGCTGCAGCCGAAGTTAAAACGCTGGAACAATTAATGGCAAAATTCAAACACGCCTCTATCATCAAGCGCCCGAGCTCTTTGATCATTGGGTTGCGCTCGCAGGAGCAGGTGAGCTGTACTTTAAATAATTCCACCTTCACCTGACTTGGTCGTCGTCGTCCCGGAGGCGTACAAAATAAATCGCAATTTAATCCATCCAATATTGCGCACGCCCACCGGTGCGTGAAATAAAATTCACCAAATCTGTTCATTTACAATGCTCGGTCGGGCCAACACTGATACAGCGCGTTTGTCAGGCAAGCAGGATCGGGATCGAGAAAGCGCCAGGGCGATGGATTCGAGGTTTTTCGATTTGGTGCGAAAAGTGTGCGTTTTTGCCATCCGTTTCTGGAAAAGCGTGTGCTAATCGATGACGAAAGTCAAATTTCGTTTCCTTCGACTCTGCTTGGTTGTCCATCAGGCCTCTGCATTACGTTGCTGACGCAGGAGACGGCGACAGATAAATGGGCGGGAGTTTATTCAGCGCACGTGCAGACATTTTGCTTTTGGGGGATGTCGATTTTGTTGTTGTTTTTTGTTACTGTTCGGCGATTTTGTCGACTTTGTGTGACATTGTTTTCTCTTTTCTGCTCTCGGCAACAAACTGGTAAGCCGTGCGAACGGATTTGCTGAGCGTGAACGTTTTGAAACGAACACACCAATGTTGGGTGGGACGCAATAAATGGGCAAATGATGGCAAATGATTTATATTGAGAACATTATTTTAATACATTTTATAAGATGATTCAATCAACAAACTCGTACTAAATAATCTTCATAAAATGCTTTCAATTTATATTATTAACAGAGTTTGTTTCAAGGCCTTATTCAGAGTTGATCAGCTAAAACCTGAAACCTTCTAATGATTAATGGACCATTTTTCCTCTTTTTTCCAAACACACCAGACATTCATCAGGCTTCGAAATTTGCCTCATTTTTATGCAATTAAAAGATGAAACACATGTTAACATAAAACCATGACCAAAATACTCACCCTTCCTTCCTTCATCTCTCTTCCGATACAAACCTGCTCCATCCTGATTACATCGCTCGTCGAGTAGCATTAAATCCTTCGCCCCAAAAAAAAAAGGAAATAAACCAACAGATTGGCTTGCTTTGTGTGTGTGTGTGTGTGTGTGTGTGTGTGTGTGTGTGTGTGTGTGTGTGTCTCCCCGATTCCCTAGCGACAGACGAGCCCCAAAACAGACCGTAGAAGACACAGTTTAGTCGTAGGCAGATTAGGCATTCGGCCGTACCGTACCGTGTCCGTGTTGGAGAATGGTAGCAATTTTATGTCTCTTTTTTGTGCCTCTTTCCTTTCTCCTAGCTCTCCACCGTCTCCGTGTCTGCTGATTTGCGTTCATTTCTTTCATTTTAAACCAACCGTTACGCTCTGCACATTTGTTGTGTCGGTGTGTGGCGAGGTGCTGCTTTATTTTGGCTTAATTTTGCGCTCCGGAAGCCACACTTGAGCGGCGTTACAGCGTCTGTCACATCCAGCCTGGCCCCACGTGTAGCGCCCCCGGATGAGCGAAATCAAATAGGAAGTAATCTCTTTCAGATTACGCCAGTTTATCATTCCCAGGGCCAGCCGCTCTCTGGATGCAGGGATGCTCGGAAACGACCTCCGCAAGGGCACACTTTAGAAGCATTTGGAACTGCTTGCTTCCGGCCCAGATAGGTTGAATTACGGGCTGCACCACACTCAAAGTGAGTGATCTAAATTTGGGAATGTTTCGACACTTCTCTCGACACTTCGCTCGAGGCCAGGGAGAGAGAGCTTTGTTACGGAAAAAATAAAAATAAAAAAGAAAAACAAAAAATAAACCCCGCAACGAAAATGTAAAAATAGTGACAGTAAATGAATGTTTTGCAAATGAACAGCTAACAAGCAGTGCCTGTCACACGCCGTTCCGATGGCTTGCTGTGTTTGGGGTGCTTTATTTGGTGGACTTATCTTTAATTTTGCCTTATTTTGCATTCGTTCCCTCAGTCAGATAAGGGGCAGCCTGTCTGTCTGTTTGGCTTTTTTGTTGCTACTGCGACCGTATTTATTGTAGGGAAGTGAAATTGAGAAGCATTATACAATCGCACTCAAAACCGAAAAAGAGAAAACAAAATCCAAAGCTTCCCATAAGCTTCCTCTGAGCGGGCAATTGAGCTTGAAACGTTTAATGAAAATGCAAGAAAAAAACTGAAGCGCTATGTGGAGCCCGAGCGGCCTTCTGCTGACACGCGCATGCCAGATTTTTCACTTTATTTATTCAACTTGTTGTCGGCGTGTGCGCGTGTTGCTGGCTTTTTTGGTACCGTTCCGCTCCTTTTTTTGGCATTTTGCGTATTGTGGTTTGCGCAATAGGGGGATGGGAGCCGAAATGCAAAACTCGCCCATCACCATACCGGCTTGTACCGAGCTGGGTGCAAAGATGGTTGATAAAACATAAAAATATGCAAAAATGGTACCAAAAAACAGAGCAAAGAGAGAGAGAGAGAGAGAGAGAGAGAGAGAGAGAGAGAGAGAGAGAGAGAAAAATAAAAAGTCAAATTTTCCCTTTCTGTCGGCAGTGGAGATGATGCAATGTTACCGCTTCCAGCGAAAAGATACAACCGAGATAAGATAGTCAAAGAAGACAAAGAAACAGGGAGAAAGAGAAAGAGTGCAAAATGATAATAAAAATGAACACGTGAAAGTTGTGGAAAAGTTGACAGCAAAAATAGAGCTCCAACCCACTGGTACAATGGCACACGCTGCGCAAGTTGATGAACATAATGGGCAAAGGGGCGAGTTGGCAAGATGGCAAATAAAACATGGCTTCTCGTCCATCATAACGGATGGTTCTGCTTGTGAGTGTGTGTGTGTGTGTGTGTGTTGTTTTTTTTAATATTGCTATTGTTGCTGCCACGTTGCATCTTGTTTTCCGTATTCGGATGCACTGCAGCGTATAAATCACACCGACGCCGCTGCTTCCGCGCCAGGCAATTAGTGCAAATGATGAGCCCGGCACACCGTGGGAATAATGAAAATGGGGCACAAGGAACTGCCAGGCGTGTGGTCTAGGCGTGAAATGGCACTCGATCGCATACAGTTGAAGGGGAGGATAGGATAGAGCGAAAAGGGAGCGAGGAAAAGCTCTTGGTCAACCAGTCGAGGCGTGAAATATTTCGCACGCGAACGTGCGCTAGATGATGGTTGGGCAGGACCGCGCGCGCGCTTGCAGGACCCATACAACAATACAATGGCAGAGAAATAAAAACAGACAACAGAAGAAGGGAAGAGGCAACAAAAGTGGACTGGTGCTCATTGGCTTGATTATACATTCATGGCGCGAAAGTATGAAAACACTTTGCAACACCATATACTTACAGGCGCTCTTGAAGGAGGTGTTAACGCTTGCACACTACACACTTACAGCTCGATGGTTTCGGGGAAATAGAGCTCAACACTGGGGCGGCATTTCATTAAAAAAAATATGTTTGGTTTTTTATTCAACTGAGGATTAAAATATAAAAATATGTACAATATAATTTTTCATGAATTACCTAACTAATATATAACTACAATATTTTCTTTTCCACTTTTTTCCATGTGTTTTCTTGTTTTTTTCTCTCTTCTCTTCTTTCGCTTTTTTTCTTCTTCTGTTTGGTTTTTATCCTCTCCGTGTTTTGCGTGTCGATGAGTTGTGGTTTTGTGTTTAATTGTTTTGTGTTTCTTTTTCCTTCTATGGTTTGTGTTTCCTTTTTATTTTCGTTTGGTATGTGTGTTTGTGTTTTTTTTTGTTTGTGTTTCTTTGTTTATGTTGTGTTTTGTTTTTTTCCCGTTTTTTGCCTTTTTATTTGATACGTTTACCTTTGCTTTACATACTTGCTGAAACATTAATCTGCATCCTTTATGGCAACCGTTGTTCGTTCCTTTTACTCTTTCTCTTTCTTTCTTTTTCTTCCTCTCTTTTTCGATTTTTGTTTGTTTGTTTTGGACGCCATTCGGTTGGCTTCGTTTGTTTAGGCGATGCATGCTTACCTTCTGCATTTCCGGACAGTCCAGTGTTGAGCGTTGGCCACGACTGCGATGAAGTTGATGATGGTGAAGATGCTCAAATGATGCTCCTTTCCGGGGGTAGTAAGTGATCCTCTTTGCTTGCCTTACAATCACTCACTTTGCATGCATTTGAAGGATCGTTTACCGTTTTCCTTGTGCCGTGTACCATTCCGGATTTAAAATTGAACGCTTTGTTTCGCTGATCCTGATCCTCAAATACTGATTTACTCTGCTGCGTGGCCGCATGGACTGTGTTACATACGTGTATGCGCGTGTGTGTTTGTATTGTGTGTTCGTTTTTTTTTGTTTCGTTTTAATGGGATGGCGTTGTGTAGTAGTTGTAGCTTCTTTTGTACGTCTGTTTGATGTGGCTGTGTCACTGTTACATGTTGTGTGTTTGCAATCTTACTGCCCCACCCCTGTCCACACTCCCTCCTGCACATACACACATACATTGCACTGGCAACTTGTTGTAGTAGTATAAGTAAGTTATAACATTTTACATGACAGCGAAACAGAACTGTTTCCGTTTCGTATTCTGCTTCCTCTTCCACGCACCGGTTGTGGTATTAGGGAGGGGGTGGTTAATTTTTTGCTTTTCTGGTATGTTTTGTTTACTGTTTGCGTTCTTCTTCGCTCTTCCCATTGTTTGGTTTGCCTCTGTCTGTTTATCGTTTATTTTAATAGTTATTACTTGGCGTCTCCTTCCGTCTCCCTCCGTCTCAGTTTCTTACTATCGCTCGTAGTAGAGTATAACATGTGACTGTGAATTTGTGACAGCACGATTTGTTCGCTTTCGTTTGTCAATTAACTTACACCACTTTGCGTTACGCTCTTGGATATTCTGGTTAGTTCGAGTGTGTGTGTTTTAGTAGATGCTTTGTTCAATTTGTTCAGTTCTTCGCTTTGTTTTTTTTTTCGCTCTTCTGTTCCCCACGCTCCTTCTTGTTCTGTTGGGTTCAATAAAATGATTATTTATATTAACGTATCAGTAGGACTGTTTTGCTAACGATGATTTTCTGTTTTTACCGTATGTGAGTGTGTGTGTGTGTGTTTTTATCTTTTTGTATGCTGTATATACCTGTTTTCCTGTCTCCTGTTATTTCACACTTTTCGTTGGGTGAGCGATATTTGTGTGAAGTCTTGTGTTTGTTTGTTTGTGTATATTTTTCACAGGCAATATCTTCCTCTTTCTTCTTTCTACAACGCTCTTCAACAAAGACGCCACGTTTTTTCTCGTTCTGCGCACGTGTTCCAGATAGTAGAAAAGTTGTTTCCACGCTCTGTGACTCGTCGAGTGGGTCCGATAACAACAAAACACGACTACATCATATTTTCAAACCGTGCCGTGCCCACTGGTGAAACGAAAATATGCTCTCCCTCATCATCATCATCACCTGCTTCATCATGAAGCAGCCGACGCTAACGACATGATCGAATAGCGTACGCTCTCACCCACACAGTGACACACTCTGTTTGCGCCAAGGCCCAAAACTAGAGCATAAAACTTCCTTGGGAGCAAAAAACTGAACCGAACAAAGCACACAAGGAGGGGCCGTCGGTGACCCAAAACCAAAAAAAAAAAAACACAAGTAGTAGGAAAATTTCATCTTCCTTGCAGAGCAGAAAAACATTGACATTGATGGAGTAAAGTTTTCGGGGGACTTGCTTAACCAAATTGGAGCTGGATGCTGCTGTGGGCTGTCCGTTCGAAGTGAGTGTGTTCTCGTCAAAAAACTCACACCCACACGCATGAAATGCTTATAGGAATGTTTTTGTGGGTGTGTTTTTCTTTGCTACCGTTTGTAACACACGGTTGAGGACGAAAAACAGCATAAATAACCCAAAATCGACGAGCAGCGCTGGATGGTCTGTCTTGAACTCCAGTGACCACATAGGCCACACCAACAACAACAAAAAAACAGGCCAATTCCAACCCACATGGAAACCGTTTTGTGATGCGAGAAAGAGAAACGAAGAGAGGGAGCTAGAGGCTAACTTGAAGCATCTTACGCGCTACCACAACCGCAAAGAAACAAAAAAATACGAAACAAAATCAACAAACAATCTGCAGGTGCGCTGCCACCTGCTTACAACGTGCGTACTGCGTGTCAGTCCCTGTGGTCTGCCCTTGCTTCAGCGTTTGACCAGCAGCAGCTTTCCACTCGTTTGAACTTTGCCACTTGTTCGCTTGGCGGGAAAAACACGTTCCTGTTTCGTCACGATTAGCCCATCCGTCTTTAGAGCTTTCCCTGCGTATGTGTGTGTGTGCTTGTGTTTGTTGTTTGTTTTTGTTATGTGTGCTCCTTCCGTCATTCCTGGCATTCCAAACCATTCCCTAACAAAACTCTACTGAAACATTTTCACTTGGCTCTTTTTTCTCATCCCTCTTTTTTTTCTTGCAGCCGCCTTCTTATCAGTCGAGAATGAGCTTCATTTAACCGTTGTATTTTTTTTCTTCTCCTTATTCTCCTGTGTCTTTGTTGTGTCTTGTGTGTAATGATTCGAGATTCGAGTTTCACCGTTTGTTTTTTGTTCTTTATATGTGAGCAAAATTTTTACCTCTCGACCCCGTTCGGTTTAGCAGCAACCGGGATGGGGGCCGGTAGTCTGCCGGTCTTCTTACCTTACCACTTTAAGTGTGTGTATTTAGCGATAGAGAATGGACGTGGATGATTTTCGAATTACCTTTTACTTGTTCGGTATTTTTTTTTCTTAGTTTTTGTTTTGTTTTGGTTGTATTATAACTTATCATTACGTTTGCGTCGCGTCTTGTGTACTTTTTTCTCTCTCTTTCTCTCTCATTTGCTTTGATTTTTGTTTGTTTTTCTTTTCCCTCTTTTTTTGCCTGTGGATAAGTGGGCTTTTTGCTTGCCCCCCCTTTTTTTGTTTATCTCTTGCGAACGCTTGCGTTTCCCATTTCTTCCCTCCCGTTTCTCCCCCCCTTTGTTGCTTGTTGCTGCTGCTGCTGCTCTAAATCTGCCTTAATACGTCTAACTTTATGCTTAAAGACTATAGTTCACATGACAGCTTAGCTGAGCATAGATAACCAATACAAGTAGCATAACAAATGACCTATGCCGGAGTAGAATCTGTAGATTGCGCTGCTTGAACATCGATATGCTGTCTGTGGAGATGAAACGAAGAAAGAAAGAGGGAAAAAGAGGAAAAAAGAAAAGGGAAAAAATCACCATGCCAGTTAGAATCACAAACAAAGCAGATTAGTGAGCAGTTTTTTTTCGGTTGTTGCTGTTGTTGATGTTGTTGTGGAAAGCACAACTGGAGTAGCTTGGAGTGTTTGATTTGCTAAACACCGGTGCCCCTCTTAGTTGATGAATTTAAATTGAATTGCGCCGCGATTGGAACACAATGTTGATTGCATACGTAATTGTGCCTTTTCCGATGGCTGGCTCTAAAAACTCCCCAAAATGGAATTTCCCGGCACGACAGTTGAATAATAAGAATGTACGCTGCTTTGTACGGCGAGCCGTACGAGCATTTAAATCAACCGTTTTATGTTTGTTTTGTATGGCCTTAAATTCAATGTGCTGCCGTGCACAAAATTGGATTCTTTGGTCATAATTCCGTGCGCAGAGCTTATTGCAAACCAGGTCCCACGGCTCTAATGCACTGAAGCCGGGCGATAATAATCAAGCAAATATTGAATGCTGCGCCTCCGCGGACCGTTTGCGAAGCGTGCAGCAAAACAAAAGGCAATATCTGCGCTTGATATCGACAGCGCGAACGCGCTCTACACTCGCTACACCAGCTGGGACCGGGGCAGCATTTTACCGATCTCGCTGCTGTCACAGCTGCAAAGCACATGCATATGCTGCTGCATCTCCCCTTCGAGGCAACGCCCTACGATGATGATCCTCCTCGCCCGCCGCCGATGGCTTCTCATTTCCAATTTCAATTGACATCCCATTGCTATCGTACGGGCTACTTTACGCGAATGGTTCGCCATGTGTAGGGAGACCCCCGGGTGTCAATAGCAGCACACGCGAGTTCATGATTTATGCAGCACTGAGCGCTGTATAAAGCGTTGCCAACGCACCACAAGTCATCTGCCACGGGTGAACATGGCCCTTGGGGTGGTGCCCCGAACCTGTCCCCCCTTCCCCTCCCCCCGCCAGCTCTCCAGCCATCGCTCTATAAACAACAGTAATGAGAATTCAATTATGCTTACCATCAAACAGCGATCTTGCCGATGACGTGACAGCGGATGCAGACGATTCTCCTGTGGGCGCCACAAAAGGGGTTCATAGCATCGAGCGATTGTCAGCGATGGAGGCAACACAGCCCATGCCCACGGGAATACGCGGAAACGAAATCACAAACAAGCAGATCAATATCGGGCAGCTATGTAAATGGAAAATAGTTGTGCGATGTGCGGTGGTTGGTGTGTGTGTGTGTGCTGAGGTGTGCGTTGGTACCGTTGGGAGGAGCGTCCCATCCCGTTTGTAAAGTCACCTTTTTGCAAGGGAGCACATACACACACAAGCGCGCACACACGTACATCGCACACCGTTTTGTCTGGTTTTGCAGGCTGGCCTCTTTGTCGTTAACCTACCGTTGATAACGTGCAGTGAGACAGTGATCGGTGGACTGTTGGATGGGCTGCAGGAGTAATTTCCGGAGTCCTTCTTTCTCGTCGATTCTATTATCAGCGAGCCAATCTGCGGAGAGGTGGAAGTGCAGGTGAAAGAGTGAGAACAGGACAATGTTATTGATGCGTAGTGAAGGGAAACGGAGGGTCTGGGAAGGTTGCTAACTGGTCCCAATTGATTTATGATCAGTTTTTAACAACGTTTCGATACTGTCTACTGTGTGTGGCGTCTGTTTTATAGGGGTTTCCAGGGGTTTTCATAGTTGTGGGACACTTCCTAGACTCATTCTCATTGGAAGTGAACTTCATATGTTGAAAATTCGACTCTATGACACCCTTTTCGGACGGGCTCATTGGAAATTCCTATTGGATTAGTCCAACAAGAGTGCTATGGGGAGTCCAATTCACATTACAATAAGTTCATTTCATGGAAGAAAGAGTTAATAAAGTTTCCCACAGCTATGAGTACTCCTAGAAAACCCTGTATGGAACTTTATCAACTTGTTTCATTGTTAATAAACTTGCAGTTATTTTTTGCTACGGTTAGATGTTTTATTTTCTCTACTAGTAATGTTAATCCGGTTCTAGTTTCATGGTTTAACTGAATAATAAAAATAATCTTTACAGTAATTGTTGGACAGTGTGTCGTATTTTTTGCATTTAGAGCTCAAATTCTTGCTACTCTCTTTTCATTGAGACATCTCTTAGATAATTAGTTAATTTATGATGACACTTAAACTTTAATTTAACAGTTTTTGCTAATAGCTTTCATTAAATGCTCTAAAGTAAGCATGACTTGCCCCAAAGCTTCAGGCGCAAAAATAGGCTGCTCATGAGGCAAACATTCACATGTATCATTCAAAAAGTGTGTTTTTCCGGCAACGTTCAGCGGAAACTATATGATTGTCATTGAATATTATTTAATTAAAGCATATTATTTTACTGAAAGGAATCACACGTATTTTAATCTTTTCTGATTCTTTTTTAAACATGAAAAAACAAGTAAGAAAATGAAGGTTAAAATCAATGAATCTCGACTGTCCACGTGCCTCAATCGCGTCATCATGGAGGCGCCCAGTCGTTCACGTTTAAAAGCTCCATGTGACTATTATTGCTTTGTAACTCTGTAGCCGCTGGTCTAAAATCACAATCATTTGAATGAGCAGGTAGTGTGATGGAGAAAGACTGATTCAATTGACTTTAATTGTTTTTTTTTTTCGAGTTGAATGCACACGACCAAAGAGCGAACACAATATATCATATAGGCATCCGGTTAAGGTGTTAAATTAAAGTTATATAATGCTATAGATTGTCTACATTTCAACTTACTTAGTTGGTAGTAAAACTAGGAACCATTATTTTTCTCATACACAACAGCCTGCAGTCAACTTTCGAGACGAAGCGTCGAAAAAACTCTGACACAACACAAATGGTCCCCATCGCAATGCAAACGCAATGGCGCAAACTTACCGTACTGTGGATGTCCCCATCGAGATCGGGTGCACCGCGGTCCAGCTGCGTCTTCCAGCCGCGCCGGCTCTCGGTGAAGATCTGCTGCGTACCGTGGTACCAGATGATGTAGGAGGGTGGCTCGAGGGCGCCCCGGACCACACATCGCAGGATGACGGCACTGCCGGCCTTGACGTAGCGATCGGAGTCACCTATAAGCTCGGTTCTTGGCACTGGAAGCGACAGAAAGCAAGATGGTTACACTTAATCTTCCGCCTCGAATGACGATGAAGGTGACACGAGCCCGGGGGGAGGAAAGCAATCGAGCCAAACAAATAGTTCAACCGGATCAATTCGTATCCAAAAAGAAAAAAAACCGGGGGAAACGAGTTAAAAGAGAGCAAGAGAGAGAGAGAGAAACAGGGAAGGAAAGATATATCTACACCTAGGCTTAAATAAAGTTGCACAATAAAGGGAAACTTATTTGCTCGTTCAACTGTAGGCTGGGCCGCTTCTAGCTTCTAACAACGGCCGAATTGTGAGGACGGGCAACCGAACCGAAGTGGGCAATCAACATCCAAACCCTACCTTCAACCGGGCAGCCGGGCCGGGCCCGCTCTATCTCGACTCTCCGCCGCCCCACACGACAACGGGCTAAGCGGGCAGTAAATTTTCATTCCACTCAATTTCGACGATCTAAAGTTGTGTCAATTTTCGGCAAATTTTCCACCAAAATTGCCCTCGGCACGACACACGACGACGACAACGCTGGGTCCTTTGGCTTTCAGAGGCTTTCGTGGGGGGCTAGAATCCGAGAGGAAGTAAGTCTGTGTGTGGGTGATGCCGCTAGAGCAATGTGTGGGGATAAAGCTCCAAATAAAAGCATAAATTCTACGAAGAAGCGACGAAGAAGTACCTGGGCTGGGGGAAAAACAAAAACAGAAACCATAAACGAACGCGAAATCCTTCACAGCTACGCTTCTTACGGGGCCACAGTCACAAAAATAAAAGCCCCACTGGCTGGCTGGCTGTTGGGTTGGAAATTTATGGCGCTTTTAAGCCAGTCTCACAAGCCCGTCTGCCGTTACGACCCGATCGACAGGGCTCCGGCTTTGGCGTTGGTTCGTTTTGTGTGCCAGTGTCCGGTTTGTTCTTCCCGCGGCTGCAGTAACAGGGTCCCTGGGATGTATCTTTTTATTTTTTTTTTTGATTCGTTGATCGTTTATCGGTTTGGCACACGGCACACCAGTGGGTAAGGAAGTCGGCCAGGTTTGCGGTTTTAATGGTTCTAAATTTACTGTAAAAGCCTCTGCTAATCCCTGTGAGTGCTTTACCGATTGCCGGGACGGTTTTATTTATCGTCAATCGGTGGCGTCGGTGGCCCAATCGTGCCCAGCGCGTTTCTGTGTGGATGTGTGTGTGCCCTTGCCTAGACCGCACCACACAACAGGTCTTTGCAATAGGTCGCTTGCAAACGCGCAAACCCGAATACGATTTGTTGTACGATGCATGGATTTCGATTCTTGTGCGCCGCTCCTCCCTTTCCTCCTCACCAGCAGTCTGAGGAAAGGAAGGCAGTGGAAGAAGCCCATTAATGCAATATAATCTGCCGTGAATAAATCATCCACGTAGCGCAGCACAATCGGTCGTTACAAGGATGAAACCACCAAACGCCACACCGCGCCGGGTGAGGAACCATTTGGCCAGTAGGTACTTGTGAAGTGCTTGCAACAGCTCATAAAACCTGCTGCAATCTTCCTGCCACTCCCCTGGTATCGCTGCCCCGATCAAGTGGATGGTATGGCCTTCGCCGTCTCCAACCCAACGCCAAGGTAAGAGACCAACGACCGAATGGCGCATTTTACATCCATTTCAGGCGAACTGCTTTACATTGAACGACACTTTAGCTTTTGTGTGTTTGTGTGTGTGTGTTTAGAGGGAGTGAGGTAGAGATTGCAGAGACGAAAGGTGGCTAGGACGGGTCTAAAAAAAAGGTCATCTAGTGGGATGTGTTTGTGTGCGCAAACGGTGGGGCGTTTGCCGCGCTCGGATCCACTTTGCGCGACAAGTGCTTACGCGAGCGCGTTTACACATTTGCAGCAAATTATCGTCGCTATATACAGCACAACTACTGCACTCTGCACAACCGACCGAACAGCTAAAAAGCGCGTACGCGTGCACTGGGTAAAAACAGCTTCATTCAACCCAAGTGTCGTAGGCCGCCATCGTTCGGATAGTGCTGCGTGCCGGCGCGTAGCAAAATCTGGCCGCATTTTATCGCATCTCCCACCCGATGTCTGTTGTTTTCCCCCCGTCAGCATCGGCGCCCTCATCGGTGGGTGAAATAAAAAGGTGAAAAATAAAACGCTGCATTAGACTAGGCGGGTGGGCGGAGGGTGCTAGCGGGGAGTTGCTCATAACGACGGACAACTTAACATAATCGAGCGTTTCGCTGTGTCGGACGCCGAGGCACGTTGGCCCTTTTATTTTCGTATTTTGCCCCCGCTTCCCCCCATACCGAGCACTTCAAACGCGGCGCCGCCGTTCGTTGAACTATTGTCGAGCGCCTTTGTAAGGTTGTTTGCCGCTGTGTTACGAGCTGGCGCTCGATGATTGTTTTATGTGAAGTGTTTTATGTTGGACAAGCGCGTTTGACATGCACCGTTTGGTGGAGATTGCAGAGGATTGTCGCAGGAGGAGGGTTGCTGTTTTTCCCCCGTACACAATAAGACCCACTATCAATTAAGGTCAGAAAGTGGCCAGATTGGTCAACCATCGGTACGTGCATTTGTTTTGGTGGGTTGGTGGGAAATGTTGCAATGTGGTAGCAAATGGCTTCGGAATTTATTTTAAAGGTTCAGCAAAATTTGAATTATACAACAACTTTACCTCTTTTGTTCAAATTGTGAGTCCAAGTTGAGAGAAAGAGCTTTTCTCAGCTCATGCTTTGTGATCTTTTGCATGTTTGCATGCTTGAATGTATACTTTTAAGATTGAAACTGACAATTCAAAAGCTCGATCGAAGTGGGAACGGTTGAAACGGTTGTCAACACTTAAACTGACTTTACGGATAGTTTGCTCCACTGTTTGTTAGAACATTATAGGCCTGATTATTAAACACAAACGGAAATGACACAAGACAAGTGCGTCAAGACAAACGGAAAATAGATATGTATTGCAAACCGTTCTTGTGATACACAAGTTTCGTTAATTTTTTTCTTTCGTTAAAGCTGTGTCAAAGCCTTTGTCGATGTGTCAAAATGTTCAAAATCAAAATAAAAAAACGTAAACAAGTTTATTTAAGACACGATCGTTTATCAAGCTAACAATCCTTGTTTAAAACTTCGAAATGATTTTCTCCCACTTTGTAAGTGACGATAGTAGCAGTGAAGAAGAAACAACGGTAGATCTGGTAAAACAGCGCCGACTGCTTCGAAGTGTTTTCGACCCGTTACAGCTTTCTAACCAAGTGAGAGTTAAGCATGCGGATCATTTGTGCAAACCGTGTTATACATGTTTCATTTCGTGGTTGTTAATTTCAGATTTAAGAAAAACATTTTTGTGGCGAAGGAAATTTTCCTTGACATTCTGGCGGAGATCGAGCCCTCCGAGTCTTTGTTATTCCTAAAAGTGTATGCAGTATTAGATGTGATAATTACATGTGACTATGCTGTTGGTTGTTGAAGCAGCCACTCACTGGAGAAGTTGCTGCAATCCAATGCTATTGAACGCAAACCGGGTGCGTGAGCCTTTCATCTTTCGACTACCATCGAAGAACAACAAAGGAAGGAAATAACAGCAGCTTCTTAACCCAAAACAGCAGCACGTTACCAGTATCTCCAGCTTATCGCCATTTGTATGGATATGGCAGTACACATATTTTTGTTTAAAATGTTAAAATTTGATAATTTCTGAAATAAAATACTTATATTTTGTCGTGAAAGCAACAGTAACAACTCTGTTGTTGTGTTGTGTCGGTCAAACAATCTGAGATTGGCGCCTTTCCGTGACAAAAAGCTGACGGAAAGCAGTTTGACAATTTAGGATTTCCGTTTGTGTTTCATAATACATATCTTGGCAGTGTGCTTGTGAGTTTGTGTTTCGTCAAATTTTGTTTTTCCAACACACAACACAAACGGATTTCATAATACAAATCTTCCGATTTTGACAACTTGTCTTTACAATTTGTGTTTAATAATCGGACCTTATGTCATATTTTACACATTACTGAGCAGAATGCTAGGTAACAGGAACTACCGATCCTCTTCGATCGAACTACAGTCCGAACGCACTAGTTGAACTTCAATTTCCTTCCAACTATTGAATTTGTCCTTTTTAGTTGGCTTGTTTTACCATGTAAAAAACCCAACAGACCGTGAGATTTTTGTTAATTTATAAAAACCGGTGTGTACATACAAACGCATGCTTTTTAATTGAACTGTCAGCCAACTGTGGCGCATTCAACTAAAAAGCGTTCAAATATTGAATTCTTACTGTACTTTAATCTCTTCAAAATAGTTTCTTTTATATTTATTTCTATATTTTAATACAATTCAAAACTTTCTTCTTTAAAATCAAAGGAAACATTTTATACTTTTCATTTGAATAAACGAATAATTTGAAAAACTCTGTAAAATTATCCCTTAATTAATTACACTATTAATACCCCTCAAAAGGCACACGTTTCTATTTAATCCAAAAAAAGTTTGTTAAGCAAAAGCTATTCAAAGAGTTGTTATTGAGATCTATTGCATAGATACATGTTTCTTTATGATTTGAAAAGTTTTACAGTTTATAAGTATTGCTTTTTGGATAGAAACTATCGTTCACTTTAGTAGTAAGTTCAGCTAGCTGAGGCCACATTATAATCAAACATTTTTCCAACTATAACATCCTTCACACATTTTTACAACAAACTTTCCACCAGCACCACACTGTTGGGGAAATTATTTTCCCCCAAAAGCCAAAAGCGCGGCTGATTACGGCTTCAGCGCACTACTTAACCAAAACTTTCCCACGGCCATCATCAAACTTTCGCCGACTAACTTGGTTCTTACCAAGAAAAGTGCTGGATGCCTGTGAACTTGGCCACCGAAGAGAGAGAAAGAGAGAGAGAAAAAAACACAACCACACACAAACACACACATACGAAGCACCCTTTGTACGCCAAACTCCCGCAAAGGCCAAAATTATGACGAATGTTTGGCAAGAAGTGGCCTCCCAAAAAGAATAAAAGATTATGTGAAACGCTTGTTAGCCATCCCGTCCGCACATGGAGGCTGCGTAGTTTTCCACCACCACCACCACCCATCCAAACCAACCGACCGGGTTCACCATCTTGGCGGTGAGCAATTGTGATGAAAAAGAAAGTTTGTAAACTTCTACTAAGGTTCCCCTCTTTTGGGCTGCTGGGTGGCTGCTTCAGCCCCATTCTCCCTTCTCCCACAGTACTGGCCAGAAAACTTTCCGCAACCGGTCATCTTTGAAGTTGTTGTTGCTGCTGCTACTGCTGCCTGGTAGTATCGGTGGAGAGGGTTTAATCCGCTAGTTCGCCGAACAGATCCCAGCCCGAGCAAAGGCTGCTAAAGTTGGGTATGGAAATTGTAAATTTGAATATGGTACAAGTTTTGTGTAAGGATCGGGCGGATGAGCGGGATGCTCGGGAGCTTTCCGATAAATTTCGTTAGTTTCGGTGGCGAATTTGCCGAGTTTTTGCCGCGTACAAAGGACGGTGGTTCCGGTTGACTAACTGGGAGTGGCAGGGGATGGTGAAACCCGGTTCCGTATTATTGTGCGAAATATTTCGTTTGAATTACTGAACGACTTTTGCGTTAGTTGGGCGGATGAAGAACGGCATGGTGCAGCAGCAGCAGCAGCAGCAGCAGCAGCAGCAAACAACAACACTTTGTGGTAAACGAGGGAAAAGTCGCCAAACTGTTGGTTTGGTAAAAGTGGGCCCAAACGATGGAGCTTGTTTTTATTTTCAGTGGAATAAAGAAAAAACCAAAATTGTTTTCCCGGTAAAGCAGGCGTGTGAAAAGGGACACCATGGTGACGCGAGCAGCCCAAATTGGGCTGCTTTTGCTTGCATGTTAAGCCGTATAGCCGGAAACGCCTTGGAACTTTCGATCAAAGTAACCTTTTTTTGCAGGGGTGGGCTCAAATTGGTAAAATTTCTGCCATTAATCCATTCCTGGTATTAAATACAAAGCGTTGAACATGGCTCGTACGTGCACCCCTTCCGCATTTGTTGTTTAAGCTTGATGGAACAAAAGAAAAACAAAAATGAGACCGAATTTTGCACACTAAATATCAATAACAGACCAGCCAGGAACGCGGAAAATCTCAAAAGCTCGAAAAGTCGTCGGCTGTAATTCAAGCCGCAAACCCCCTCTTGAGCGGAAGCGCCTTTTTCGCCAAATTGCGCACCAGGCAGCGGCAGGCGTAGCCGCAAAGCTAACAATAATAATGCACGCGAAAAGGATTATCGGCATCGCAGGGGGCGGCCCTTACCGGCGTACTGCACATGGCGTTTGTTTTTGTGCCACACAGTTTGTAACCGTACTTTATTGCGAGTAAAGGTTTGCGCACGGAAACCCAAAAAAACCGGGGATTGGTAGTGCATCAACTGCCCGCTGCGCCTACGCGTATGATTATGACAGGCCTTTCTCGCAGCGGAAAGCTCATGTTTATTGCGCGGGAAGTAGGTTTTTGAGGGGGAAAAATGGACGGACTTGCGCTGGTGGTTGCGTCGGCTCGATCGGCATCGGGATTCAATAATTTGTGGCTTAATGTAGTGTACACGGTGGCTTTTGGTCGGCGGCAGTGCAAACAGCAGCAACTGTGCCTGTACGCTACGGTACGGTCCGACGTTCAGTAGCGCACACATGCGGTGTGGTCTTACCATCGCTCTAATAACTGTGGAGGCAACAACATCCGGCCAGCGATCTCCACGTACGCGTGCACATCCCGGCTTCTGTGTGTGTGTGTGTGTGTGTGTGTGTTTGTCGTACCTTGTGCCCGTATGAAAAATAAAACCACGTACGCGGGCTGCGCCAACGATCCGAACGGCATGAATTCACCATGAGGCTCGCTGAGGTGCTCGGGAACATCATTGTGGAAATGGGACGGTTGCTCGCTAGCGCTTCTTTGCGGACCGTTTCCACCAGGCCTCCATTCAGTGGGGAGGGGGGGGGGGAGGTCTGTTATTTACTTCGTGCATCGAATCACTAATGATGGTCACAGGAGAAATCAGATCGCAAGACCCAAACCGTACCGTCATCCTGCGGTTCTGTGTTCATTGTTGTATGTGTGTGTGTAGATCTACTCACATCTCCGTGTGTGTGTGTGTGTGTAGTGGGGTTATGTTAGACTTCTTTCCGGTGTTTGGTTTTCTGGGGTTGGAGTGGAACGATGGCACAAGCCCAGCAGAGAACCTCGATAGTGTAATCCGGGTAAGTATGTTCGCCCGTGCAACTGTTGGCATTTAATTAAGAACACGGGCAAACCAAAACTTTGCCACCCGATGTGCCGCGCCTGCTCAAGTTACTTCAGCTACCGGCACGGACGCATTCGCCGGAAACCAAGCCAAGGGGGAAGTTATTTATCTGGATCGGTCCGGAGTAGACTTCCCAAGGTGTGTTTGGGCGAGCGATAGAGCCTTTCTTTTGTTTCCCCTTTTTTGTGTGCGTGTATTGTTTGGCTTTGTTTCAAACCGTACAAGAACCGGGTAGACCGGTACCTGTAATAAGTGTCTTGTAGTCAATCGATTTATGGCTAGCTTGGTACAAAAGCCTTGCGGAGTGGTATGGTAGGACATTAAAAAGTAAGTGCGCACTTTGCAGCTAGCAGCTATCTCTACCGGGGTTGAATGGTACATTCTCAAAATTTCCCACTTCCCGGTCAACATATGGTGTACATCCTAACCTTCCCCTTACACACACACTCCATCATCTCTGTCTCTCTCGTTCGAGTACATGTGCACGCTTGTTCGTGTAACATCCGGGGTTGTGAAAAGTTGTACTTTGTGCTGTTTTTGACAGCGCCCTGTATTACTTTTTGACGAGTGCACCCAACCGAGCAGTGGAGTGTGTGTGTGTGTGGAGTGGCATCCCTTCCCGCAAAGCTGGCTGCTGTGTCGCTGTGTTCCGGGCACGCAGATAGTATGATGAATATTGAATACGACCCCCTGTTAATGTGTGTGTGTGTGTGAGAGCAAGGTATCCGTCAACCGTTATCAGGCTGGGAGGCGCTTTCCGGAGCCACCGTGTGTGCGGTGCTATCGAAAAATCAACGCACAACTTTCGTCGGCCCTCCCGGAAGCAGCAGCAGCAGCAGCACCACGTTGCCATGGACACGTCGATTTGGGGAGGTCTCGGTTGGCTTTAATCATTCAGCAGCCAGCAGCACAGCACGGGCGGCCATTATTCGACCGCCATCAAGTGGAGGCCATCGCTTTCAGCAAACTGAACGGACGGCGCCCGTCCGGTTCGATACCGGACGCAGCTCAAGAGTCATCATGTCATCGTCCTGTTGTTCTCGACGCTAGGAAAGCGGGCATTAGGCTACCGGATAGGATATACAGTCATCATAAAGGGGGGTTTTTTGTGTGTGTGTTTTTGTATGTACTTCTAATCTACTGGCTTTTATGGAGTGAAACAAACCAGCACAAAATCGAATCGGACAAAACATGATGAACTTCACCCGAGTCCGAGTACGAGGTTCGAGTTGCAAATGCAATAAAATAATATCACACAATCGAGGCCAGCCAGCCAGCCAGCAGTGCCGTACTCGCATACAAAGCCCACACACAAAGCCGCATTGGTTCGCTTTGCTGTCCTCCTGCCGAAGCTGGCCACAAAAACCGCAGAAACCGCACCACCGTAGCGCAGCGGAGCGGTTTTCTAGAGACAGTGGTTTTGCTTGGTTTCAATTTCCATCGCCGGCTGGTCGAAGATTAATGCAAAAGTTGTTTGCGGAGCGAAAGTAATCAACCTGCAAGAAAATGAATTTGAAGAGACAGTGTCGACCGACCGGCGCTCCGAGTCCGAGTCCGACCGCTACCCGCTACCTGACTACTAAATTTAATTAAAACGTAAGCCAGTTTGCCCTCCTCCCCTTGCCTAAACATACCCGCAGACACATAGACACACACACACATGACACACGATCAAAGGGGTGAGACGGTGGTGTACCTGTGGTTTCGCAAATCCCAATGTGTGTGTGCGTGTGTGTGATTGTGGTGGCGGGAAGCAACGGTATGAAACCCATTTGCAGATGGGTTTGTGAATCTATTGATTCATGGGACGTGCAGGTGGATGGGTGCGTATGTGTGTGTGTGTGGGTAAAAGGGTATCAGAAGAAGAAACAAACATCGATCCCAATCCTAGTCCTGGCTGGGGCACGGACTGAGCGGCATGTGGGCAACGAAGCGCTACGAATCAATATTTGCAATTGGCGATGAAAATTGCTTGATTTGTGTGCGAAGCGTTGATTGATAAGTGACGTATTGTTTTAAGCTGGTTGCGAGCAAGCATTGGGTTTTGCAAGGAGGGTGAATTATTTATGCTCTGTATTACTAAGTAAAGAGTGATTGCTTGCTAAACCTTCAACATAATTCAAAGTGATTGTTTTCCCTACAGTAACGGTTGTGGGTGGAGCTTTTCTTTGATGAATCAAATGTCCAGTGTCTGTTTTCTTACGGTTCATACGAGTGAGCTTTGCGATTTGCTTTCCTGCTATTCAATGAAAGAGGTAGCAATTTCATTGTAGAGGATCAAGATATTGATACAAACGTGGCCGGATGCATCGTTTGTATCCTTGAAGCGTTATTGCAGTTTGTGAAGATCATTGACATGTTGGGAGGAAGTACATCGTTTTGAAGCATGAAATACAGTCATCTTCTAGTCCACCTGGTCACCTTGCTGTTCAAACGTATTTGATGTTTCTAACAGCTACTGATATATATGAATTTACAACGTCTGTTTTTCTACTGACTGCTCTATCTGCAATCAGACAGATACAGTCAGCATTATCTAATCTGCAAGATGGGAAAACTGCTGGAATAATAGAGTGTTCATGTTATAGACGATGAAAAGTACTTAAAAACTTAAAGGCGTTGAAAGATTTTGTATTCAAAACATACGTTGTAAACGAACATTTGACAGTTATTCTGTCTGTCAACTTGACTGCCGATGGGAAACATCATAAAAACAGATTGTGGGAATAAGAGATTTGCAGCTTTGAAAATTTTATAAAGATTAGAGGAGGATAAATGTACTGAAAAAAGGGGAAATGTCATAAAATGTTAATTTTTATATTTGAATAGTGGATTCAGTATGAGAGAGATTACGGTTTCGAAAAAGTTCCCTGAAAACTTCTGAAATGAAACGACTCTAATCCAATCGGCTGGCAGATTTCAGGGAGTTGATTGCATATAATTAACATAATGGGGAATTTTGATGAGCTTGGGTACTGATATCGTACTTTCGTGAAGTAAATGACTACATAGCCAAGACTTCCGATATCAGCTTCAGAATTTCATTTAATCAGTCATTATTATACACTTATCTCTTCTATAAATATCTTACTCGTTTCAAACTGTTTTAAATCCGATATTTATAGGCCTGCTCATCAACTCTCTGTCAACGGAACTTATCAATGCTGGCAGCGAAAGACCTAAGCCTCCCATTCGGACTAGAGATTCAATCCAGTGACAGGCGGAATCGATTGCTATTCGAACGAGGGTAATGTGTGCTCTCTCTCTCTCCCCCTCCATTTATCATTCCCCCCCCCCCCATGTGTATGTGCTGCGAGGCAAAATCGATGTCCATACTCACCAACGACATGCAGATGTACTCGGGCGCTGATTTTCGGTTCCGTCGACACCTGACACTCGTAAATGCCAGCGTCACGGGCCTGCACGTATTTGATCTGCAGCGTCCATACGCCGCTGCTCTCCACGTAGAATGATTGAAAGCGCTCGTCGGCTATAAATGTCATCCTGCACGGGCCCAGGAACCGTTCGGCGCGGGGAAGGTGTATATATGTATAGTGTGTTCGGCGGGGTGTTTTGTTTGATTTGCCGATATATCCCGGATGGGATTCAGGCGACAGGCGACAAAGCCCCCCGACCCAGTCCATGTGGTCCATGTTGTCGAGCGTCGTTTCAGGTTCAGGATGAGTCAGCAGGTGCAGCGTATCCCCCCCACGGGATGGTTGTGGTGGTCGTTTGTGCAAACAGGTGTCGGTTCGGTTGGATGTCCACCATCGGGGGGTTGGGTTGAATGTAAAGTATCGTCAGCCAGGCGGACGGACACATATTGTGCACGGCAGTGAAATGAAATGAAATGTAAAAATCATCGACAGAATTAATATGCTGAAAGCACACACACGCTGGTGCACTGGCACACCGAGAGCAAGAGCGCTTGCTTGTCCGGTAAGCCGGGTGGAAGAAATCAATAGCACCATCGCTCGACGAAATACGACGATAGAAAAAGATGGTAGTGTGACAAACTGTTTCCCTTCCCTTTCTGTTTCTTTGCTGCTCTCTCCGTTCAATTAAAATTGAATTTCATTGCACAACTTGATAGCGACTCTGGTTTGCTGGGTCGGGCTGCCATAGAAATGGTTTTCATATGGTCTCCGCCCGTCCGGTATGGCTTACAACGATTGACAGAAGAAATTCCCGTCGAACAAGACTGTCCTCACAAGACGTGCCAGTATAATGATGATCATTCCAATTCCGAAAGGCATTCATACGGCAACGGTAGGCGATAAAGCGATAGAAAAAGGGAACATGGAGCGTACTGCACAGCTGGTCGTACACACGTGTGCTTTAGATTGATCCAATTCTAATTGCTTGGATAAACAAAACGCCTCCGGGTGCCTCATAGCTGGACTTCTTATTTAGCTGGCGTCAAACATATACATCAAACCAATATATCTATATCAAGGATTTAATAATCCCTAGATCAATAGCAAGAGAATTTTATTTAATTTCAGCAATGCAAACACAAGACTTTTCTTTATTATAATTCAAAGAGGAATCCTATCAATGATCCTTAGGTAAAAATCCTTCCAAATAATTCACATTTGAGTAGGAAAATTTCATGTCCAAAGTTCATGAATTTCGAGCAGCAATCGATCTGATTGATTTTATTTATTTCGATTGAGCGATACACAAACAACTGTACCGCATGGGCACTTGCATCAAACGAAACAAGCGAATAAAGCAAATATTTTCTTTGCCTCACTATTTACCGAATCGATTGCTCATCCCTTGCAGAAGCAACTAACACCAGAAACACAAAACCATACCTTCATTAATAGGCTATTGAACTTAGTGCTCGCACACAAAAATAGCCTCCACTGCAGCCTTCGCTTTAAAAGCACAGCGAGCGGTTCCAATCGAACCGAACGCTTTAATCGCACCTCCGACAGCGAGGACGCACGGGCCGTCGAGCCGTTGGGGGACAATTTCAAAGGATAATTTACCCCCCTCCTTCCCGCTACCCGACGGTGACACAGACAATTACCGTGCTTCACCGACTGCACAGTGAAAGAACCACCCGGGCCCGGGTGGTATGCTTTGGAGCAGTTGTCGTTAGAGCTGATGTAAGATAATTTCGTTAATGCGTTCATACAACAAGTCGCTAATAATGTGCACTTGAATGCGAGCGTCACAGAAAGGCCCCTGTCGCACCCAGGGGTGGGGGGTTTGCGGAACGGAGAAGGTACGACGCCTGGTGCGGGCAAAAACAGGTAATTGTCCTTTCCACTCGGGTGTGCTCGGTGCGTGGTGCTGGTGGTGGGCTCTTAATGAGCACCCGGCACGACTTTATCCCCAGCCCGTTGGAGGTACCCGGGCCCCGGTACCGATCCCTCCCACCGCAGAGGAAGGGGTTGGCGAGTGGGAGAAAGGGGGGGGGGAAGTATTTTCCACGCCTTTTGATGTGGGCCCGGCGAAGCGTCAGCAAACCACGGAGACACACGGAGACGGTGCGGTGTCTGTTTGCCCGACGGCTTTGCCGCGGCAAAGTGTGCAAACAGTCCTGTCAATAATCTCTCGCTGGGCGCTTTTCGCAGCGGCCGCCGCGGTGCAATCACCCATTCAAATTGTGCGCACAGTTCCCGGACCGGCATGCAATCTCGTTCCGCGACGAAATTCGGAATGCTATTTCCGGGCAGACAGCATTCTTTTGGGGGTGAGTTAATGCCGGGGAGACAACGGCAGCGCACGAAACGTGTGCAAATCGAATTTCGGGCAACGGTTGGCAACGCTGGCCAGTAGGCGTAAACGTTCGTCGCCGACTGCCGTGCCAGCAGCATCATCCCGCACCGCTTGCCAGGCTAATTATAAACGCATCAATCAAACCGGGAGGGGTGCCAGGGGGGAGTTTTGCTCACCTGTCCACTGTGAGAATGTGATCATCTCTCACTCGTACCCACGAAACAGATTTGTTCCCTAGCTGTTTCACCTGTGAAGTAAATGGGAAGATAGAAAGAGAGAGATAGAGGTTTCTGTTGGGGCATGTAAAAAGACAATCACAGGCAGGAAGGATAAATGATGTGTGTGCTACAGGAAAAAAAACCTTTTAATAAAAGAAGGAAAAATGTACACGGCTCGTGACAAAACGAGGGGAGTAAAACTGAATCATGAGAACGAGTCCCAGTGTCCCTGGAAACGGGGTCACACCCAGCTACCCAGCTTACCTTGCACGGCAGATATGCATGTGTTCCGATTTGTGTAGTTACATTGCTAACGCCGCTCCCGTCTAGGTATGGTCCAGCGAAAAATGTTGCACCAGAGTTCAACTTACTTAAGGCTAAGGATGTACTGATATCGCCCGTTACATAATCTGCAATGGAAAGCGTTCAAAGGAAAACGGTGCATGTGAGAGAGAGAGAGATACAAAAAAGAGAAGAGACACACGTACGAACAAGAGGATGCAAACGGAAAAAGCCTAAAAACTTCACGTCAGCGTTACGTTGTTTCAGTGCCATGTAACACGCGCTACCAAGCAGCGCCCTGCCGGTGGCACATCATAATAAATTTTCTACAACTTTTCTTTTCCTTGTCCCTTTCTTCCTCATTCGTTGTATCACATTCTACTCCCCATCCTCTTTATTTCTGTTCTATTTTCGGGTTTGCCAGATTTTGTTGTTTTTTGCTAGTTTGAAATTAGTTCGTAGCGCCTGACGCTGTCCCCCAGTTTTTTCCGCCCCGTTTGACACCGGCCCATTTTGGAAGCAGGAGGGAGGAGCGGTTTAGGTTCATAAAAAAGTCGTAAAAAAGTCGTCATATCGGCGGCACATGGAAGCTTTGGAAGGCGCACTGGTTTGGACCGAATGGGCTCGGGAGGAAGTAAATGAGCCACATAATTAAATACAGTTTTGTTCGGCCGGGTGCGGGTGTGGTGACCCTTTTTAACATGCGGTGGACAGGAGAGTGCCGGTAGAATCAGGATTAGATACTCAGGAAATGATCTTGGATCGCTACTGGACGGACGCGAACATTTGATGAAGTTGTTTTCCAAAGTAGTTTTGGTGTCCTCGGGTTTATGGCGTACGGTCGTGTGAGTGTGTGTATCAAAGCCCCCTGACGTAAACATTACGATAAAACAGATCATGAAATGGCCGCCCATTCCATCATGTGTGTGACTGCATGTGTGTTTTGGAGGGGATTTATTTGTTTGGTTTGGTGCCACCGAGCCGATTAGCTTCGAGCTTCGATTGGAAGGTAATGATTGCGGGCTTGTTTTTGGGGATGATGGGTGTGCCGTCATGGGGTGAGCTTTGGGCTGGATGTAAAATAGAGGGTCGGAGTTAATTAGGAGAGAAGTAAGAGGGAGACTATCAAGCCGAGCAGGCAGGCAAAGCTTACTGATGGCTTGTTTTGCTCCCGGACTACAAAGAGATTGTCAAAGAGTGTGGGAAAGTATTTATGGACGAAATCAAGGAATTGGTAGTATGCAACGGTACGATATCGCGTAGAGTCAGTTGAATGAAACATTAGTGATGTCTGATAATTGCCAGTAGGTCATAAAATTGCAAGTGACAGAGTAGTAATACTTATTAATACTGAAGTGATTACTACTGATGTAGCTAACGAAAATATTATAACATTGGGGCCCTTCACGATCGTGGTCAGATTTTTGTATGGAGTTTGACAGTTGGAGGCTGAAATCATGTAAACACTCCATACAAAACCACACAAAAAACTTGCCTGCAATGTTCAGTCTAGATTATTCTAGCCTCAAAGCTAGAATTAAATTCGAGTACCTGCTCGAAAAATTGCAAAACAAGGTGATGTTTACATTTATCCCAAGGTGCATTAAAGAGTTCTGGTGATGGAATCCAGAATCAAATTGTATGTAGTCCAGGTGGGTCGAGAAAAATCAGCCTTCTAAATTCATACACCTTGGGATAAGCCCACCCGTATATTATACCCACTTAGCTGGCTGCTCAAAAACTGCTATACAATGCAAACAGTTGACAGGCTGAAATTTCAGCCTACGAACTTAAAACGGAAAGAACACCATTGTTGGAAGCATTTTCAACATACTGTATCTTGTTTTTTAAAGAAAAGTATTCGTATTAGTTTGCCTTCCTGGTGATAAGCATGGATGTTACGTTTTTCTGATTAACTTTACTTTAATTTGTTTGAATTTGATTACACAATTTTTATGACAAAATTGATGATCTTGAAGCATTTTCCCACACAAATTAAACGAAACATCTAGGGAACGAGTCAAGTCCTCTCTTATGCGTATGAAAAATGAAATTCATTAATAAGGTAGAAAACAAAAATAATGAAAAAAGAGTTTCAAGTTGTAACTTCATCAGTAATATGCAATGAAATATAAAAAACAATAAAAATGCTTTAACAAATTATTCGACTTAGTAATTTTGTAAGGCACTCAACATACATTACTTATTTTATGTGTTTCTTTTTCTTTAAAGATTAAAACGCTCATTTGTTTCACTGGATTTATATTTCCATTAATTCTATTATCTATTTTCATAAATTCTTCTTTATTTTATTTGAAATTTTACCTTTCGAAGTGTACCGTGTACGGGCAATAGACATTAAATAACGTCCATTAACTTTCTCGCTATCACCATTTGCATCAGGTGTACTTATCAGGTTCATTAATTCCGCACTAAAACCATCCAAACGGAAGGATTACCACTAATCTAAGGGGCCTTGTTTTTATCGCTTGACCTTTCGGTGCAACACAGGCAGTTAAAGGACAAGTTACTACAACACACAGAAAAAGCATCCCGTAAACTATTACATCTCGCTTCGTGCGTAGGATGATGTCCATCCATGAACCCGAATCGAATCCGCTCGCATAATGGAGCGTCCTCCCACTCTCACGTAATCCCAGGGTGGGCCACACTATCAATAGAGCGACATCGTCAAATGGACTATATCTCGACGCCATGATCTTGATTTAATCGATAGTCAACAAGTAACCGGATGCCCTGCGTTGCGCTTCCCTGGGCCGGCCTGCTTGCTCTTCCGCCCTATTCGGGCGATTGTTTCGATGTCCCCCTCTTATCCTTATGTCCATTCTTTCCGTACCATCGGGCAGACGCATTTAGCTAGCATCAGCTAATCCTTCGACCCAGCACAGTACATCGGCACGGCATTCGGTTTATTATCCACTCCGCTTTCCTTGCTTTACTCAAGCTCACAACCTACCCCTACCCTCCCGCCATCTTCGTTCAATGACGGCCGAGGCGAACGTCACACATGACCGGTTGCTGACGTTCTCCCGTTTGTACGTCGCCTGTGTCTGCTTTTATTCATTATCCGTTTCGCTCCTGATCCAAGGGCTGCATTCTTCTCCATCCAACTCCTCCACCTCGCTTCAGGCTGCTCAACCATCTCCTGTGCTCCTTTACCTCCCAGGGTGCCCAAGTTCTCTAACAATAGCCTACAAAACCGCAGCCGCAAGAGTTACCATCAAATTAATTAGATTATCTACCCACAACTCTCCTCCGCTTCGGGCCGTCCGCGGGTACCACCGAGGCTCAGAAATTTCGTGGCCACCTTATACTTTGCGAGGCTGACCCGAGAATTTCGGACCGGCAGGCTCGCGGTGCACCGGGGTCAGTAGTGCTGTTTGCTTGGCCACGCTTTTACCATTTCCAGTTCGATGGTTTCCCGTGCGGTTGGACGTGTAGCTAATCGAATTGAATTACACCGGCAAGCGGTAAATGCATCCCCCACCGCCCTGTTCTCCCACAGCAACCGAGGAAGAAAGGTAAGGTGCACTATTGCTTTTGTCCACACACTAACACACACGGTCGAAAGCTCCGTGCCGTGATCAGTCGGGCGAAAATGAACACAAACGCGTGCGCGCGCGCTTGTAGCGCACGTTGCGGTCAGTGGGTAAAAAGGGACGGGGCAAAGAAGCCTGGGGGGGCAAACCAACTTCCACGCTTCTAGCGACGGCCGGAACACATATTTACATTCATTTGCATTATTTGCCAACAAAAGGGTCACTCTCATTTATACGTATGATTAGCATTATGGGGATGCCTCCGCCGTCGTCGTCATTGCCGCCACCGTGCTGATGTTGCCAGTTTTGTGTGTGGCACTGTGCCCGGGCCTGGGCCGGTCTCTGCATGACGCTGCTGCCCAAACCACACAAGCGCTGAAAGAAACGTGGCTGACTACACATCCGGACGGATGGAATCAGCAGCAGCAGCAGCAGGAGCAGATCGCCCTCCGGAAATGTTTGATTAGCTGCTGCAGTGCCAGATAATTGAAGTAGGGCGAGTCTTTAAACCAAAACCGCTCTAGGCGATGAAATTCGGGCACACATGTGACGTCAAACCCTGGTGGCCGGGTTTTGTGCTGCAAGCTATATGTATGCTGATAACGTTCGCCAAGATAGGTGGGTTTTAAGTTAGTTATAGGGACACCATCAGGGTTTTTGTGTGGTCAACTCGCTGGTGCTACAGTGTGCTCCTTCGATACAGTAGTTTCAATCAATTTTCAAGCGTTTGGAAAGGGGAGCTTAGTATGTCATTGTGGTTATATAGTTGAGCTTTATGGAATTAAGTATTTACGTAAATTCGCCGTAGTTTATTGTATCAATTTGTGGAATCACATGCAATTTCTATGAATTTGACTGGTTTTGGGAAGTTTCACGATTCCGTCTAGTTTGCTGTACTGTTGGGTTTCATGAGTCTTTCGTTGTGATTCATTTAAATTAATCTTCAGTGATGAGCGATTCGAATTTCGAATCGACTCTTCAAAGATTCATTAATCTATAAAGATTTATGCATTTCGAAAAATTAATTAAACTCGAAAGATTTATGAAACTTCAACCATCTATTCTATTCATTATTTCATTAAAATTCATATATCTCCAGGGATTCATGAATTTTTGGGGATGTATGAATATTGAATATAGCGGGTATTGTATTTACGTGATCCCACCTAACATTGGGGAGTCATAAATCTTTGGAGATTCATGAATCTATGGAGAGTCATAAATCGTTGAAGATTCATGAATCTTTGCAACTGAGATTCAGATTCATTGAATAATTTCTAAGGTTCATTTAGATTCATGAATCTGAATCAAATTTACAACTAGTCATACTAGTTTTTTGTACCAGTTCAAAATCAAAGTCCAAAAAGTCCAAAGAAATTTAAACAAAAGCTGAACTTATGCTCACGTGAAAATGGTTAGTTCATTCCAAATATAACATTTCTACAATTGTTTTGTTGCAACAGTAAAAAAAATTGGTAGTAAAATGCTATGGATACGTGATAAAAACATTTAAGCGATATTAATCGTCAAGTACGTTACCAACGAAGATTTAATCAATTTAAGATACATGGCAGTTTATCTACAACTGTCAATGCCACAATATTGTGGAGCGAACAAAAACTATCAATTTAGGTGTGAAAAATCTTACTCAACTGACAACTATTTTAAATACCCAAGAAAAACGCAGGAAACTACAACACCAAATGATAGCTGGAGATAAGGTTCGATCGCGTGCCCTGCTAAATGACAGACTAACTGCTTACCTTGGCACCATTCTGGCTCTTCTATGCTTGGACAGCAAAAAGTGAAATATAAGCTACGCTGTTTATCTATACACAAACCCATCATCATTATTTGTACAAAAATACGAATAAAACACACACATGACGTCTCTATTTTGAGCATTGCTTGTTTTTTTCTGTTCCGATAATAACACAAATCAGGCAGTTACTGTGAAAAATATCCCAAAATACACTCCTCCCTTACTAGCCGCTCAGTAGCAGTAACGAAATCAGCTATTGATTTATTTATCGCTGTGAATGAGCGCGAAAATCGCCCTTCACAGCACGGCGGCTTTCTCACTGCTTTGCCACAGTGACAAACTGCAGTTAAAAGAATAAACACATATAACGCTCCTCAAGGTTGGGGAAATCACTCCCCGAACCGGGCCCCAAACTCATCCCTTTTACGGGCGTATTGATTTAACTCTCTTGTAAGAAGTTTCCCCTTTCCGAAGTGGAGCATGTTACAAAAGACACTTCCGGCTAGTGTTGGGCTGTACTAGTTACGAGCCGGAGAAGGGGATGTTCGTTACAGTATTCCGGGACTTCCCAGTCGATGGCTACATGAGAACTGTAACTGTCGCTGGAGCCTTACCCCGTCCCCGTCTTTTGCAGCGCATAATTTATGACTTTTGGCCCGCCGTGCCGTGCCGAAGATGTAAACTGATGAGCTGTTATTATCGTAGATAGCGCACGAGCCAAACAGGGGATGGGGAGGTTGGCAATGGGTAGCACCGAGAGCGGAATGTCCCATTCCTGCATAAACGGTGCCTCCGGTGGGTCTGGTACGGAAAGGGCCACCCGGCACGCATGCTCACATAAATCAAAAGTTTGATCACAGCCATGCCAAGGCCTTGGACGGTGCTAGGCTCGATGACTTTTGCTACACCCGCTGGTACACTGGGCACGGCTAGCTCACGCACGGGCGTGCCCCTTTTAGGTGCGCACCAAAAAGCCGCTGCTGGAGTTGGTATTTACAAATGAATTTGATTCCCACACACAGTGACGCGCATCGATGGAAAAATATTTCTCCCACAGCCCTGATGGAACGAGGTAAGCACACGCTCGGCAATTATTACAACAGTTTGAAATACTTTTCCCAGAGTCCCAGCCAAGGGGCTCATTGAAGGCATGGAATGCGGAAACAGGTTCGCTTAATTAATGTTGGAATGTTGCTGTTAGGAGCACAATTTTACCTTTAATCGAACAAAATTCCTCATAAAATTAAGTTCTTTTCTCGTCCTGAGTGTGGGTGCGCATTAGTTATTACGTTTTGCAGAAATAGTTTCCGACCGAATGCATCTCGTTCCAGGGTTTAATTAAAATGATTTTTCAAAGTTAGAATCGAGTCCTTTAGAATTCTCGGGCATCACAGGGTTCATGATTGTTTCATGTTTAAGGTGATTAAACATACGAGACCTATCGAATTAATGAACTAATATTTAAAATCCTGCCAAGATGGTTTCGTTTAAAATCATGAAACGTTGTTTAAATTGAAACAAAGAATGTAACGCTGCAGATTACGATCAAAAGTGGGAGCGTCTGCTAGCTACTGAAATGTAATGAAATGTAATGAACACCTCGTCCAGTTTCTACGAATTGTAATGAATTATGAAACAAAGGCCTTTTAAATTAAGCCACACTTCTAGTAGAGCACCACACAAAGCAAGCGGCAATTGCCGTAAGGCCACAGTGCTCCGAGCTCAACTCGTTTAACTTCAGCTTCCGTTGTCTAAAATATCAATTACTTTCGGTGAGCTTCGGTGACCCATAAAAAGCACCTCCCTAAGCACACTAGCCCTACATGCATCTGCACTCAAACGGGTTCGACGAAAAAGAGAGCGTAAGAGAGAGAGAGAGAGAGAGAGAGAGAGAGAGAGAGAGAGAGAGAGAGAGAGAGAAAACAGTTTCAATACTTACCAGTACAAATGAAGAGCACAATGAATATTAAATTAGAATGGCACATTTTGTTGCGTTCCTTCAGAGTGGACATCTTCCGTGCGGCCTTCGTGCTACGGTGCGCTGTACCGGCGTGTCACAATTCATAGAAGACTGAACCTGTGTGTTAGGAGGAGAAGAAGCAGCAACATGGAATAAATATTACTCACTGGGTTTTAATCCAGCCCTTGAGGGGGGACATCTAAACGAGGGAAAAGGAGGCGAAAGGGAAATGGAATAAAACTTTGCGAAATGCAGCCCGGGACATTCTTTCATTCTCAGGAAAAGAGCAGTCAGAACCAGTAAAAAAAAAAACCATACAAAACTTCTGAGGTCCTCCCATAAGGGACAGTCGATTGTTCAGCGTGCGAATGGGACCGAGTTCCTTTGTTGTGGTAGTGGTGGTGGTGATGGTAGTACGTTCATCATGGCACAGCATTTACAGGCAGACAGGCTTACACTAACCAACCCAAGCGGCCGAATCGGACTGCAACCCGATTACACAGTTGGCCGATTTCCAAATCACCAAAAGGACGACTCCCTCCAGCGCTCGAAATCCAATCCAATTTTCTGCAGCTTCTGCAGCAGGGCCGGAAAGCGTTGGAAGGGGGAGCTCCAAAACTCACTTCAAGTGGTACAGGGGCGAATAATTTTCTGCAGCAGAAGAAAGGAAAAAAACCAGAACGAACGAAGAAAAAGCTCATTCTCGGAACCACACACACACACGCGCGCCTCGAGTCCAAATGTTTTATGCAGTTGTGCTGGAGCCACGAAACACGATCATGCCGAAGCTTCGGAACAGATGCTCACGATTAAATCTTATGACAGACCTGCCCTGGCCGCACTTGCACCTTTCAGTCCCGCGGGTCCCTCTCGTCGGTGACAAAGCTTTCCCAGGGTTATGCCTACGTGGGCTGTTGGCTTTTTTTTTTTTGGGGGGTGGGATTTAGAACTGTTCTTCGACACAGACGCCACGCCAACACCGACTGCTTGTGTAAGTGATAATAGACAATAGGTGTTATCTAACCACAGCCATCCTCGGGTGCAATCTGTGGCACGATAAACTCCCGGGCGGCAGTCCCGGGCTGGCTCTACATTGTGGGGAACCATTTCCAGAAGGTTGTTTGATTATATTAGAGGAAAGAAAGCAAAGAAGTGAGCAACCTGCTCTGCCTCTAGACACACACAAAGAGACTCAAAGCTACCGGTAGTTACGGGAACTGTTTCTGGGCAACGCTCGCCTGCTATGGTTCCGGTTATTTAGACATTCCACCAACAGGGTGGCGGTCACCAGCGTTTCCAGCCCGCTGCATCAAGTCCATTGTGATTACAGAAGGAGAGACAGAGAGAGAGAGAGAGAGAGAGAGATAGAGAGAGAGAGCGGAGGAGTTGGAATTTAGGCGGCGGGAGAGGAAAATAAAGCCACCAAAATGTTCTAAAACTCACCAAAAGTGCAACCGAGCGATGATCGACGTCGCTCCTATTACGACAACAAACACGACAGCTCTCCATCTGACTTCTTCTCCCTAAAGCAGACTAACGAAACGCCAAAAAATGCCTCCCGAAGACAGCTGCTGCTCCTACTCTCGAATGTGGAGGGAACGGAAAATTACAGCACCGGGGACGCCGGTCTCGTTCCTTCCACCGTCACGCTTCAACGAGCGTTCGCGAAATTCGCGTCACAGCGCTCGCGTCCAGCGTTTCTGCCTCTATCGAAAGCTTATCATCTCGGTGGGTGGTTTGCCGTACCGGCCTACTTTGTTTGTGACTTCTTTTGTGTTTGCTTAGACGCAAATTTGCTTGCGCCCAGGCAAAAATGCTCCAAGAAGGTGGAGTTTTCTTTTGCTTCGTTTGTGACGTGAAAAACAGCAAAAAAAAGAACGTTTGCCCACAACGGAATTCACAGCGGAACCACCACCATGTGAGGTGGATATTTTCTTATAATGATTTCATATTATTTTCCTCCTTCTCTTTCTATCACTCTCTCTCTCTCTATCTCTCATTTATACAGCAACATTACTGCCATAACCATTGAAAAACGGCGCTGCTGCTTTCAAGTTCCTTCTGCGGTGCAGGAAAATGGCTCGCTTTAGCTAAATTACAGCGCCGGCAGTTTCCGATCCCGCTGCTGCTGCTGCTGCTACCGCTGCTCATTAACGATATAGCCTCAACCTTCTTTACACGACGGACAATCGTTTGATAGCTGCAAATGGGCGGCCACCGGCGCCATTGCTTGCGAGCCCGGGTCCCGCTCAAATTAAAATTCAATTTCGGCACACTTTATGTCACCTAATTGCTTCGGCGACACTTTGTTCTTCTTTTCGATGGGCCCATGTTTCCTTTGCCAGGGTCTCAAAATTTCCACCACAAGGCAGGGGAGAAAATCAATAATGTTGCTCGGCCCCTGCCTACCCGGCGGATGATGGCGCCGTTGTGCAGTTATTTCTGCTTCTTTTCTTTTCTGCCGTTTTCCACCGAATTGGTCACCGATAAAAGATCAAATTTCAAGCAACCTATTACACAATAGATTGATTCACATCATCATCATATTTTTGGGGCCCACGATAGAGCGCATTAACCTTTTTGGCTCATCGGGGAAATGAACACACACACAGACACACACACGGGTGGATAAACTTCATCAGCTATTCAACTCGATCCATCGTTTCTGCTCGTTACTGGGGGTCTGGTCAGCATCGAGCCGAAAATTGCCGGCTCTTTTGCTTGAAACCGTAGCTCCGCAACCGAGTTAGACAGGCCGGAAAGTGTAAGAGAAATGGAACAGCCTAAGAACATCCGCCCAGCAGCAGGCCCAGTGACTCCAACCGCTGTATCGTTGGGTAAGTGTATGCGATAATACCGAACCGGGGCAAACGGGCAAACACGGGACGAGTTGATTATGCAAAAGTGAAAATTGTCTGTGCGACTCATGCGCTTCACTCTATCAGACACACGAAAATACAACGCAAAGCGGAGTGGTAAACGAAGAAAAGGAAGAAAGGTAAAGCATACCGGCACACAGGGGCTGAAATTTTCCAACCGGCCACCGGCCCCGGCTCGACCGATCAGAGACGACGAATCAGAATTGGTCAGCCAGAAAAACCAATTTTCCGCCCTCACAACTTTGTGTACCGGAGTTGTCTTTTTTTCTCTCTCTCTTTTTTATACCACTCCTTGTTCTTCTCGTCATTCCAGTTTTCCTTTAGTCTGTGTGCCTGTGGCTGTCGGATAAAAATTCATATAAGTTCATTAGTTGTCCTTTTGATACGGGATGGGAGCGAGTACCAGGCTCGGTGAGGCGCTGGCGTCTGTGCCTGTGGACACGGCACCAGCAGCACTACTAGACCTCAAACTTTGCTCTCTCCACGACCCGACTCGAGCTACCCCTGGGCATGATGTTCCCTATTCCGGATTGGCCGGGTGCCCTCCTCCAACCAGTTTAATCCTGCATCCGGTTGAGGGATCCGATTTTGCCCACAGAGAAAACTAAATTCTCGCTCACTGCGTCTGTGTGTTTATTTTGGACTTTTCGGTAAACTCTATCGAATTAGGAAATTTTGTTTGACCCAACTTCCTACCCTGCAGGTGCGGAGGAGACGGTGGACGCCACCATTTTCCCACCCGCAGGGTCCTGATCCCCCCTTCCTGACTCGATCTACACGAAAACGATCTCGAGTTTGACCTTTTTGGCAATGCCCGAAGCCTCGAACGTAAACGGGAAGCAACGCAAACTCAAACACAGGCAGCGCAAAACGGTGGCGGTTCAGCAGCCCCTCCTACCGGGGTGGTGATGCAGACGCGTGGTTTGATGGAAAGCGCTGGGTTCGTGGAAAAACTTTAACTTTTTCACCCTCATTTGTCATTTTTCCTCCGGGCGGCGCTGCGTGCGAATCCGTCTTCGGCGCAAACCATCGTTAAACGTAATCAATGGGTACTCTGCCTTGCTGTGTGTGTGAGTTTGGAAAATGGGGAGAAAGAGGGGTTGACGTACAAGAGGCTCGCAGGAAAAGACGAAGCCTCCCGGACGACTGTGGTTGGAAAAACTTGATGACCGTATTTTCTTACAAAACGTTCCCTCTTTTTTTGGGTTTGTTTCTTTGTGCAAAATTGCTCATGTTTCCAGCGGCGAAAAACAACAACAGCAAAAAGGAAAAAGGCAGCCACTGTGTGGAATAGGTTCCGCTGTGTGTGTGTGTGTGTGTGTGTGTGTGTGTGTGTGTGTGTGTGTGTGAGCATGCTTTTATTTTGTACAAAAATGTGTTCGCTTCTACCCACTTTACGCGAACGGCTATGCTTGTAAGTCTACCTTCATCCGGGGGTGCGCGTACTCGTTTGTATGATTTTTGTTCTCCTGCCTGGCTGAGAACGCTCTCTTCTTTTTCTCTCTTTCCAGTGTTTTTTTTTCTGTCCTAGGTTGATTCTCTTTCCTAAAGTAATTTTGCACAATTTATGAGCGAAAGCAATTTTGAAAACTTTTGCCACCCATAAATTATAATCAAATGAAAAGCGCTTTCGCGTCGTGCGAGCGACCAAAGGAAAGCGACCGCCAACCGAACAGAAAGCAGCGGCAGCAGCAACAAAAAAAAACTGGACCCAAAACCCGGAGGCCGGATTATAATGGTTTGGTCATGATTTGCCCGGGTGGTCCCGCTCTTGCTGGTCGCCTTTTCGCTCACACTCACACATGCTGTGCTTTCGCACGGTTCGCTTTAAGTGTAACAAATTTTGAGGACACACAAGACAGCAAGAGGGGGAAGGGGGATTGGGTGGGCAAAGAAGCCAGCAATTTCGTTTAGGAGAAAAAACTAGAAGTTATATCTGAATCACGACCTCCAAACGGGCAACAAAAAAAAACAAAAATCACAACCTCCTCCCTTCAACCAATGGACGCAAGGTGAGTTGCGTCGCTACGTGAGGTAGTGAATGTGTGATTGAGCTTTTTTCTCATGGCTCATGGCTTGTTTGGATGCGCCGTCGCTGGATGCTTTTGTTCCAGGAAAAAGCTCTTCTGCAGCTCATGCGGTTGGAGCTGCTCTGGGACGTCATTCGGCAACGCCACACTATCACGAATGACTTGGATAGGGTTTTCGGTGAATCGAATTGCTTCTTCGTCACATAAACCCCGGTACAAAGTGTGGTTGCCCGCAACGAGCAAGAGCAAAACAAATGGGAAACCAGCAGAGCAAAGGAATGCATACGCTAGCACCGCTAGTTCCAAGGATACTCCTTGAAATAGTAGTCGGCCCTGACTGACTGACTGACTGGTTGACTGTGGCGCAAACTTCAAGCTCAAAAGGCGTTTCGTTTCAAGGCGACGAGCGGTGAACAACTAACGCTCCCCCCAAAAAAAAAGGAAATGAAAAATAGCAATATTTATTCAAAAGTTTCCAACACCTGCCACCTGCAGCCCTTTCTCCGTTTTTCCTGTGTGGTTGCTCTGCATTCATTTCACCGCATCGCTACCGGGGACCCGTTTCATGAATGTAAAAAAGCAAGCGTTTGCTCTTCGCTTCAGCGAAGGGAAGAAAAAACCAGACCCAAAACCCAACTTCAAACTCAACGGAGGATTCCCCCGTACCGCGTGGACAAGCATTTCGCATTTTTGGTACCAGTAAAGCCTGACTGTTTTATTGTTCCACCAACTTAGTTCGTGTGTGTGTCTGTATGTGTGTGTGTGTCGTTGTGTTTAAATGCTCATGTTCATCCATTGCGCCCGGTGACTAAACGGTGCCGAGAATATAAATATTCATTTTTTAAAGGCATAGCAGCTCTTTGGGTGCGCAAAACAAAGGGAAGAAAGAAAAGCAGCGCACTCCGTCCCCAAAGGTGTTGACCCAAGGTGCGAGGGTTTCGCTTTGTAAGCGCAGGCTGACTTGGGGAGGTGGTTGGAAGGGTTTGCGCGGTAAACGCGGATGGTTAAACGTTGTAAAATTGTCAACTTTATATTCCGGCGACCAACGTTAGGCCACTGACGGGTGAAATAAAAAAAAACCCTTTTTTCGAGAATGCTGTGTCTCTGTGCCTTTGTGTGTGTGTATATCTCTCTCTCCCTCTGTGATAACGAGAATGGATACTATCGTCTTTGGGGAACGATGGAATCATAATGAGCAGTTTGCAGTTTGGTGTGAGGGAAAGCGAAAGGTCTCCCTGGTGGGAGATGTTTCCCGCATCCCCCTGGAGCTGGAGGTGAAAATTGATGTCCAAAAACTACGCCCAACCTGTCCCCTAACTACGGATTTGGTGGTGGAAATTGGTTGGAATAAATTTTCACTTTGAAAAACAAAACAAAAAAACGTACGCCATGAGTAAAGCTTTCGCCCGACAGCAATGTGATGGTGGGCGATTTTGATTTTATTCGCCGCTTGTTCCAACCGCCCACACACACACTGTCCCGCCTGGCTGACGGGGTAGGATTAATGCTCCCACCACACACCAGAGTACAGACAGGTGGAACAAGCAAACCTCGTTCGGTTTAGTATTTTATTTTCCCATTTCTCAACGCCCCACAAACCTCGTACCCAAACGCTCCGTTTAATGTGGCATTAAGCGGGCTGGCTACTTAATACCTAGCTGCGTCCCATTCCAGCACGCCAGCGCAAACGCGTTTTGTAATTTGAAATAAATTGAAAACAAACCGCAGGTAATCGTCGCGATCATCGCGCGGGCGTCCCCCTTTGGATTGGGGCAAAAAGCACAGCGCTAAAAAGCTTTCCCCGTGCGTTTGGGCGCAGAAATTAAACTCTAAAATAATTATGTTTCTCGTAGAATTTAGCGTAGGAAGTAAAAAAAAACAACCCACAAAAAGGCGTAGAGTGTTGAGATGAGATTTCAAACAAAAATAAAAACAAAAAAGTAAACAGGAAGGGGTGGAGGAAAATCTACATCAACATAAAGGAAAAGTTTGCTGTCGGGCGGGACAGTTGACTTGATTTCCTTTCATGTTAAATTCATTAGAAACTTTCGTAAGCTTCGCCGCTCTTACTCAAACAAGAAACAGCAACACGAGAAAAAAAGCAACAAATCCCCTCGAACAAAAAAGGAGGAAAAGAATGGGGAAAGAGTGCAGGCATAAGCACACATTACCGGACACAGTAGGAGTACAGGATGCCGAGGATAATGGCGGAAGGGCGGGGGGGACCTGCTCATCTTAAACTCATTTCCAAATTGAACTCTTAATATTTTACTCACCTTGTTTGGTTGTTGTTGGTTGTGTTTGTGTGTGTATGTGTGTCTTGTTGCTTCACTTTCTACCTTTTGCTTTAGTGATTCTGCTTCTTGGAAATTCACTTGTTTTTGCTGCTGCAGAGTTACTGGAACATTCAGTACGCGTTTCGTTCCGGTTCGTACTAACAGTCAGTTTTTTTACATCGTTTGAACTTGTTGTTAATGTTTTTTCTTTTCTATATTAAACTTCTCTCCCTCTCTTTCTGTTTCAACACTTTACAGCCTTTCTTCCTTCCTCTTCTTACCCAAATGCTGCAGTGTGTTTGCAGGCTCCTTTTTTTTGCTAACACCCAAAATTCGATGATCTCGTCCACACAATTTTTGTAAACTTTTTCCAACCAACCACGCCCAAGCAACGCGCGACGGCTCAGAACTGTCCCGGGGAAGGGTGTGTGTGTGTGTGTGGGGGGGACTCGTCCCTTGATCCGGAGCTTACTTGGGCGTTGTTTTTTGTTTTCTATGCTGGGTGGGGTTTGCTTTTTTACAAGCTTACAAGAAACCAATTTCTTGTGCGTAACACGTTCACTCGTAGGGCTATTCTGAACTGGAAAGCGTTTTCATTGAAGAAGGATTTAATTTTCACCGCTTCCCTGTTTGCTGTCCCCCTATTCTGACACACGTGCCTGCGAGGGTATTAACACTTATTAGTCTTGCAGGGTCTTTCTCTCTCTCTCTCTCTCTCTCTCTCTCTCTCGTTCGAGCGAATCTACCCAAATCCGTCCGTTTAGTCTAACAAAATATTGCGTAGGTGCTTTGATTTTTGCTTCACCTTGCCTCGCTGGATGGATAAGATCTAGATGCTTCTTCGAATATGTGTATGTGTGTGTGTGTCTAGCTGCCCACACATCAAACAAGCAGCAGTCAAAAAATTGGTTGCTCACACCCCGGGGGCCGAAGCTTCAACAAGTAGTCGACAACAAGCTACTCAACGTGTTTTCTTGAAGCGCTTTAACGAATATTCCTTTTTTGGCTAGATATAGGACCGTTGCGTTTGCTGCACTACGAACTCTATACAATAATATTTATAGTACTTGGATTAGTAGAAGCTACTATGTATGTATATATATGTACGCTGCTGCTGGCTATATGTACTTATAAACAGGGAAAACCTGAAATGAAAGGAAGCAAAAGAAAAAAGTTTACCATTAGTTGGACACGCTGTAGCTGTGTTTAATCATGCTTGGAATCTTACGTGCAGCAAAAGGTGTGAGCAATAAAGCGCAATAAATCATGAAACTTATCTCGAATTACATCGTTTGCCATCTCACTGACCTTCACCTAACCGAACCGTAAGTGGACGGGGTGAGAGAAGAAAGAAAAGGGAGCAAAAAAGAAAACTCCCCGTGAACCTAAAAAAAGAAAAATGTCCTTCTCCCCCTGCGGCGACATTATGAGCATGTATGAAGCACTAGAAAATCCACCAGAATAGTATATTAACTGACTGGGCAGCAGCAACAACATCAACAGCAGCATCAAACACTATAAATAGCAGTGTCATCCGACTGTCACGTACCGGGCCCGGACATTGGATCTCATCGGTGCACACCCTTTAACCTTTCGATAACCGGTGAGAGGGGGGAGTTGTGTGCCATTTGTACCCGAGGAAATGAAGCCATCACTTGCAGTGCAAAAGCTCTCCTTGCTCGGCCTCCCCGAGGGAGGGCGTAAAGGTGATTGAAAAATGAATTTCACACAGAAGCGGTTCACACCTGAAACCGGTGTATCCGGTGCACCGGAAGAACAAATACGTCAAAACCGTACGCCTGCACCATCAGCATCGTCATCTTCTTCTTCGAACCGTGTCTGCCTTTGTGAGTTTTGTTTTTGGTGCCGTTTTGGGGCACGATCGATTTCGAAAACGAGGGCCCGGAAATTGCGACACTCGGGTGTAAACGAGCGCCCTCCGGGTGTGTTTGCGAAGGTGCGAGATTGAGTGCGGGTTTGGACCGCAACAGACACGAACCAAAAAAGATACTTTACCCTTAACCGATATCCCAGTGAGAGAAGAGAGAGAGGGAAAAAAATAATGGTACAAGATATCGTCCAGGGGCCAAACCCTACGGCCATGAAATGGTCCGAATTGAGGATCCATTTGCATCTGCCAACCAACGAACCAGAAGCAGCGGATGACGGAGGAAAAACCAAACGCGGGCCATTCCTCGACAGCAACAAAAAAACCAACCCTTCAATGGGCCGGAACAGGTCCCGGTTTTTGGGTGAAGTTTTTCCGAGAAACAATTCTTACGGCAAGAGTTCTGGCGCGCTATCTTGCCCGCCCGACTTTTGCCGACCACGCGGAACGATGCCTTTTGGAGCAATTTATTAACCCACCTTAAGCCCTGTCATTTTTTGTCACCCTTCATCCGATTCTCGGTATCGGCTGCTGTGGTGCGTTGCGTTTCCTGCCCTCCTGCCGACCCGGCATCATGACAATTGCCCGGGGAGTGGGATATTTGAGCTATTTTAAGAGGGGCCTCTCGGCCCGATGGTAGAAAACAAATGACGGTACTCGGCGTAATCCGAGTTTAATCGGAATGTTGTTAACTAACTGCTTTCCACTTTGATGCTTCGAGCTTTTTTTCCCTCCCACGCTCCTCCTTATTGGACACAAGCAACGAACAGCCTTCTACTCCGGTGCCGGACGGATTGAGTTCGCTCAATTTATATTTATTGTCTTTGCCCGTGTCCACTCGGGCCCTTCGTTGAAGCTTAGACACTACTTAGAGAGTAACCCGATGGAGGCCAACAAAAACAGTCGGATGGAAGGGTTTTTTGGGATGGCCCTGCGGCGTTGCTAGCTAATGTTTGATGTGCTCAGAAAAACCACACCAATCAGCAGCAAAAAGTCATGCTCGGTGATGCGACGATCGACTCAGACGAGTATCAAGTTGTTTTCCAGAAACAGCAAAGAAACCTGGGGGATGCTTCAGCTCAGAAGTTTTGCGATTTGTAGTTTTATGCTCCAGAATGAAGTCACACACAAACACATACACTTTACTCTTGTTAGCAACTCCATGTGAAGTGCAGGCAACTTTCTAGCGCAATCTTTACATCCTCACAAACAACCAACCGAGGGGAAAGGCAAATACAAGCCTTCGGTAGCATGCGCTACCGCTTCGGTATGTTGCACCGGAAAGCCCCTTGAATGCCCATTCGCATCGACTGAAGAGAACTTTCCCCATGCCAATGCTGGGTGTGGGTTTGGGTTAGAGCACTCGAACACAAAGGCGGAAAGAGTACGTTCAGTTTACGATAAATACTTCCCGCAACACAAAGGCACGCCGCCGTTCTGCTCCGAGATGGATAGATCTTGGGCATGTCCCGCATGTCCCAAGACGGTCGCACTTGTAATGATGAGAGTTTTCGGGAGGGAGAAGGACGCGGTGCACCACAAACGCTCCGAAAGCTGCACTTGTCTCTGGTGGCACGCTGCAGTATGCTTTCGAGTATGCTTTCCCGTTTGCCAGTGCCGACAAACTTATTAAAAGTTATGCCAGGAAGGCGCTTGTCGAGCGTTGCGTGGAAGATGATGAGGATGATTGTCGTGACGGAGCAGAGCAGTAGCTGCTGTCCGGGATCCGGGCTTATCGGGATAGGACAGATAGCGTGAGGTTTGAGAGTTTGGAGTTGGCTGCGTATGTGTTTTAAAAGATTAAAAGAGGAAAGTTCTTTGCCGGAAAAGAAAGACAAATACTGCACAGGAGCATTGCAAATAGGCATCACATGCAGCATGCAAAGATAAGCAGTGAGCTTGGGAACATTTGAGAATGGGAAAGCGTGGGCTTTGCGCAGGAAACTCATTATTAATTTAACAAACGATTATGATTATGTGCATTTGCTTCGGAGTCGTTCGCTGGAGGATCTAGCAAGTCGCCAATTAATTGCAATTCGAGCACACTGTAGCACAAACTCATTCCCTCAACACAGTAACAATCTTGTTTTGCTGACAAAGATATTGTTTCTTTGTCCTGTAGTTCACTTTTTTGATCATCTTGCTCCACGCTTAACAGGATGTGTTTATGGTACGCTCTCATCGCCAAACACCATTAAAAAAAGAGGAGGACGCTGTCAGCAACAGCACAACTTGCATGGTGGCCATTTCACCAACAACCGCCCAAGTAACATTACAATTGAATCAAAACTTTCTACACAACACACCGAAAAAAGCAGTAACCTCCGAACATGACACTTTCAATAAAAATAATAAAAAAAGCTCTCCCGAAACACATCAATGTTTGGCAAACAGCAATAAACGCGCGGCGAATGTTGTTGGCTCCCGCTTGCACTCGCGCAATACTTCCCCTCCTTGCTTTGCTGCCCCCCCCCCCAACAAATGGTGCCCGAAAGTGGCGACGAAAGTACCATCAAACTCACGACAGAACATGCCGTTGGACGTTGCTGAACTTCCGACGCGGGCGCGGGCCAACAAACATTTCCGGCCACAATTCCCGTTAATGTAATGGTCATGTCATGAACTCTCCGAAATGACTTCCCAAGCAAAGTGGATTGTAAAAGGAGACGGTGGAGGAGCGGAAATAGGATGAGCTGTGTGTGTGTGTTAAGCCTTGTTGTGTGTTGTGTGACAGGGCGCTCATGTCCAGTTGGAGTTGGATCATAAATATCTTCAACTATAATTATGTGCCTGGGACCAGCGGGGGGAGAGAGTGTGTGTCATCTCTGTGTGCCAAGCTGCCAGGCGAATGCACCCCAAAGCTGTCTTTAGGTGTGTCCGAAAGGGAGTAAAAGCTCGTCGTTGTCGACATCTGTGTGGGGACGACGCTAACGGACGACCGTCTCGCGCGTCTGACACAGCGTCGTGGTCGGGGGAAGTTTAGTGCCACACGAGTAATTAAGCCCGCTTAGTAAGGAGTCCGTCAACCTCAATCGCTCACAATACCCTTCCCACAACATGTGTGTGTGTGTGGGTGTGTGTTTGTGTGTATCCGGACGGACGCCTTCACAAATGTGTCAGCAGCTCGTACCCATCAAGCTCAGCAGCTCGGCTCGAAAACCGACAAAACACGCGCGTACGCGGTTGCACAGTTCGCCACAATGACAAGACATTTCCCTTTTGAGTTTGAGGTCATGAACGAGGGGTGGGTTTGGGGAGAGTGTTTGGGAGTTTGGCGTGCTGTAGAATGATGTTGTGCAAGGACTTGTTCTTGTGTCGCTATTCACATGATCCGGCTTAACACTATCAAACCTCAGCTGGTGCTGGTGCTGCTGCTAAAAAGCCAATCCCGAGACGTGCCTGGAATGGATCGATTTTTAATAAGCTGTCAACGGATTTTTCAAGCCTTCATCCTTTCTTGTGGCGCGTGTGTGTGTATGTGTGTGTTTGGAAGTGGTTTGCCTTCGTGTACAACTTTAGATTATTAGATTTTGTCACCTCACATCACACACCGGCAGGGCAGGCACGATAGCCCGGGCGACCTGCACAACAGCGACCCGGGAGGTTTGCGATTTTCACCGAAAGCTATATTTGTACGGGGTACGAGCAGTTTCGAAAGCCTGGAGCCCAAACCGCTTGTGCGCAACTTTCACCTTCAGGGCGCGTGCGTGTTCCGGTTGGGAGGGGTTGGGGAGGCTGGAGGAGATCGAAAACAATTTCATCTCTTTACCTTGAGGCAGCCACCGGAAGAGCGCTGGCACAAAGCTCATAGCTAAGCTTGTCAGGTATTCGGCGAAAAAGGAGCACCCCGAATCCGGCGAAAAATACACACACACACACACACACACACACATGTGTGTGTAAGGCAAAAGCAACAAAACAGAGAGCACCTTGCGACGGGATGAGTGGTGGAACCAAAATAGACCCGTCACCAGCAGCAAAACTACCGGGGCACTTCGTACGTTCGGGAGGGAAAAATAAAGCTTCTCGGCTTCCCGAGTTCCTTCTGCCCGTCACTGCGTTACCACGTACGGAAAAAGGATTTTCAATTAGGAACAGTTTTGTTCTCCGGCCGAGTGAGATGCCGCATCGTGGTGCAGTTGTTCGACTGCTGCTGCTGCCCGGCCCCGGGGAGGGCTGACCTAGCCTGCATTTGAATGATGATGTTCTCGGGCGCGCGTGTCAGCTTTCAATGTTGGGCTGCCAATTTGACCAACCCCGGCATACGAGCGTAATCTCATTTGAATGGGATGGACGTGTGTCGTATCGCTTTAGTGGAATTGGATCGCCAAAGAGGCAATAAGCCTTTTTGCTTCTACTTCTTGGCCATCGTTAATGAGAAAAATCAATCGAGCCCAAGCAGCAGAGCCGTGCTTCAAGGCTCCAAGTGCGAGAAAGCTCCGTGGTTTGATGCCGGCTTCGCCAAATCGATTGCCGTTTGTTACAGACCGTACATCAAACCGTTTGAGCGGGAGACACGGGAAAGGACAGGAGGAAGAGATAAAAGGGAAACAGCTGGCATTCGGTAGGCTTACCAAGTGATTGAGTTTGATTGCTTGATGGACGATTGCCGAGAGGTGGAACACCGGGGCATACCATATTATGTTTTGATTGGTTATTTACGCCGTGCTTTATGTGGCGCTTGTAATGCAGGATGGCAGGTTAGTTGATGGTTTCGGTCGAAGGAATTAATAGTTATTTACAACTATCTATTAAAGGGTGTCTAGAGATATGACTTTAGTTGATCTGTATTTCTTCACTTTTAAACAATCTTAGTTGGTTAAAGAAGACAATATTAAGCTTAAAATTAGGGAACACGTATAGTTTGATAAAATTTTGTAGGGGTATTAGGTGAATTTCAAAACGGACGTTACTTCTTACTGGTGTAGTGCTGGAGCTTGATTTTAGTACATTATTTACTCTTTAAGATAAACGAACTGTGTTTTGTTAGACATAATGTGGAATATCTCTTTCATAAGTGGAACATTACACCCTCCATGGAGAATCTCCCAGCCAAAACCCAATCGCCGGCTAAAGCGTCACAGTAGAGGCCGAAGGTTAATGTCTCTGTTCTTAGAAAATCGTCGTCCTGTGTGATTAGTGATCAACAAAGTGTGCAAAGTGTGGCACAAGAACCACATGCGGATATCTTTCCTATTTAAAGTATGACTCTTTTATCCTTCTAAGAATCATCATTCAAAATGTATTTCCAATTTGGCTTTTTAGGTGCTGCTGTGAATGTATTTTTAGAACGTATTTCCTGATTCAGAGTGGCTTCTTGATAATGTTCAGTTAGGAACCAATCAGAGCCAATAATACTGGAGAATTTGCAAATTCCAATCGGTTGTGTATTCAAGAACATAAGCTCATGTATCGTTGAATGTTACTACTATACTACCACTATTTTGTGTGAAAGTTGTTGGCACAGTATCGGCCTCATGAGAGTTAAGTAGCCATAATATTTACAAAATAACGAGCTGTCAAGGACAGCCCTGATGGTTTGCAAAAGACACCCAAGAAAGTGCTGTTTAAATTAAATAAGGACGATCATATATCCCAAATTTGAAACAAGCTGACTAAGCTGAAAAAATAGGGCCAGTTAGGGGAAAGCTCGATGAAGGTCGCTAAGTGAGGTTACTCATCGCCAAGACGGATCAGCTGTTCAAGAATAAGCGTCATTAAGTCAGTTGCGAATTAGAATCGAGAAAAGACAAACAAATTTTTTTAATTGATTGTCAAGAACCAAATACGCGGCCGACAGTTGCCATAAAACAAACCTGTGTTAAAGAGCCTCAAAATAAACAGATAGCTGGAACCGTAGCAACAAAATTATTAAAGCTGCTTTCGACAGTTTTTTTAGAGTAATCGGTAATGCTTAAATAGCCCAGCACGTTTGCTTCAATTTGCACTTTTCATATGGTTTTATCTCACACTAACTTGTTATATCAGAATAGCTTCAATGAAAATCACTCTAATGCTTGAATACATTCAAATCTATCTTTACTGCGTTGCTTTTCCTGCAACTGTCTGTGACTTTTTCTACTCTCGCTAGCAGTCTCTGAAGCAGAAGTCTCTGCAGAACCTGGGATTACGGATTCATCAAACTGTAAACATTAGTTTGAATGCTTCGTTTGAATGTAGCAAAACTCCCATATTCCGCACTAGCTAGCACCATCCTAAGCGCATTCACAAAACTTTTTTTATGAAAATCCCACCCAAAAGATAAACATAAATGTAACTAAACTTTTGACCCTGCATGTTAAGCGTACTGAGAACCTATCTCATGGCTATAAAAAAAACAGTTTACACAAATTAGAGCTTCATTTGAAGCTGTTTCACATACCATTCCATGAATTCGGACCAAAACATGACACAAACAAACAGGACAGAATCCTACAGCAAATGTGGTGGCGTGTCACCCGCAAAAAAAAACAACTTTTCAATATAAAACTCTTCAAACGCTTTCGTTTGAAGTGCTCAATACTTTGAACTGCCGGAAAGGTTAAATGTGTCAGCAAATTATTTTCTACAATGTTTGCCTCGTCGAAACGTATAGAGTGTTACTTTTTTTTACTGCTTTTACCATGTAATGACGTACTTGTCAGCATCATCATTGTGAGTAGAGAAAAAATGAGACAAGCAAGTGGAAAAATGTAACACGCACTCACACAGATTATGAAACGATTTTACTACCTTTTTATGTTGGTATGATACGCGTCAAAACGATGGCAGCGCAGTAGGGAGCGCAGTGGGCTTCAATCACCGGGTGACATAAATTGGAAACGCAAATTTCCTTGTGCTCATGGTAGGATAACTCTATGAGAAGATTTTCAGCAAACGAACGTTAGAACACACATACAGACAGACACAGTAAACCAACACATACAGCTGAGTCAAGGGTCACGGTTCAAGGTGTTGTGCTGGTAACTATTTCACCTTGCGCGCGCGCGACAAAAAAAAGCCCGTACGACGAATCCTTACGCGTGTTCCAGCGCACAAACGAAACACAAATCTTTGTCCTTCTCTATTTCCCTCCCTATTCGGGGGAGCTTCCTTCACTTCCCCCTGCCGTGCCGTCAAAACATTCCAACAATTCCCGCCCCGGGGTGACCCTGCGAGATGGTTTACACTCAAACAAATGATGAAATGGGAAACGAGAGCTTAGAGAGCGCAAAGGGAGAACGGGGAAAAACACAAGAAGAAAATAAAGTATGTGGAGCAAAATCCCGCTACAAGCACCCTCCATAATCGTGCTCGGTGTGTACTCCATAAAACTCTATGTGAGAAGAGAGGGTAAGGGAGGACACCCGAATGGATTGTGTAAAGTTTTCTGTGTCGTGTCGCCTCGAGTGGATCCTTGCTCGAGTGGCCACTTGTGCCGGATGAGTTGGGACAGTCCGAAGGAGAAGCTGCACCTCTTTACTGCCCTGCCCGATCCTTGTACGCTCGCGCAATCAAATGCATTTCATCCATCTTGTGTCCCTATCCACTCCTTCGTTCACCCTACGGCCATGTCTGGCCCTTTGATTCCTGGCCCGGCTGCACTTGGATTCGTTGACATGGTCGTTTCGTTCGGTGTTTGCCGTTGTGTCCGCGCAACATAAATCGTGAGCGAATGTAGCCAAACGTGGACATTGCAGCTGGGAGGAGCGCAAGAAGAAGAATGTTTATGCGCTGGTTAAATTGCAGAACGACTTGTAGCGCGAGGTTGTCGTGTGGCTGGTGTTAGTTGCACCTAGCAAGGTGACAGCTGCGAAAGTCAAGCCAAAGTGTGGAGAGCGGAAGTGTGTGCGGTGTAAAAAATACATTCATCTGTACACTGAATGGCTGGTTATCGCCTTTCCCTCCCCGGCAAAAGGCACGCTTTGGATTATTATTTTTCCATCTACGAAGGCAAAACTTCTTCCGGTTTTGCTCGTCATCGTTCCCCGGGCTCTTGAATGGCCAATTCCTAACAGCTCGCACGCACTTGTCGCATGACGCAGCACGCCCTGGACTAGCACACCGAGGCCCGATGGCCCGTTTATTGGCCACTGCCTTCCCTCCTCCACCCCATCCCTTAGAAAGTCGCCGGCCTGGTCGAGAATCATTACCCCCGAGGGGGATTTACGGTTGTGACGTGCCACTCACAAAGGCGCAAGGCTTGTCAAGCTGCTGTGTGTGTCTGTGTATGTCACTGTGTGAAAAACCCGGAAAAACTCTCTTTCCACAGAGCCTCCCGCTCCCTTCCTTCCTCCCTTGAGAGGTTTACCACGGAGCCGAACTTGTTGAAGACATGTTTCCTGACAGGGTGTGACATAAAATAAATAAACGTAACAGAAGAGAGCGGTGAGAAGAAAAAAAAAACACACGAAGCAGTGCGTTTTGATGTGCGAACCAGAGCTGACTTCTAATGACGGTTTGAAGGAAGTACATGCCTTTCCTTTCCATCTTCCACCCATCCAGGCTCTCACGTCATCGTAGTAAATTGAATAATTCGATTGCGATTCGAAACGAGCGAAGCAATCACGAGCCTGACACGATGGAAATCCTCTGAACGATGAACGTGGGACGGTTCGGTGTACGTTCACGCACTCACTAACAGTAAGTGTGAATGACTTTCATTATGGTGCGTGTAATGGGGAAGGGGAGGGGGGAGCCTTAATAAGGGAGGAAATAATTAGAAATAACCACGTCTCACAAACGTCCCCACCGAGAGGGAAGCAAATACAAGGGCGAGAGATTGACATTAAAGTGCCCGCACACGCGTAATGCCAGTGTCAACTATCAGTGCGCGTGTTGGACACGGGAAAACACGGGAACAGTGGGGAAAATAAAAAAACATAACACTCCCCTCTTCATTCCCTTTTTCTTTGTAAGTAACTCCGTAGTCATAAACTCGTCCACTACCGTCAGGAAAAGAGAGCGAGAGAGAAGAAGCAACGCAGTCAGATTGGTATCATAAAAGGTCGTAGCGGTTGTACGCGGTAGGCTCGGGTAGTTGGGGCCTTAGAAAGCGGCATTACGGTGGCAGTCAAACCATAAAAGAAGGTGTAAACATGACACCCTCGTCGCCATATTATTGCCCGCTCGACAGCAACAGATGTGTGGCCTGCCAAAGGCCGCCGCCGCCGCCCTAACTCCACCAGAAGGCAGAATGGCGCTGCCGCAAACGGCGCACGGCGCTGAATTATGTGTTTTATTTTTGCACCTCCGCTCCGGTAGCTGGGTGGTTTTGGTGGGTGCAATAAATTGTCCATACTTTGGTTTAAACCAGGTGCAACTAGCAACGGGAAAGGGGAAAGGTTTGATGTGTGTGTGTGGTGCTCTTTTAAAAGAGAAAATCCCCTCTAAACATGGGCAGTTGTAAGTTATCCTCAACGGATTATAGTGCAGTAAAGTGAATTAAAGTAAAGGTTTTTTTTTATTTGATTGCAGTATTTACTGTTGCACTTCAAATTATTTTGATACGTCTGACATTTGTTACTACGTCATACAGAGGCACACTTGAGTGACATCAATGGGAGATGTTTAATTATTGGGCATGTTTGTTTGATTAACTTGTGCGGTAGCGCATTCAAGCTTTTGATCGCTTCGAAGAATTATTTTGATCAAATAAATCAAATCATGTAATTTGAATGGAAGGGTTGGGTAACTATTTTAGCTTTCCGCTCCAAATAGCTTCTCACCTTTCTTTGAAATTGTATCAATCTGTTATTGGAACAATTCAGCTGTGATGATTACGATGGTATTTAAAGCGCAATTATCATGTAATACTGGGCTCGTTTCATAACTAATTGTAACTATCGATGAACATGGTGCTTTGGTTGGAATTGATGTGGTAATGATTTTGAGAGTAATTCAATACGAACGAATGAATCATCATTTCTAAGTAATATTCCCTACAATCCCTACATAATGTTTGCACAAAACCCAACATTATTAAAAATATTCATATTAAAATTTATGGTAAAATTAACAAACATGATGCAAAACCTTCTAGTGTAACATATTCTCACAACAAAAAATAATCAATAAATTTTATATTTAATGTAACTTGTTATTGTTTTGTGATACATTACTCAAAGCATGGTATTTCATCCTTGCAGTTATCCTTAACGGTTCAACAATGCAACTTGCTGTTGGCCAGGAATGATTTATTTCCATTCAAAAATCCTAATCAAGATGACCATTGCAGCAAACCTGTCGTTTATTGTGTTCACAAATTTGATTATTCGAAGAAAGCGCCTAGATGTATGCAATTTCAATTACTTCTGTTTTAAACGATGGTTTTGCCTGCATTACAGGGTTTTCGAGGATTACATAGACATGTTCAGCGAGTTGTAGTTTTGTACAGGCATATAACAAACTCTTTCAGCGAGCTATAGAATTGTTCGGAAGTAGGTGTTGACATGTTCGGTTATACTGTAGAGCTGTCACTTTCGTACCACTTGGACTGCAGCTTGGATCATGCTCAACAGAATGTAAACAAACAGTTTTTGAAAAATATGTTTGTTTCAACTAATTCATGTATTAAACCGCTTGGGAAATAATTATTTGCTACTCTTAGGACATTTAAGAATGAAAAATTAAACGATGCGGCACTGGGTGTAAACAAAACAAATGACAGCACTACAGAATCGCTGAACATGTCAAAGCCTACTTCCGAACAATTCTATCTCTCGCTGAATGAGTCTAGTGTATGCCTGAACAAAACTACAACTCGCTGAACATGTCTATATAATCCTCGAAAACCCTGTATGATTTCACCCTAACTTTAGGTGAATTAAACACCTTCCATGAGACGTTCGATATACGAAACAATACAAATGAAAGGCAGTTTTTCCTGCACAACAATTTCCAGCAACGCTGTTGCAATACCACTTCGCAGAAAATGGTTCCCTTGGCTTTCATACGGTGTTAACAAACAAACAATCAGCAACCCGATACCGGCCCGTTGCACCCAATCGTGAACATAATCTATCGCTTAAACTTGTCTGGTTGTCTGAGCAGCTTCTAAATTATGATTCCATCGATTGCAACTACCGACAACCGCTTCCCGGAATTGGCTCCCCGGCTGCCAAACAAATATGCTCATACGCTGTGAACAAAATGACAGACTCGGCAATACGTCTCTCGGCGGAATGGCAAAACCGATACTTCCAGAAACGAATTCAAACGATTGGCGAACCGTACATGGGACGGCGGCTACCCGGTTCCCGGAACGACCGCACCCAAACATCAATTAAGATGGAAGCGAAATCCAACCCCTACCCAGAAGGTTAAATTCGTAATTCTTCGAATAAAAATGCCATCCAACAATGGGCAAACAGTGTGTGTGTGTGTTAAAAAGAGAGAGAGAGAGAGCGAAAGCCGACAGGAAACAAACATGCCCGCAAGGAAATGATAACGTCAGCATCCGCCTCGCCCGGGCAGCGAATGTTTTTTTGGGGGTGAGGGATTTAATTATTTCCGGCACAGAAAGATGTCCCTTCCTATCCGGATGGTTGAGGGCCGCATTTTAATAATTCCTGCCTGCTGCTCTTTATTCGGTCGCTCGTCGCATTTTTACTTACAGTGAAATTACTCACTCGGTGCGCGCTAATACAAAACCCCTCAATCGCCACCAACACCAATTTGACATTGTCTTTCCATTAATTATTCAGCGCTCCCATTAATTAGCACGCTGAGGTCTGGCAGGACTGGTGCAGCCTTCGCCGCTTCAAAGATTTATCCCAATCTCACCATTCCGAATTTACAAAAGCTTTTGCGCACCAAGCACAAATCCTGTATCTCTAAAAGCTTAAAAGGGTTTGGCTGTTTTTGGGGCAGATAAAATGATGAATTACGTCGATGAAAAGAAAGATTTTACCATTCCGAAAAAAAAGAAAGCAACAGTGAAAATTTCAATCACCCTTGCCAGCCTTAAATTGCGCTTGCCGGCGGGGATTTTGCCCCTTTTCCGCGCCCGACAAATCAACAATCGCGTATTTTGTTTTACGAGGCCCATTTATTTGTGCGCCATAATGGGCGCCCGATTTGTTGGGCTGCGACTCGTAATTAAAAAAAGGACAAGAATTCGTTTTGATAAAATGGCTGTCAAAAATTCATATCAATTCAGGCGGGCGCACGGTGTCCCATTTTAAAGTGCCTTCAATCAAGCCCTCAACCCCAGCAGGACGGGATATTATGTAAGGAGAGAGGGAGGAAAAAAAGATTGATAAAGAGGATAGCAGCATAAAAGCATTATCCATCCACGCACACGCTCTCATACATACGCGGATCCATTTAATGACGTTCACAATATGGTTCGTTCAATTACCTTTTTTGTTTGGGGTTTTATTTGCCGTTGCTTGTTTGTTTCTATTTTTGCTTTGCCAACACTAACTGGCAAAAACCGGGGGGATAATATGCATATACGTTGATGTATCCGCTTGGTAGAGCTGTGTGCTAATATATAAGTTTGCAATATGACGCACAACGTACACCAATCAAAGAATGGGAAGAATGGAGCAATGCTGTATGTTGCGGTATGTTGCTAGCGAACGCTTGTTGCCGCGCCCTGGCCCAACAAGAACTTTTTCACTGTCACTGTTTTGCGGCCGGGGCCGGTGCACTTAAATTATCCAAACACACGCGCGCACCGTTTTCTACCGGCGGGAGAATGAAAAACACGATTTTATTAGCCCCGTCGTTTCCACCGCCACAACGAAGGGTCGTTGGGACTGCTGGGACGGGTGTGTGTGTGTTTTTTTGTGGATCCTTGTTTTAGGTTTTCTAAACTTTTTTTAACACTGCTAAATTTTGCAAGCACTGTGCCGCGAGGTTCGTTGCTTTTTTTTTTCTTTCACATCACTACACACACTAACGCACTACACTCACACAAACGAAGCAGCACCGATGGGACGAAACCGTTGTGCTTTATCTCACTCACTCTGTCGCACAAATGGAGCTCTTTTTCTATTCCTGTAGATGTGTTTCAGGAGCAAACAAGAAAACAGCATAAGAAAAAAACGAACGAAGGTAGAGCATAATACAGTATTCAGCTTTCGCAGACCAACATACGCAAAGATTGGGCCTGTGTCAGTATGCGAAAGCTCCTGCGGAAGGATGATGCCGCACACACCGTCACACGCAACGAGCATCTCACTTTTCCGCCCCGGAACAGTGCCTTTCACTCTCACTCTCTCTCTCTCGCACTCTGTCTCACTCTATGGTTCTCTCTTTGGAGGTTCTCGTAATGCTTAATCGCCTATATTCATCCCGCGTGGTGTTTTGCCTTTTCGCTCACTTACACTCGCTCTCTCTCTCTCTCTCACTCTTACACTCACACTCACACACACAACCAGGCATGCTCTTGGTTTGGCGAAGATCAGATCAGATTATGTAACGCACATTCACACTGGGCGGAGGGAGGGGGGGGGGGGGGCGGAGTACCAAGGACCCCCTACGAAAGGAAAGCTGTCGGAGATGTTGGTTCGTTTTTTTTTTTTTTGAAGGGGGATTGTTCGCGTTCGTTTCGGGTGGTTCTCGTTTGAATGTCGTAAACTGCTGAGCTTCCCTTCCACCCCTCCGGCTATACACCAGTCCCAGCCGTCCCTTGCAGGCACCGATTGATTTCGTATTCCTTGCGCCTTGCGGAGTAGATCTTACATCGCAGCAGCCGACGTCAACGCGACTGCCGGCAGCAGCAAACAGCCAGCGTGCGGCTTCATTGTGTCTTCCTCCCCTGGCTGGCTTTGATAAAGCGGCGGGTGGTTTCGGTTCTCCTTTTTTCTTTTCGTTTTTGCGGTTACTGTGGGTATTTTGGTATTTTATTTGCATTCGTTTAACAACCCTCCCTTCCCCACCATACGAACGTGCATTTTATGCGTTACCCTGCGAGGCATACCAAAATCGTTCACATTCCACGCTAACCGGACACACGCACCAACACACGCACACACACACTTCTTTGGATCTTTTATTGTTTCCCCCCTTCTGAGAAACTGTTGTGAACTGTTTTCTTTTGTTTTGTGCATGTGTTCATGTGTGTGTGTGTGTGTACTAGTGAGTTGTTTGCTCTTTGCGCACACGCTAAGCCCTCGGGCGATTTTCTATTTTTGCACGCACTGTATAAAACACAACCAACAAAAAAAAACGATGAACACACGCAGGCACGAATATAAAAGTTGATTTTTTTGCCGTTTTTCCTCTACTTGTTTGCTGTGTGGGATTTTTTTCTCTCTCTCTTTCTCTTCTGGTTCACACGATCGATTCTTTTCGGGTGGGTTTCAGTTTACGTGCGCTTGGGAAAATGGCAAGCGAATTGCAACAACAACAAAAAATAAAAATTCACCCGGCAAAAGTCGATGGAGACGCACGGTCGTTTTTGGTAACCTACATTGCTAACCTATTTAACCATAATACAAAGTACTGTAATTAATTTTACTTCAACAGCTGCAATCTGGGTCTTGTTTTTAGTTGAAATTCAATATTACTAAACATTCAACACAACACTGTTCACTGTCAACGCGTTTAGTAAACAACACATTAGCACACTATGCGCCAAAAGGTAGGCAATATTTCCAGCAACCGGTGAACAATGACACAATCCCACACGCACACACACTCAGACATTGCCCTTGAAGGATACCGTGTTTTAGATAATCCATATTTTACCTCCCTTTTGCACTGTTTTTCACCCACACACAAACACACTGCAACACGCACACACACACACAGACGCATAGATAAACCGCAATGCCTGCCCTCGTAACGTGTTTAATTATACGTGCCGAGGTAAATCGTTCGCTCGATTACGTCGGCTTTTGTGTGCTGCTGCTACTGCTGCTGACCGTGCCTTCGATGATAATCCTCTTAAATGACTGATGGCCGTTCGGCGACGACCGTACAGTCACAGTGAAAATGGGGTATGGAGAAGAATACACACACAGCAAAAAAAAGACCCACGCACGACAAGCACGCACGCCACGGTAGGCCACCTACACGGAGCCACCACACTTTTGCGTCCTGCTGATTCCGAGTCAACCTCCAAACCCGACTCCCAGCCTGACTGTTGTTGTTCGTGTTCGTGTGCTGCACAAGCACCTTGGAGGGCAAATAGGTACAGAGACAGAGAAAAAACACAACAAGAAAGCACACACACACACATGTACACACCCACCCAGTCGCTCTCGCGTTCTCCTCCCTCCAGGCGCTCGTGGGTCGGTCACATCATCTTCACCCCCCAGGCTGGATGGCCGCTCAACGGCGCTGCGGGTTGCACAATTGCAGAATTTCGCACCAGACTACGACCACGCAACACTGCCGAAACCAGCCGGAAAACGGGTGGTCTGGTTGTTTTTCTTTGTCAAGCAATCCGGACGCGACAAACACCGGAACTGGGAACTGGGGGAAAAGCTGGCTGAGCCAAACGGGGCAACGGAGCCAACGGTGTCTACGGAAGTTCACGGTCCACACTGTGCGCACGGTACGGCTGCCAACACTCGTCTAACACGCACACGCGAGTCCTAGAAATTCCTGGTGCCCCGCTGCCGCTAAGGCGCTCGCTGGGGGTTCGGCTGGGGCCTCGCTTTTTTGTGTGCTCCCAAAACGGCACTCGGCACAGCGTTGCTGCTGCTGCTGCTGTTGCTGCTCGCCCGTGGAGAGCCCGTGAGCGCGTGCAGTAGGCGTTGAACGGTCGGTGAGAGCGCCATTGGAGTGTGTGTGTGTGTGTTTGTGTGCTCGGTCACCAAGGTTAGCCGTGAGCGGTGAGTTGTGGTGAGAGCGCACGCTCACTGTTAGTAAAGGTACAGCTAAGGCACGAGTGAAGCTCCTGTGAAAGAGCGAACAAAAGAGAGCGAAAGAGCGGCTCCTTAGAGATTCGCACTCCGAACTGTGGAGCTGTCCGAAAAAGGCAACCTCAAACGCATGCGCTCGAGCTCTCTGCTACTCTCCCTCTTTGATTGGTACTCAAACTTCGAGAGAGAGAGCGTACACTTCTAAGGGTTGTTTGGATTGTTTCACATAAAACATCGCCCCACCAAGGTGAGTTGGGGTTGGTCCTGTTTGGGCTGGGAAAAAGCGTTACAAACCCCCCTCGAAAAAGAGCCGAATTCGAGAGCCACATCTTGCGATGCGTTTTATCCTCCGTTTTTTCCGTCTCACTCATTCACTCGCGCGCTCTCTCTCTCTCGCTTTTCCTTTTTGTGTAGGAAAGGGCTCTTGCCATACCATGCCACCTCGGTGCAAAGCGCTCGTCCCTGACCTAGCCACAGGAAGCTGGTAGTTGCCGTAGTTTCGCCACTGCGACGCAGCAGCAGCAGCAGCGCGCCTTAGCCACGGTAAATCACCGTTTTAACATGTTTGCATTTATTTCAATAGGCCGGGCGATTTATTACGGTCCACATCCTGAGACCTCCCGGACCTGCAAAGAAAACCCCCTTGTTTGAGCCCTCCCCCCTCCCCATGGAAGATGGTTCAAGGGAAGGCAAAAGGAGCCGTTTTTGCGTGCTGCTGGTCGAAGGTTTCATGCATAAGGTTGGGTAGCAGTACTCGCACCAAGCAAGGCACCCGAAACACGATAAGAATCTGATATCCGATTAAATAAGTCAAGCCGAGCGCAAGTAACGGCATCATCAGCGAGGACGCAAAGGGGGGAAACATAGAGTTAGGTCCGGATGCTCTTACGTAATGGATGGAGTCTTCGTGCATTGGCACTTCCCGGGCATCATCGGTCGTACATCTTTTGCACCCGGTTCGTCGGAACCGTTCGCCGTCGCTACGGTCCAGCTTTACGGGCCAAATACGGTCCACTCCTTAACGGAGCAGATTTGTCGCTTTACGGCGGGACCTCGATGCTCTCGAGCAAGATCCATTAGCCGTGATAGCGGGAGCGCGAAGCGCGGTGCAGGAAAGACGTTCCACTCTCGGCACGAGAAACGACCTCTTTCCCATCCTATGCTCCGTCAGCTCGGTCAGCTTCAGTGTTGATGATGGTGAACCCGCTTACTTCCTGTCACAAAAGTGGACAATTTTTCTGCTGTCAATTTTTGGGTGCAATTTCTTTCTTTCTTTTTTTCCTTTTTATCTGAGCTAACGAAGCCACACGGAGAACGTTGCAAAATGGGAACGATAGTGACGAGCAAAACAAAACTCCCGAAACATACCGCCGTGCTCGTTTGTTCGTGACTCCCCAGCACTGTCCCTGTTCTACGAGAAACGAGAGCAATCGAAATTGAGGGAGGGGAGCTGGACGCTATTTGGCACAGGACAAAGCGCTTGCGAGAGATGAGCTGGAACTGTACAACCTGGGCCGTGGTGGTGAGACAGTGAGCGAAAGAGTGTGAGTGGAGAGTTTTATAAATCAAGAGCGAGCGTGTGAGTGAGCGCGCGAGCGAAGGATAGGAATGCAGAACGTGAGTGAATGTCCGTGGGAAAATTTGCGGCAGAAGCTTTGCGGACACAAAGGGAAGCAGAAGGAGCAGATGGGGGAATGACCCAATGAAAACAACCGAAAAACGAATATCACATACACTTGGAACGACAAATGACAGCAGAAAAAAATAGTCCAGCACAAAAGAAAAAAAAAATCATCCCTCTAGTCACGAGAACACCCGCACGTGGGGGGAGGGGGGTTGGATGTAAGGGGAGAGGGTTGGATGTGTTGGGTGCTACCACTAGCGCAATGAAAGCATCCGACCGTTCGTTTCGTTGGGAACCGGGACCGGTAAACGGAACGACACAGCATAATGTACAAACAACTTAATCATCAGAGGCCCGTAGGACTGTAATGTCCGCTCGCTTCTTCACTCACTTCGGGGAGGTGTTAGTTGGGGGGAGGGGGATGTGGGACACAAGCACACACACACACACACACACATACACATACACTCCAAGCGGATGAAAACTGGTCGCACGGAAGTTTTCGAATGGGATAGTGTGTGGACCGGCACCCGCAAACGGTCCGAGAAAAACGTTGTCGTTTGAAAGATAAGCGAAATGAAATACCCTTTTTTAGGGGGTTTTCTTCTCGGGTGGAATGGATTTTTGGTATTTTTTTCACCCTTGCAACGGCAGTTTATAGCTCATTTGCATTGATTTATTGCGAATTTTTGTGTGACAAAGTTTGACGTTCGGTTTTGCGAGTGCGATTTGCTTCAAAAACTAATATTGAACGGTTTTTTGGCTTCACACGGGAAAGTAGTAAAGTTGGCCTTCTTTTTAGCAAAAACTTTAAAGTTAAAGTCCTTTGAGATCTGTCAAGGTTAAATTCCTATGCATTAACAGGACCAACTTGAACAGTACAGTTGAACAACAGTAATCGGTCAGCAAAGCCTGACCTTAGGCACACTAATCTGTGACTTATTTGGTTTTATCCATTAAACATGCGTCTCCGGCGTTCGATCGATACAAGATGTAAGTCCATTACAGGTAAGTTGATGGGTCATTTTACTTCACAACTGCACCACGGGACAAGTCCTCCTGCTATTTGACTTACAGGGTTTACCAGTCCAATAAACAACTGTCCACTTGTTTATAACAATAGTCGTTTTGAATAGACACCGCTGTCTACCACTTGCTCACACGTCAGATGGTGTAAGCTACTCTGTCCAATTCAATAACACAATTTTCGCCTTCGATTGCACAACGGTCGGATTCGGCACGGTTTCTTGTGGTTGTTGTATAATTAACAAAATTAATGTTTTGATTTATTGAAATGTATGGTTTATACTGCATATTTCTTGAATAAAAGAAACGTGTTTGAAAATGTTTTGTTTTTGCAAAATTTGTCAAAACAAAACAAACAATGCCGGATCTGACAGTTGCTACTCGAAGGCGAAAATTGTGTTATTGAAATGGACAGAGTAGCTTACACAATCTGACGTGTGAGCAAGTGGTAGACAGCGGTGTCTATTCAAAACGACTATTGTTATAAACAAGTGGACAGTTGTTTATTATGCTGGTAAACCCTGTATTCTTCTAAGAGTCAAAATCATTTACAGAAGCAGAACCTGTTCGAGGGGGCTTGAATTATCTGTACAAATTCTAAGGTTGCTGTCCTGGCTGTCTTAGTAAGATTAAAAAGAAGAAACAAATATACAGAAAACCACTAGACAAAAACTGTTTTGCGGCAAAAATAAGAATTAGGCAATTACTAAATTGAATACATAAATCAAACGTTAAATAATGCGAATTAATGTTTATTGATTAGGAAAACAAGACATTGAAAACATGAATTAATCTAGCAACTTTAGGCTTTAATAAAAAAGAGTTTCATCGCTTTTTTTTTTGTTCAAAAGTAGTACATTTATTAATTTTGTTTTATTAATTAATTAATTATAACAAAAATATAACAGCTCGATTTAGTCTAAAATTATGTTAATAATCTGTTTCTCTTTATTTTTCATCGCATTATTGTTCGGAAGGAGTAATTATTTTTTGATAGAATATCATTTTTAAGCTTCTTTTAAAATATATTTTCCACAGGAGCTTGTGCCTAGTTCATTCCTACAAATTCAATTACAATGATTGGCGATTTATCGTTCAACAGCAATGCGTGAGCCACACTTTTTTTTTAAACAAGCCTCTGTAAGCAACACCAACCAATTGATTGTCCACAAAGTCTGAAAGCTTTGCTTGTATTTCTCTCTCTCTCCTTCTGTCTGCACCTAACCTTCCACACTCCACCACACCATACAGCACTTGAACATGAATCCGCACAGCCGTGTACCTCCTAAATGCATATCCTGAAGGCACAAAATTGTTCTCAAATTTTCTCCAATCCGCTTGCAACGGTCTCTTTCCACCCTTCTCTTGAGCTCTTGGGCTCAGCATGATGTGACTGTGTGTTTCATGTTCGTTTCGTTCGTTACTGGGCCGATCCGCTTAGCTGGACTGTCTATGGATCCATTTAGGGGGGAAACTCTTTTTCTCCTTCTCCTTCGCTGTAACTGGGTCCCATGCCCATCACCATTAGAAGTGAGAGCTTGTCGCACCGGAGGGAGCCTACCGGTGTTTTGCAGAGAGTTTTATCAAGTGACATTCGAAAAAAAGGGGTTACCAGTGGCCCTCCCCCTTTCCCCCATTCTCGCTCTTACCTCTTACCCACATCTTAGCGATGATTTTGGGGAAACTTTTCCTTTCCCTCCCGATACGTGCTCAGCCCTGCCCTGTAGCTTCTAGTATAAATCTACATGGTGCAGTAGGAGCTACATTTTGGGTTGCAATGCACGGGCTGTACTGCACTATCAGGACTACTCCCTTTCCTACCGATAACTCAATGCCAGAAGAAAAAACTCGTATTACTTTTAATGAACAAACTATTCATTAGTCACCGTATTCGTCGGAAATTCGTTTCGCTTTTCGGTGAAACTACTCAATTTATTCTTATTGTTCCGTTTGGGAAAAAGTTTTTCCTCTTCCTTCCCCATTTTCCGCTGGCATGTATGGGTGCAATATACGGGTTGAAGTTTGTTTTATTTTTCCTGTTATTTGTATGCATTTTTTTATCGTTTCGTTTTCTTCTCTCCCATTCACACTCATTCTGTGCCGCTTGCTGGCTGGTTGTGCATTCGAACCGAAAACGCTTCCCTCAACACACAGCACTCGCATGTTTTATGCTGTTTTCCTCTTTCGCATGCCTTTTGCTTCTACGAAAAAACAAGGCGCCTTTTTTGGCGAGGGAAAGTTTTCCAAAAATGCACAACATTCAAAACTGTTCCAGAAACAAACAAGCGAAACCGGGTACGGATAAAATGGCAAATTCCAACCAGCCAACAACCGAAAACAAATTTCAGAAATAAAAAGGAAAAGCTACATTCCATCCCGGTTCGAACGGTCGCCCTCGGGCGTCGTGCCTGTGTCCAGAGAGTATGGTCCTGCGACTTTCTGCGCCATTTTTGTGCTGCTTGATTTGTGACGGTTAACGAGCGCGCGCGGTGGTTTAAGAAATAAATGAATAGCGAACCCTCGAACGAACGAATCAACTGCATCCCAACGCTCGACAAAATGGCAAAAAAAGGCAAACGAACACTATCCGATCGCTGATCCACGCGGTGTGGACACACGTGTGTGCGATGGAGTCTCCCTATAATGCAGTCCCAAGCGGGCGCTCGCTCGGATGGACATGACGATGACACCGAAAATAAAAATCAACAACAAAAAACCCACCGAGAACAATAGCGACTCAACGAACTTTCGCGCCGGGCGTACGGGCGTACGGGCAACGGGTGCCGGAAAATGCACATCCATGACAAGCTTGCTGCAAGTGGTTAGCCGAGCGCGCTCGTGCAAAAGAAAAAGTAGCAAAACAGAAAAGCGCTCCCTCTTTCGCTTTCGAAATGAAATTAAACAAAACAATCCCACAATTAAGCGCGGCACAGAACGGTTCAACGGTACAGCGCAAAAAAGGGCAGCAGAATCGGATGCTGCGTTTAATTTATTGTTAAGTTGATGTAATTGTATCGCCTTTGCGTAAAGTGGCGCGTACGAAACGTACGCAAGGAGGGAGAATATTGTTTACGCAGCAAAGCGGACAAGCGAAGTGCAGTTGCCCGCTCATCCCCAGCGGGGTTAAATGGAGTGCACCGAGGTGGGTGTGCACGGCAAGTGATATTAAAAATTCAATCACGAAAGTAGTCCCATCGATCAAGCACCCTTTTCGCTTGATCTGATTTCCTCTCCGTCTTCCATACCACCGAGAAAAGCTCACTATTGCTCGCTGGCTTTTACTGCTGCTGTAATGGGGGTTTTGTATTTCAAACGAACAACTTTATTACAATGTAAAACAGCTCGCGGTAAGGCTCGTGGTGCATGGGCAGCCGTGTCGGGTGCTGGCAAACGGTTACGAAATGCTTCATTTCGCCAACGAAAACTTTGATGCGCAGGAAAAATTAATTCCTGAATGCGATATATGATGCCAGTGTGCATTATGCATTGCAGTGGCATAAAGTAGTTTTTGTAAGAGGAAAACTGAATGGGAGGAAATTTGATGCGGTCTGATTTTAATTTTGTTTCGACCGGATATGAATTTCAGCTTGCTTAATGTGCTTTGAGAGCTTTCCCCAAGTTTGGGTTAAATGATATCTAAGTGTTTTTTTGTTGTTGTTTGCACCATGGACTATTCAAACGCAACGACGGAAGTAGCCAGAGGGAGTAGTAAGTACTTGAAGCAAATTTCTTGCTATTACAAAGCTTTCCAACTGTTTCCATCTTTGTTAAGCTTTTCCTAGAGATTTTTAACGGAAAAATATTGAATATTGCATTCAAAATCGAACACACGTTCGACGAAAAACACAGCTGATTACATACTACAAAAGTTTATCGTTAAAAAATCGCATGATATGGACATGGGAGTAATATTCAGGATTCCATTTGTTATTGAAAATTTTTCTAGCTTCCAAAAGCTAGCATATATTGTACAAAACGGAATATATTGATTTAATGCTAGAATAGCAGCAGCTATACAGGGTTTTCTACGATTTTTGCTCAGTTCCCATGATTTTTTGGTGCGTTCCCACGATTTTTTGATCGTATCCCATAGATTTTTGGTTCGTTCCCATTATTTTTTTTGGTATTTTCCGATTGGATGTCAATACAATGAGACCAACAATTCTGGGAAACGGTCAAAAATCGAGGGAACGCAGCAAAACAATATGGGAACCCATCGAAAATTGATGGGAACCAACCAATAAATCGTGGGAAACCCTATAAATGCTCGCTAGTGTACTTTGTTTCATGTATAAAATATTGGCATTCCCATGCAGGTTTACAGCTGAAACTGTGTTGTCAATATAGTGAACGATGGTTCAGCGTAACAGAAACCCTTGATATCCTGAAAACTGTATTGATAGTATGCAATGGTTCGATGGATAGCCTGCCAATTATTCGTTTAAAAATTGAAATGAAAATAGCGATGGCTTTCTATCGCTTCAAGCTACAATCGTGAAAGTTCCTTACAAAAAAATTTAATAAGTCGATTTTGGCAAGAAAAAAACGCGCAAGTACACCGTGTATGCTGTTCTGACACTTGTTTTTTGTTGAATTGTTGCAAATACTTCTCCTCCTAGCAATTATCAGTGAATCTAGTCATTGATTTATGTTTAAGTGTATTTTAGCTATAATTATCCGAACAATCTACTGAATTCCTGAGATTTTCTGTGTGTAAAGTCATTGTATAATTGTCTAGTCTTGTCGATCCTTCCTTGAAATTAGCTTTGTACTGTAGTGTCCTTAAACAATAGGGCTCTGTACGAAAATTATATCTGTGCAACATAGATTTACTAGAGACGTGGTGCGTTGCCTCCCTTGGAGAGGAAGTTAATTTAATAAGCCTGACTACCGCACGCGATGTTTGTTGCTTGGGCTACAATCTCCCGAAAAGCGCCGAAAAGTAGTTGCACTAAGTGTGTTTGAAGCCATGTCCTGAGGCATGAGTTTGATGCACCTGAGTTTCTAAAAAATATTCCCATTTACGCACAAGCTAGAACTCATTTCTAGCTTTTCATTTCATTTCATTACATTTTTGCACCATGAGTATAGGTGAACTTCAGCCTCATACAACGACCCTCTATTGACAATGTGCAGACAGTTCGATTCTGATATCAAATCATTTGACTTTCATTTGCCTACACAAAGCATCAAAACTAGGATTTTGGACTCGTTCGCACTTGGAAATAGGATATATTAGTTTAATACCTAGAACTACGTGGCAAGGGTCATTTAGTATATGTAGTACCAGACCCATAAATTGTCGAAGCAAATTATAAAAAAAAAACTTTCCTGCTACTAACAACGCCTTCCTGCTTTTGTTTGATTCGCATTTAGTTTAATGATTTTGAATTCCTTTCTCTTCCGATTTTATGATACAGCGCCTACCACCACTATATGGACAGTCGTTTTTCGCGATATGCAGAAAATCCATAAGAGATAGATAAAAATAGTGAATGTATGAATTGTGCAGAATACTATTTCACATCTTTGTATATTTTTTCCAAATTTTTAACACATGTTTTGGAGGAAGTGCAGACGAACACGATATTCCATTGCAACGAGCATAGAGTATTACTCTTTGCATATATTCTTACCGACTTTACAAATACTTATCTAATACATGTAAATATCACATCACTAATTCAGCCAGTCCTGATTTAGGCTCATAAACTACCTAACGAATTCACGACTAAACTTTACAAGCAGACAGCTACCGGCGACTTTGTAGCGGTCTAAGAGAACATCGATGGTGAAGTGGGTGGTGGGAGGAAAAAAATATCGGACTAGGATTACATTCCTCAACTATGTATGTAACGGCAGCAAATATTAAGATTCTGCTAAAAATCGTTGTTAAACTTTTTGTGTCGCTTTTGTTTGATCGGATCAGTTTTGAACCGTTGTTCAGAAAATTGATAAGGTTCTCATGGCAATTTCAGAATAATTTTTGAAAAACTTTTTACATGCTTTGGTTTGCATTTTCAAAACAATCATTACTGGCGAAAAAAAAATGTTGTGAAATTTGTGATATTCGAAAGAAATATATTTTGATACCGGCTACCGGCGACTTTGTAGTTTGATAATTACTCTTATAAAACTTTTAAAACCTTAAAATAAGTTATGAAAACACTTTTTAAAAATCGTTCAAAAATGTTTTTCTTTAAAACCTTTGTATAATATGTTATTTATATTTTTGAACGATTTTTAAATGCTTTAGTTAGCACATAAAACCTGTTTTTTGAAGTGTCTTTATAGTTATGGTACGACCATAAATTTGTTTTTTCGTCATAAGTCGTGTAAAAATGTGTTTAAAAATTTTGAAAAAAATATACAAAGATGTGAAATAGTATTCTGCACAACTCATACATCCACTGTTTTTATCTATCTCTTATGGATTTTCTGCATATCGCGAAAAACGGCTGTCCATATAGTTGTGGTAGGCGCTGTAGAAGCAAGACATGATTCCACAGGTGCAACTTCCTCTCAAATCGAACAAGTTTCCTTCTCTCTTTATAAAAATTGAAATGTAATCTTGTTACGTGGTTCAATCATTATTGCTTTTATTGAACTTACCCTATAATCTTACAATAACTTGAACCATAACACCGATCTCACTAACTCCTAGTTACATGCTATAATTACGCATATGTATATATACTACAAATCTGTTGTGCGATAAATTTAGCAGTACATAACGTTTTTTAACTGAAACTAAGATAGTTTTGCCAAACAAAGCACGTTCAATTGTTGTTGTTTTATCGTTTACTCTCTATGTTATGTAATCCGTTCTGTGTGAGAAGTCTAACTGAGCTTTTGAGCATTTGTACATTAAACTAAGCTCATGAATGAAGCTGAAACACGAATTATCTTTAAGTGCAGTGTTGTTTAATTTGCAACAATTATCTCCTTCTGCCAAACAAATTCTCAAAGTTTCATTTTTTTTTACATCACTTCCTCGCAAGTCAGCAGACGAGTAACAGTTTATATCTTCGCTTCGTAACAAAGCTCAACCATTTCTTGTCGATAATTAAGTGCACTTTATTGCATTGTAAAATTAATTACAGTGGATATTGTCGGGGGCAACAAAAAAAGATGCTAAATCCTTTCCTAAGCAGTGATTGCAAAACCTTCTGCTTGAGCTTCTTTCAACAATCACTTCACTGTGAGCGACTTAAATAGAACAAAGGAGAGAGTGAAAAAACACAAACACACACACATTCAAACACATCATCGATCACAAGGTACGGAGAATGGGTTCAAACGGATAAAATGTAACGCACCCGTTTCTTGCACCGAACAAGCTTCCACCTCCGAATGCATCCATACAGTGGGTCTGTCCTCTCCGTACTTCCCCTCTTTGAATTAATTGATCTGCTCTCAAGTGGAACACATTCCAGTCGTCGTTCTTTTCCGCTGCATTACTGCCAGCAATCCACCAGCAGCGGCATCCACTTGTCCGATGAGCGCACGGATGATTAATTAACTGTTGAGCTGGTACAATTCGAGTGTTGTGCTGTGGAGGTAATTGTTTAAAGGGAAGCAAAACAATTACAGGGAGAGAAAAAATACACACACCCACAACCAACCCCATATCTAATGGTTGGGAATGCAGAAACAAAGGGGCATACATAAAAGTGCATTCGACGCGATGGTAAGGAGCAGTACATCCACTTGTGAGTGAGTGGGAAACAACGGCCAATAAATGCAAACATCAAACGAACATGTGCGACGTGCCGCGTTTTGGTATCATTTTTACACCCACCAGCACGGTGGCATGGATCCTGGGAATGGAATGGAATGGAGAGCCAAAGAGGGTTGTGGCTGATGCTGCTTTACATCGCACCACATCGCAAACAATGTCGCAAACGGGCTTTGTCTTCTCTCGATGGGTGTTTTGATGTCCACTTGTAACATAATGCCAACTGGCACCTTGGCAGAGCGATGCAACCGGGCTGATAAGCGGGACATCTCATTGTACACACGCACACTCGCAACACATCGTTAACAAGCTGCTTAGCATATGCACTTATCTGGTTACATCCATTTCAAGTGCACTCGATGCATGCAGCCGGGCCCGCCCAGGCCCACGCCTTGACAACGATCTCGCGCGCGCAAACACTTGCAGGTGAAACATTCATTTTCATTTCCTAGCTTCACGCCCCAACCCCTGGCTACCCACCTCACAAACAGAAGGGATTTAGCTGCACCCTATCGGTGGTACAAAGTACATACAAATCACTTTTACTGATGAAGTTTGCCCGCGAACCGAAGCGCAAACTGCTGCATTACGCCAGGCCAAGCGAAGCGTAGCGAAAACCGCGCGCACAGCGTCCTTCGTCCTTCATTGAAACCGCCGCCGCTCCGCAAAAAACCCCTCTCCTCCCAGCTACTCGTATGCTATGGCTGCATTTTATTGTTGTTTACACCAGCTCAAAGCAAAGCGCGGTCGAGCGCCTGTTCCTCCTCCCCCACACACACACGCACACACACAAACACACGGACGCGCGACCGAGCGCTTTCACGGCTGCACGGTAATGAATTTCACTTTGTGCGGAAGTTTACTCGTCCTAATTTGATAATACGGCTAAGCCGAATTGGAAACAGGAACCAATTTGCTTGCCCAGCCGTGCGCATCCACCGCACCGTAGAGTGCGCACGCCTGACCAGCGGTTCATTTGCGATCATTATCGATTTGCTTTACATGTGCGATATTCATTCGAATCACTTAAACACACAAAACCGGAATAATGTGTAGCTACATAGTGACAGATAGTTAATAAACCGAAATCGGGAACGGTTTGGGGGAGCTTGCATTTTTTTTTATGCAGTTTTGCATTCTCGAACTTGTATCTCGATACAGGCTGCAACTGTTTGATCTGCAACAGCCATTGCCACTGCTCGGAACAGATATTGTTGACTAATATCCTCACATTCCACCGGCAAAACACTCCACACACTCACGAACACAATCAAGCCTGCTGACCAAATGCTGACCGATGAACTGACCGCGATAATTTTTGCCTCCATCCCAACTGCCCAAGCGCGAATGCCATGCACATGCATTTAATTAAAGCAAACATTCGGGCTCGGCACGGGTATGATTTTGGTGAATCAATGTTTGTCTGCGCATTTACCACACAAATTGTTCGCGGCGTATTTGATCAGGCTGCAGGCAGCTTTGCGGTGATACGCACAGCACAACTAGCAGCAACAGCAACAGCAGCATCCGTATCGACCTTTGCGGTAGCTGATTTGCATCCTTTTGGGGTGTTTTGTTTTGAGGGTTTTTTTTTCTTCCACGTCATTCCGTTTACGTGCAGCTTGTGGTGCAGGGTGGGCAAGGAATGCCGCTCCTAGTCAAGGTTGATGCCCCGGGATGTGATGCCGTTTGTCAAAATGTAATGGTAATGGTTGCTGTGGGTTTCCCGGAGCACATCAGGGGTTGGACATACAATGTGGAGTCACTGAGTTTTAAAATGCAGGGTTGGTAGATTATATGCAGGGTTGTCATTTATTCTGTTAAGCTTTGCTTGCACTTGCTGCATTGTATTATTTAATTTTCATGCGAATGGTAAAAAATGCTGGACTTCTTATCCTTTTTTTTTATTTCATCCTAAGTTGATGAAAACCATATCTCACTGATTTGTATTTAAAAAGGTCAGTAGAAACTCTGAATGCTTCACACAGACAGCTCCATACTTGAGCGTAAAAGCTGTGTCAGGGAATCAGCTGTTAGGCCTGCTTAAGCACCTTGTGCGTGGAGTAAACGATCCTTTCTCGTGTAAGATGTTGTACTGTTCGTTGCTACGAACGGTTCTGGAGTACGCGTCTGTCGTACTGTGGCCTTGGGCCGCAAGGCCCCTATCCCGATTGGAATCCATTCAACACAAATTTACCTGCTTTGCTCAGCGATCCTTGGCGACTCCGAGGGGAATACGACTGTCGCTGTGCGTTACAAGGCTAAGAAACTCTCAAACAACGCAACAGCAACGCACAGCGACAGTTTATAACTGGGATACTCGACCACCGGATCGACTCGCCGGCACTACTCCGATGCTTTTCTCGTTATGTGTCGTAAATTCAATGCTGTCCGTGATCGTTGCGAACCTCCCATGTCACGATCTCCTTTTCTACATTTTATTCGTTACGTGTGTCCTTTGACGCATTGTACAAGATTGTACAAATTTAAGATATTTGATATTAAAATTGCTTCAAGGGGGCCACACACGATCTGTTGAATTAGAATTACAGTAAATAACAAATATAAGCAACAACAATCACACCAAATCATTGTTTTGTTTTAATATTTTTTTTAACATTTAGCTTAAACAAAAATGAAGAAATCCGGTTCGAAGGTCCAAACGTAGAACACTTCACAAAATTTTAATTATCTTTGAATAGCACGAAGAAATAAGTAGTACAAATAATACCAGAGTTTGTTAAAACGAGCTTTGACACATTTTGTAAAAAAATACTTATTTATTCATGGTTCAAAATACTAATACTATTGCTTTAGGAGGTTAGTTACTTCCTAGTGAGCAAAGGACATTTGTCGTCTATCGACCACGATTCATGTAAGATCCAAGCTTCTATCTTTGGTCTGATTTGATTTGCTTTTTTTCAGTGTAAAATTAATTACTGAGATACTCCAAGTAACTTCTTGTTATGTGTATGCAGGATCTTATCTAGAATTAACTCTAGCTGTCCATCCTCAGTATTTCCGGAAGAGTCTTTGTCAAGTTTGTTTGTGCCTTGCAACGTTTTTCCGTTTCATGTTTCAAAATTTACGACAAATACCTTCAGCTAAAGTATGATAACCACAAACTGATAATACAATATGATGGTTATTGGCAGATTTTTCTCTATATTGGCAATTTTGAAGCCGTGAAAGTACTACTAACTACCATTTTAGTACTAATTACCATATTATCAGTATTGATTTGGGGGGAAACAAATACACAATGAAAACACTTCATCACTAACATACCTCCATTTGAGAATATTGTATTTTTTGTACCATTCCAACATTTTATGCAAAATGTACTGAAAAGCGTCTGCCAAACCCTGCACATGCTCCCCACTTTAATGTACATTCCGCTTACCGAGATAGCAATATCGCCGGACCCAAGGATACGATCGGCCCGCGAATCTGCGCCCTTGTTCACACCGGCAATACCGTCCCCATCTGCCCTCCAGCTTCACGCTCTGTTTTAGCCAGTGGTTTGACTTTTTCGTATGCCACACCACGCAACCCACCCGCCCGTCCGCTCACCATGCGAAGAGGTGTAGAAAGTTGTTGTTTTGTGTACACTTTTATGTTTAAAACATTTCACCAATGTCCAGCAGCGGTACAGCGCGGACCGCTGCGAGCGGTCCACCACGGCACTGGCATTGTGTTGTGTGTCGCCAGCATGGTCCAAATGGTAAAGTCATGTCAAAGCTCCACGAGTTCGCCAATGTGTAGCACCGGTGCCGAGGTGCTGCGAGGCCGCACAATACATACTTTTATTCATCTCTCTCTTATTCCCTCCTTTGCCACCGCGCTATTGGTTTCACCATTCTATTCCACCGTTTGCAATGGGCGCAAACGTGTACGCGACAGCAACAGTATGCGTAGTTAGCGCTAATGTGTGTGCGTGTGTATTGGAGCGTGTTTGAGAGTATGCGTATTACGAGTAGTTGCGACCCGAATCGCTTGAAATGGTGCATGTAACGCCGAAAGCAATAGAATGATTCACGGAAAGCTTCCCTGCTACCTGGAACGCGAGCGGGAAAGCGAACGCAAACCAAACGAAAAAAAAAAAGCACGAAAGGAAAATCTAAAAACTGCCCTGCATTCCAGCAGCTGACAGCTTCCTGTTGCCCTGTTGCACATCACCTGCATCACCCACCGGTGGGGAGGCGTCCTTCCGTACGGTCGCATTCAGCGCGCGGTGAATGTTTCCCGGTTTCGTAGAACTGGACTCAAAAAATGGAACCACTGTCGATGCTGCTGCTGCTGCTGAACGCTCTTTCGCTATTCGATTGGGCAAAGATTTATTTTCCAGCCCTCTTAACAATGTGTCTCTGTATGGCTGTATCTGCAAGTGTGTGTGTGTGTGTACGGAACGTCGCCTTTCCTGGATCGTTTCCGTTATTTTTCCTTTCAATTTACTGACATTTCCTGGGGACACTTTTCGCAATTTTTGGCTTTCGCATGGCCTTGGGTTGCGCTTTTGCTTCGAGACTCGCTCGACCGCGTGTGCCTTTTTTTTGCCCCGTTACTCTCTCTCTCCCTTTGTCCCTCATTCGATGGAAAATGTGTGGGTGGCAAGGCACCGTACCTGGAAGGGCAAGACAGGCAGGTCGGGCAGGAATGACAATGGCCGCTCTATCCATGCTAATCGTATGCCGATAATCGGTAACCGGGTACCGGCATATTTGCATTTTTTTTTTGCTCCATCCTCTCCCTATCGATTCTACCGAAGCTTTTTAACTTTTTAACGTCCTTTGAACGGTTGGGACTAAAAATTTAAATAAAAGCTTGCATATATTCCAAGCCAAGGGACACTTCTATCACTCACCGGGAAGCGCCCACTGCCCTCACCGGGACAAGTGTAGCGCACACGATTCTTCACACTTTCTCTCTCTCTCTCTCTCGCCCCCTTCGGGCATACATTTCTTTTGTGATATCCCTCTCTTCCTCTTAAGTGTTGCCTTGCAATCAACCTTTAAAGTTTTTTTTTATTCATTCGCTGTGTTCCTACTTCGTCCTGCGCTCTCTTTCTTTATTCGGTTCCCTGTGCCCGATTAAGAGCGTTACGGCGAGCAAGTGTCATCCGCATACAATTCAAGTTTAAGCATTACAGCACGGTCGTGGCTAGGGGAAACAGGAAGAAATTACAGGGCGCTCGGATGTGTGCTCGGTCGCAGGATAACGTAACCATTGTTATTTAAATTATTTCCCCCCCCCCCATTTTTTACCATTCCCTCCATAATCCCTATCCTCCTTCCGGGAAGGGTGGGCAACGGGGGGAGGGGAATCTTTTTGTAATGTATATCACACCGACACCACTCCAACGGTCCTCTCCTGCCGTATGTGTGTTTGTGTCTATGAGCGTTCCCGGGGGTGGTCAACCGATAGACAGAAAGCAGCTGGATTAAGCAGAAGAGCGGAAGCGTGTTGAAGAATGCCGAAATGTTGCCTTGCGGGAGCCAAGTTCCGGGGACGACGCTTCTAGTGCACACTTCAAGAAAGAGGATGCCAGGGTCAGGCAACCGTACTTATGTGTGTTTTGTCATTTTGTGTCCAATGTTTTTTTTCCAACTGTTGTAGTAGACTGCAGTATACAGGGTTCGAAGGAGCCTGTGCCATACACGATCGTTGGTTGTGAAAGGTAAAGTTTAAGTGGTTGAGGATTAGTGGGAAAGAATAGCGCTTTTGAATGCGTTGGGAAATGGCACGATTTTTGGGGAATTTTGCTACGAAAAAGTAATCCCAAGAGAATCCAGAAAAAGGGTGTAAATGTGTGCTGTATTTCCATGCAATCGAGCTAGACGACGAACCGCTTTATACGACACAACTAACATGCTCATGCTCGTTGGACATGCAAATCAAAAAGATGAAATCGATTTTTAAGGACCTTTAAAAAAGGGTCCTTTTTAATTTATTTTGCCTCAAAACTTCATTCAGCATGACAACAGTATACTCATGCCATTATATTGTTCACCTACACTGGGAAGTGCTTTATATTATTTACAAATAAGCTTCACTCGATTCCATCCCCCAAAAGCACAGCATTTGTACCTTCTCCCACAGCCGTTCGTTTGAACAAAGTTGAGCGAGTCGAAAGTAAGGCCACCCTTGCGGAACTACTTCCAAGCTGGTTGCTGTCCTCAGCGGTTACGATCGTGGTCGAAACAATTGTTCCCCTTCCTGCGTCCCCACTGGGACACAGCGGCACGCTGAGTGGCCCATTCGTTCGTTCGTTCGTTCGTGCTGCAGCGGGTCAAGCGAAAACAATCCGGGCGCAGTGGTACGTTCCCGCAAACTAATACTAATTTCCTAAGCTCACTAAATGGATTTGGCCCTTGGAGAGTTGGCGAGAGACGGCGAGACCCGGTGCACTTTCCATCGTATCCACTCGTAAAGTGTGCTTTCCCGTTGAAGTGGCAACCTTTATTGGGTGTGTGTGTGTGTGTATGTGTGCGGCTGGTGTTTTATCTTTCCGGGTGGCACAATTGCTGTGGCGAGTAAGGAACTATCGTTCGGTAGAATTGTTCTATATCAAACCTTTTTTACTTGCTGCTGCTGTCCTTTTATAATTCCGCTACCTCTCCAATCAGAAAACTTCAGCTTAAATAAAGCAGCAACTAATGCACAAACGTACACGTAACAGCCACGGGAAGAGAGGAAACAAGAAGTGGACAAACGATTCCGGCAGACCCGTGCTCGGTCGTGCTGTGCTGCCTGATTGATGGAGTTGTTTTACGATGTTACAAATTGTCCCAGGAGAAGTTTGTGTATTGTCTCATTTCGGGAGCTTTCTGAAAAATCCAGCTCCACTCCACTCCAATCTGCCAATCCGTTTGCGCAGTGGCATGTTCGTTCTTGGGAAATTCGTAAACGGTTCCATCCTTCCTTCCTTCCCCCACGCACTGTGCTGGGGTTGACGTTTTGACGTTTATGCAGTACGGGAAAGACCGGTGCTCTCCGAGGGGCGTCAAATCATTGTGACAGTTTTTAGCATCAAACCACGAATCGTATTGTTGTTTGTGCTTCATCGTCTGCGTGCAAAACAGCGTTGAAGGAGAGCTACGTCTGTGTGAGTGTTTCTTTGTTCCAAACGGTCGTGGGAATGTGAATCATGGCAGCAGTGTGCGAGAATTGCTGCTCCGAAGTAAACGGCTCCGCTTTAAAAGCTTGTTGATTTCCGACCGGCAATGAGATTAAGCTTCTCCCTTCCTGGAATATGTGTATGAAAGCATGTTTGTGTGTAGATGTTTTTTTGGTTGTTATTTTTATTTAGGAGGAATTTCTTTAATTTTGCGTCAGCGTTTAAAGCGATTTATCTGGATTCGAGGAGGGACTTTTGATCGTGAAGATTTAATATCAAATTTGCCTTTTTGGGTTACGTGTTTTGGGTGAAAATCTAATAAATTGATTGATAGGCAAAGGTATAGTTGTGGAATTAGCAACTCTTCGTTACACCAGTTAAATGGTTGCAAGCTCTTTGCTTGGTTTGTTTTCGTTAAGCAAAAATTAAATTTGTGAACCCCACTGTACTTCGAAGAGTCAAAATGATTTTTTAAAGAAAGATGTTTAGGATGAATTCGTGACGTGTGGATGTGACAAATCAAATACATTGGTTATTGTTATAGAAACAATCAATTCATGGTAGAGCAAATTAAAATAAAAGAGATAACTATCATACCTATCTTAAATGATTTTACTATTTTTCTGTAATTTAATAATCACTAAAAGGTTTATTATATTTGCTTCATAACTGGCAGAATAAATGGTTTCAGTTTAAGCCATTCCATTAAACAACTTTCTAACCGTATTCATGGTTCGATATGCATAAAATGTTCTGCATTTCCATTGACAAGCTTTTTCTATCGATTCTACCCTAATGGAAACTCGGTTTTGCTTTTACCATATTTTTTTTTTTGCACCAAAAGAAACAAAGTCACTCTTGTAATCTGCCTTCCGATGCAAAGCACTTCATCGCAATCGGTTAAAAAATAAAGAAACACAATATAAAACATGCAAATTCAACCGTCAAGCGAGACTCTGCTCCACCCCTGCGCGCGTTAGGGCTCTATTTTCCCGCACGAATGTGAGCTTTCTACATAATTCATTTCACACAATGCGCAAGTAACCGATCACATTCCCGTGCATAGCACACACGCCGTAACATTATGCCGATGCGTTTCAATACCAAAACGAGCGTGTGTGTGTGTGTGTGTGTGTGGTAAGAGGGAATGGAGGAAAATTGATTTTCTTTCGCTGTAAAATAGCAAAACCGAAGAAGAAAACACGCCGCCTCATCCATTGTTGTGGTATTCAAAACAAGCATTACTCTAGTTTATCCTCGAGTCAATCCAGCAGTCCTCCGTTGCCGCCGCTGTGCCCGGAATATGTGCAGTGCACTCGGCTAAGATGGTTTCCCCTTGGCATCCAGGAAAGGTTGGTACGCGTTTCCACGGGCCACCCCAAAGGGGACGGAATATACATAACCTCAACGATATGCAAAGCCCTGTGCACAAAACTGGCGGTCGGATCGGAGTCGGTTTCGATTTCGGCTTACCGATGTATACCAAGCCATCCGGAATCGAATTGAGCCCGTGTTCGCACACCGTTAGAGACGGGTGGCTCAATCGGAATGTATTTCTTACATACGCACAAGCCCCACCTTACACTCCACCTTTGCCCTTTTTGGTATGGAAATGGAATAAAGCAAAACAAAAAAGGGAAGGGCAGCTTTTTGCTTTTGTTTTCGCCCCTCATGCGGTGCTCGATCCGAAGGTTTATTTTTTTGTAACATCAACCCAACTCTTTTCCATAGGTCTTACCCGAAGAGTCCCGCACACGCGGTTGTATATTTGGTTGGTGGATTTTTTGTCTGTGTGCGGTTGTTTTCCTCTGTTGTTTCTGTCTTCAACCACGAGAGCGCGATCTTTATCTTTCAGTGCTGCGAACGAAACCAACTGTTGTTTGCGCTGGCCCCGTGCGCTTCACAAACCTAGTGCACTAGTAGTACATCACGAAATGAAAAGCAGCGAGGAAAGGAAGCTGAAAGCGAGCAGGTGGGGGTGGGAAAAAAAGGAAAACACTTTGCAAAGCTTTCGAGCAGAGAACTGAACGGTTCAACGTGCGGGTAAGCGGCTCCACGAGGGGAGGCGGGAACGGTTCTATTTATTCATGATCGAACCGAGCTAGCTTATTGCTGCCGGTCCTGTTGGTGCTACCGTGCTATCGATGCAAAGAGTGAGTTTTTGGTTAAAATATGGCAGCTTAAAACAAAACCACAAACTGAACGCACGCACACACAAGCACACAGAGCCGGTAACGGTTTTTGGGACAGCAGAGGCAAAGAAACGAAAGAAAGCTGCTGTAAAACCTATTGAAACAAGCAAAGGTACGTCGAATGTCTTCCAGCTCGTGGATAGTAAGTTTCGTCGCTTCTGCTAGGTGAGGACGGTGACAAATGGCCATTCTTGTCGGGTTAAGATCAGCAATGATTAAACTGTTGTAGTTTTGCGTTTTATAGTGCTTGGGTTATACACTTTTACCGATTGGTTGAGCTTTAAATTTAATACAGAAAATAAAGAACTGCAGATTATAATGCGACATTTATAAAAAAAATGCGTTAACTGTGAAAAATGCTACAAAATCTACAAGCAAACATAGAATTTTCTGCTTCATGAACTAGTGTATTTTTATTTATCAGTTTTGCTTACTATGCAAACAAAATCTCACTATAAAAGTATTACAATCATTGCCGCTAATTTTGACTCTAGCCTACCTATTTTTGTCTCGAGGGCACCAATTTTTGACAGGGTGTCCAATTTTTTTTTCTCGAAGGCATCAATTTTTGACAGTACGCATCAATTTTAATCTCTAAGGCATCCATTTTTGACTGTGAGTCAATAGCTTTATTTAAAAAATTTAACAGAATTTCTGACACTGTGTGTTCCGACAATATTAAAATTAAGTTAATTAGTGAATAATTTCATTGATATAATTTAAAATATAACACTGCTCAAGAACAACGGCTCTATAATTTATAAATTTTCATTATTTTTGCTCAAAAAACAGTCAAATTATACGGTTGTTGTATTGTTTATATTTAAAATTAAAATTATCAAAAATCTGAAAAAAATACCTTGTAAAATTATCGTGATTCCTGCAAGAGTCAACAATTGATGACTTAGAGCCAAAATTAGGTGGCAACGACTGTTTTATTGGAATTACTTATAATATATTTCATTTTATGTAACAAAGCGAACGCCTCCCAGTGACCACTTTACCCCCTGCTTCCTCCTTAATTCCTCATCCCAATGTAGCGCTTGGTCGCCCCGTTTCCCATCACGTTCGGAAGCGCTGGGCGTCTGTCGGCACAGAAGGACATCTTCAACTTTGCGACGCGAAGCGAACCTCTGCGGGAAAATACACGGGACGAAAAAGGTAGAGCTTTTTTTTTTTGTTCGGTCACAGGCACTTGTCGATAAGATATCTCCCCCCCTCTGTCATGCTGCATTATTCATCGATTTTATTTCGTTTCCAGTCCACTATCCACGGCTCGATAAGGCAGGCTCCCTTCGGCTCCCATCTTCTCAACTCACTTCTTCTGCTCCATTTCGGTGGGATTTTCGTTTTATTTCTTCCGGCAAGTCACTTTCTGCACAACTCATGCCCCGGGATGCCAGAATGATGCCAGCAGGACGAATGACCCGGTTATCCAACCCGGCATAAAGTGGTTGTGAGAGGCGGTGGGTGGCAAAGGGCCATAGTGGAAGAAATCGAGTAAAACTCTCCCCTACTGCCGCCACGATGGCTTTAGATTGAACGAGCGCTCAGCAAGCGATCGTGCGATTTTAGTTTTCTTTGTCGTTTGGAGATGTTTCTGCCCAGTGCGGAAGGTAACTACTACTGCTAGCCACCACTACTGCGGTGCGGTATGCTTTGTTTTATTTGCAATACCTCCAACTTGTAGCATGAGGGAGGGAGAGAGAGAGAGAGAGTGCCTACAAACAACACCCGCAGTTGTTTTACGGCGGCTATGCCCTGACCCGGCTACCCGAGTTATAAAGTCAGATTCATTTAACCCGGTGCAGCAGCAGTACCCAGAAGTGGTACTTTCGATGATGGCGTGCATAAAACTTGGCCGGCCCCGGTAACCCCTGTGCTAACCTCACCTGTGGCCGGGAACCATCATCATCATCAGCATCAACAACATCATCGGTGCAATCTTGAATTTTCTCACGATCCGAACGAACGATAAAACTAAAACGGGGAGTAAAACCACACACTTGCTGCTGCTGCTGCTGCTGCACCAGAAACCCCACACAAGTGCAGCGGTGCAGCGTGTGGGGGCTGTAAAGAAAATGTTGAAATCTGGCTTGTGCGCTTGTGGGGTTTGAAGATGAAGATTGTGACGCTTTTCTTTTTTCTGTTTTTTTTTGCTAGCTTGCCCACTGCGGAGCTTCGCTTGGGGAATAAAAATCTTTGCAACACGTGTGACTCCTCTGCTACACATGCAAACACAATGTTAAACCGGGGGAACACGATGTAAATGTGTTTGTGCGAAAGAAAGAAAGAAAGAGAGAGACAGAAAGAAATAGAGAGAGAGAGAGAGAAGAAGAAAAAAATGTGTAAAAAAGGGCACAACCGGACCGTCGAACCGGATTCTTTGTCAGATAATAGAAATACTAGCGCCAACAGATTGGGTGTGAAAAGGTGCATCAACAGAGCGCTGGAAGCGAAAGCAACCTCACACCGAGGTTTCAGTGCGTTGTAGCACAGACACACACACATACAATCATGTTAAACCCTACTTTTTGAAGGGTATATAAAAAGAGAGGGTGAAAGAGAAGGAAACACATAAAAAAAGGAAAAACTTAAGATTATCTCGTCCTCTTCGGGTGCTTTAAGACGGATCGATGGTCAGATGGTGTGCTTGAGAACGGTACTAGGTGGAAATTACTCGCCTTCTTCTCTGTGTATTCCCTTTTTTTCATTCGTTTCCCACCTACTTCCCTTTCCCACCGCCCCCAAGCGCCCCCTGCTATGCGTCAAGGTCCACAGGCGAGGCTGGAAATCGCAATCGCGCTGGATGAAATCCTTCCCTCGTAGATCCTAAGGTTTGATGCTGTAGCTGCAGGAACCCCTTCAAGTGAGAAGGGCAATCTTCAAGATAAAAAGTACAGCCCGCACACACAAAAGCTTTCCACTAGCGCACACACACACAAGGGACGCACAGAAACAAAGCAAAGTGCAGTAGCGCAGAAACAGCAGCAGCAACCTGATACGACTAAACCACACGGGAAAGTCCGGGAACTATGCCGGCGGAATACGGAAGCACGGTAGAGTTGGCACGGTGGTCGATGCGGGAAGCGCACACGGGCAAACCGGAAACCCCGTGGCCCCCCTTTTGTTCCCTTTCCATTCCCGTCGTTGGTCGCCCCCCAAAAGCTAACGCAAAGGCGGCCAGCTCCGGTGGGAAAAAAGGTTCGCTAAAGAAAGATGTGGGGAAAATCGGGGGAGGGTGAGAGCTCTCTACCCACCCACCCGTCGCAGGTGGAGGTGGATGAAGAAAAAGTGATGTTATGAATATTTATCACTTTTCCTTCCCCGGTGCTATTACTTACTACAGCATTCGGTGCTGTTGTAGTGTTCTCTTCTTCATTTTTCATCCCCTTTTCATCCGAGCGTACACACACACACAAACACACACGCATCTCACATTCGCACACACACACACTTGGGTGAGGGTTTGAGCAGAGTGTAGGTCGGTACCTTGACCACCTTCAGGTTGGCTTTGTTTCTTTCGAGGACGGACTTAGACTTCATTTTCCCGCCCGCACACCTGCACACAGTGGCTCCAAGCGGGCAATCGAACCCCATCGACTGCGGGAAACTCAAAAGCGGGGTAGAAAAAGGGGCAAAAAGAGAGGATCAGAGCCCCGAAGGAACAAGCAGGAAGGAAGCATGGTGTTGATGATTTCCCTCCAAGCCAACCGGAATCCCGGGAAACCGTAAGTCGAAAGTCGACACTTATTTCGTGGTAGATGACGAACTGCACGCCACCTTTCCGGTGCTGGTGCCGTGTTTTTTCTTTCGTTTTCTTTCTCCTTTTTGTGGGATAGTTGCACGCTCGCACACGTACTCATGCATATATAGGGGTTGGCTGTGTGTGTGTGTGTGTGTGTGTGTGTGTGTGTGTGTGTGTGTGTGTGTGTGTGTGTGTGTGTGTGTGTGTGTAAGAGATGCCTGCATTTGTCCTGTACAATCAACTGGCTCCAGCAACCCTCACGCGGCCACCAAGCGGCGAACAAGCAAAGCAATCACACCATAACACAGTAGGCCGGGTGTATGTGTATGCTAAATGAGTTGAAACGTGCATGGGACCACAGTACCATGACAAGAATGCGCTGCGTTACCATGCTGAACGGTTTACTGCAATATATTTTACTCAATCAGCCTATTGGACCGATGCTTGTGCTATCTGAAAGGATTATAAACATTATAATCCTGTGTTTTACGGAGAAAAACATGTAAATGAAATACAGAAAAAGAAATTTATTTAAAACACTGGGCGCCTCCATGCACGAAGGTAAGTAGTGCTTGTAAAGAATATCAAAAAATGTTTAATTTCAAATAGCTTTCTGTGTCTTTATTGTTTTCAATAATACATGAATGCAATGTGTTTCATATTAGCATTCACTGGATCCTTTGTACAAAGCTCTGCAAAAATGCTTCATACGTAAAACACTAGGCGTCTCCATCACTGTTTACGTCAAATGCAGTCGCACGCTTATTAAATTTTCCAATAATCCATTTGGCGTCCAACCCATCGTGAATGACAAAGCCAACAAACAAAACAGCACCGAATGCGTGGAATTTGTTGTGCTGAATTCAATTGAAACGTATTTTTTTCATTTCGATTCCACCATGCTCGATGCACATAAACCTTTCAATCCTTGCACGGCAGCTTCCTAGCTGCCGTATACGTGGCCAGCTGAACTCTTCCCTGAACTGGTTCACGGTGCACATACACACACACACATACACTGTGGCTTAGTCTTTGTGTTTCGAAGAAAATTGTAGATTATTTATAAAACACTTCTGCCGATCTTCACGCTTTCCACCCCAAAAGAGCTACACTTTCTCTCTTGTATGTGTGCGTGTGTGTACATGTGTGCGGAAAACGGGGTCGATTTTATGTTGTGCTTTTCATCTCGCTTCGTCTCCTCACTTTCCTCCTTTTCTCAGTGTGTCTGTGTGTGTGTATGTATGGGAATTGTTTCCGTTTTGCTGTCTTTCCCCCCCCCACCCCCCCGCTCGCTTTTGTGGCACTCTTTTCCTTTTCTTATATTTTAATGGCTTTTCGAAATAACGATTAATAGTTTCTCACACCGAACGTGGCACTTCCTTCGCATTTGGCACAGCGGAAAGCTGCAAACGCAGACTGGCAGCTATGGAAAGTCCTCTCCGGACTCCCTCACCATTTGGCTCGATTTTTCTACCCTTCTCGTCTGCCAAAATCGCTTCCACTCTTGCTCCTGCAAACTCCCTCTGCAAGCGCTCTTCACCCCGACGCACTAGTACGTGGGATAGGAGCGCTGGACTGATGAGCTAGTAGCCGGATGAAAGGGTTCGCCACACCGCACCTGCCCGGCCCGTCAGCCTCCGTGACGTGACGACGGTGTGATTTCATCGTTTTTCGCTTCGCACGGGTTTTAGCAGCAGCAGCAGCAGGGAAAATTGAGATTTGCTTCCCATTCCTTCGCCCATTTCGGAGAGAAAAATCGTTCGGAGGAATTTTCTGTCGTCAATTTGCAAAACTGTCAAACTTTTACACACCCTTCAGCACCTTCCTCACTCTCCTAGCTGGCTCTTTCCACCCTCCTGAAGCGCTCAGCGCTTTCAGACAGCCACTTTTTGGCGTTCGTGGTAACAGAGCGTCCGTTTGCTTTGGTTTTAGCTTTTCGGGGCAACCACTTCTACCGATAGCATACTGGAGAAAGGGGAGGGGCTAGCTGCTTTGTGAAAGGAATTTCTCCCAGCAACAAGAATGGGTTACTGTTGCTGTTGTTGTTGTTGTTGTTGTTTGCTGCTCGAATATTGCTGCTTGGTGAATTCTCTCAACCACCGACCGCACGCGCTGCTATGTTCATAAATTTTACTTTACCCGGGGACGTGTTCGTATATTTGTTTCGGATTTCGCGACGAGCCATAAGAGCCCCCTCCACACGCCAGAAAAACCAGAAAACCACCGCCAGACAAAGCCACCGCCACCGGCATCGTCAACTGGCTTACGAAATAATAGCTCGTTCTGTACGGTTTTATTGTCAGCCCAAAGTGTGGTTGCATAACGGGATGGGTTCGGGGTATATTAACTTCGCGCTGGTGGCTTTTTTCCGTTCTGCTGAGCACTTCACCGTTGCTTTCTCCAGATGGCTTGCAGTTAAATCGTGTGTTCGATTTGGATTGAAGCGCGGCGCACCCGCACGGAATACATTATCCAGTCGCGTCGGGCTTTCGGCACGCTTCGAAGACGACCGAAAGAAAGAGGTGCCGTGTAAAATGAGCGACAATGTGTGCGATCGGGGCGATGTGCCGTTGCGCTGTCCGTTCCGCTATGGTTGAGCAGTTGCAGCAGCAACTGCATTCCGAAACGTGCGGCAAGTCAATTATGCCGTCATGCGGCGGTTGCGCTTGTCCTGCAACTTGTCACTTTGTGCTGCATCTTGTGGATGGTTGAATTGCTTTTATTTTTTGTTTTGAAAAATCTGTGCAAGCTTGTAGAGATAATTGCTTGAAGAAAAATGCTTGCAGCAAATATTATAAGCGTTGTTGCCACAAATAAAGGTAACGGAAATTAGCTTTGCAAATCATTCGATTGACAGTAGGTTTTATACATTTAATATATTAATTTCATCATCAAGATCACTGCAAACCAAAAACTTTTAATGATAAAAACTTTAATCACACTGAAATTTTACATTATGACAGTAGCTCTTGCTATTCATATCAATCATGCTTCGAAACATTTCAAACATGTATTCCGATTGTTCAGATTGTTTTACTTTCTACTTTACTACTTTTTTACCAGTGTAAAAACACAGTATCACTGTTAACGCTAGGGTTATCACACTGCAGACTGTGTGATAACAACACAGCAGTCAGAGCGCGGTATAAGCATACGCGTTATATGGATTTGAGGTGGGCGGTGCAAACTCACGAACAAGAGCGCGGACTTATCACTGGAGAGAGGCCGCGTGTTTTTTTTGACAGATAGGCCATATAGATAGCGAAGAAATCAAGTGAATAAAAAACACGAGAATATAAAAACAGAGTAAGACACACATTTAGTTTACAGTTTTATTTCATACACCAGAAATTCCGAATGCAGTATCCTGCGCAATCATTGGTCCTTTGAACCGGATTTCTGGACATAAAAAAAAACTGTAAAATTTTGTGTATCGAGGTTCTTAACCTCAATCACGCGTTGCGTAAGTGAAGTGAAACACATGCTTCTAATACACTCTGTATTGTAAAAAAAAAAAAAGTCTGCTGAATATTTGCTGGTTGGTGAGATGGCTACAGAAACGAAGAAAACCCAAGCGACGATTGTGACGCTGCGATCCCGAGCCCAGATGCGAGCAACAGAAGAGTTTATTAACGGGTTCAACGAGGAGAAGGCGAATCAACTGGCAGAGAGGTTATCCAATTTGGAAGCAGTTTGGAAGGCGTATGAAGCGGCTCAGTTGAAGCTGGAATCGTACGAGGAAGATGATAAGCTGCTGAACGAATTGTTCGACGCACGGAACGCGTTTTATGACAGGTATTGTTCAGCTAAGGGTTTTTTAACGTCACGTAAAACCATGGCAGTCTCTGATCTGGATGTCACGGATACGGGGAAAGGCACAAATCTGGCTAATTTACGTCTACCTAAGCTGGATCTGCCTACTTTCGATGGTAACACGACGGATTGGCTCAGTTTTAAGGATCGATTTGTGTCCATGATCGATGAGGCAGAGGACATGCCTTCCGTAATGAAGCTGCAGTACTTGTTGTCAGTGCTAAAGGGTGAAGTGTCAAAACGTTTCCAGCATGTGCAGCTTACAGCCGACAATTACAGCATAACATGGCAAGCGCTATTAGATAGGTATGATAACAAACGGGCACTAAAGCGTGAATATTTTAAGGCCCTGCATGCCATTCTGCCGATGAAGGGCGAGTCGACTGAAGAGTTACGCCGGGTTTTCGATGAATTTACTAGGCTGACCCAAGGAATGAGTGCGTTGAAAGAGCCCATAGGACAATGGGATACACCGCTGTGCAATCTGTTGTTCTATAAGTTGGATGGTAGAACCTTATTGGCTTGGGAAGAGTATACTAGTAAGGATCAGGAAGATTTGTATACCAAGTTGCAAGAGTTTTTACAAAGACGGCTGAGAATCCTTAGTGCAACAGTTCAATCGACCTATGAAGTATCAAGATCGAGTGTGGGAAAGGTAGCCGGCGTGAAGCAGCATAAGGGTATTGTGTGTGTTAGCACCGTGCCACCCGCTATCCTCCGCTGTTATGCATGTGCACAACAACACTACTTACATCAATGTGAAATGTTTAAAGGAATGCAAGTAGCTCAACGTGAGGAGGTTATCACATCGAATAAGCTGTGTCGGAATTGTTTTCGAGTTGGACATATAGCCCTGCGATGTAATTCGAAATTTAAATGCCACAAGTGTCATCAGCGCCACCACACACTCTTACATGTCGATCCGATTGTGCAAAATCCGTCTCCAGATAACATTGTGGTTGCAAATACTGCCGCAACGGGAAATACTATTGTTTTACTACAAACCGCGTTGGTACAGGTGATAGATGATAATGGAAGAATGTTTGATGCAAGAGCATTGTTGGACTCTGGTTCGATGTCCAATTTCATCTCGACGGCTCTTGCAAATCGTTTAACTAATCGCAAATGTTCTGCTAGCGTATCTATTTTAGGTATTGGCCAACGAGAAAATCATATTCATGAAGCAGTAGATGTGATCGTGGCATCCAAGACGCAGCAATTCAGCACAAAGCTAAATTTTCTCATTTTAGATTCACCTACCGCACAGCTTCCCACTATGGAGGTGAATACAAATGAATGGAAGATTGAAGGATTAGTACTAGCCGATCCATTCTTTTACAAGCCAGGCCAGATTGATCTACTTATCGGTGGAGAAGCATTCTGGGCCATTCACATGAACGAACGAATCGGTGTTGGGTCTGATAAGCCAGTATTTGTGAATACTAAGTTTGGATGGACAGTTGCTGGATCGACTTCAGCAACAAGCCAGAATCGTCACGTGTCAACAAATGCAGTTGTGCGTCAGGACACGTTAGAATCGACCATCCGGCGATTCTGGGAGATAGATGCTTTACCATCCTCATCCTCGGCTTCAGACGAAGATCCATGCGAGACATTCTTCTCCGAAACTACTTCTCGCAACAACGAAGGAAGATTAGTTGTCAGATTGCCGAAAGTAAAAACATCAAGAATCAGTCTAGGGGAGTCCAAAAGTATAGCACAAAGAAGATTCTTCAACACCGAACGTAGACTACAGAAGAATCCTGAGGTATACGAGCAATATCGAATGTTCCTAAAGCAATACGAAGAGTTGGGACACATGGAATTACTTGCAGAGCCTGTAGATGATAGTATGGTCCATTGTTACTTACCGCATCATCCAGTGTTGAAGGAGTCCAGTTCAACGACGAAAGTAAGAGTAGTTTTTGACGCGTCGTGTAAAACTACATCAGGGTACTCCTTAAATGATGCGCTTCAAGTTGGTCCAACTGTTCAAGTAGATCTTTTCTCGCTGATTGTTCATTTCCGGACTCATCGAATCGCTATTAGTGCAGATGTCGAAAAAATGTATCGACAGGTTATGGTACATGTTGATGATCAGCCATTACAGAGAATTGTATGGCGTCCAAGTGCTGCAGAAGAGCTTAGAAGCTACCAATTAAAGACTGTTACTTATGGAACAGCTTCTGCTCCATTTCTAGCAACCCGAGCTTTAAAGCAAATTGCCCTCAATGCAGCTGATAAATACCCAATCGAAGCACACGCCATCACGAACAATTTCTATGTCGACGACTTTCTATCTGGTGCTAATGATGAGGAGTCTGCTGCTACGTTGCAGAAAAACGTATCCAACTTATTACAGCAGTGTGGGTTTGTTCTAAGAAAGTGGGCATCGAACTCGAAACGCGTCCTAGACGATATCGCAGATGAAGATTTAGCAACCCCACGTTGTCACAATCTAGGAACTGATCCTGCTATCACTACTCTGGGACTTGTATGGTTCCCTGGAAGCGATAATTTCAGCTACAATTTCAAGAACGTCGCATTGCCTCCAACTATTACCAAACGCACACTTCTATCAGCTGTTGCTAAAATATTTGACCCTCTGGGGCTGGTTGGACCTGTTGTGTGTAAGGCAAAATTACTAATGCAACAGGCTTGGACATCTATCGACCCAATTACTGGTAAACCTATTGATTGGGATGTTAATCTTCCAACAAAACTGCAACATGCTTGGAAGGCCTTTCAACAAACGATTCATATTGTGGAGAATTTAAACATTCCACGCCACGTTTTTGGGAATGCAGGTTTAGACAAATGCGAATTTCATATATTTGGCGATGCATCCGAAAAGGCTTACGGTTCCTGTTGCTACATACGTGCTCCTTCAGAGTCAGGGGTTTCAATTCATCTACTAGTGGCAAAGTCTAAATTGGCTCCTGTTAAAACTCATCATTCCATTGCCAAGCTTGAATTGTGTGCTGCATTATTGAGTGTGCAACTTTATGACAAAATATCGACTGCATTAAGATTCAATCCTACGAAGATTATATTTTGGAGCGATTCTACCACAGTTTTGCATTGGTTAAACGCATCACCATGTCGATGGAAGACATTCGTAGCAAATCGTACTACACAAATATTAGACGCTACGAACATTAACCAATGGAAACATATAGCGGGGATTGATAATCCAGCAGATTATATCTCCCGAGGTTTAGATCCAACGGATCTATTAGACGCAGAGAGATGGTGGTTTGGACCATCATGGCTTTCTTTACCAGAAGATCAATGGCCAGCAGGTCATTTCACTCCTTGCGAGAATGCCGACATACTAGAAGAACGTCGTAATACAACCATGTTGGCATTAGCAGCCGTTGCAGCAACATTCTCTGATGAATTATTTGCCAAATATTCATCATATACTAAGCTTCGACGCGTTTTTGCATACTGTTGCCGGTTGCTAGTTAAAACGAAACATCGTAAAGGAGCGAAGGTCTGTGTAGAATTTCCTGAAGATACTAATCCCAAATGGTTATCGACAGCGGAATTACATCTCGCAGAAGTAAACTTATGTTTATTACATCAACAACAAATGTTCCCAGACGAACTACATGCTTTGACGAATGGAAGCTTTATCTCACGATCATCGCAGTTGAGGTGGGTTAACCCAGTATTAGGAAAAGATGGATTAATTCGGGTCGGCGGACGACTTAATTTAGCAAACCTTCCATTGTGCACAAAAAACCCAATCGTGTTGTCAGCGAAACATCGATTGACGGTTATGCTGGTTGAAGCCTGTCACAAAAGGCAACTACATGCGGGCCCACAACAAATGCTCGCCTCGTTAAGACAACGGTTCTGGATCATAGGTGCAAGAAATTTGATTCGATCGGTGTATCATCGATGCGTTACATGCTTTAAGAAACATCCAACATTTATTACTCAGACCATTGCCGACCTACCCAGCAGCAGAGTGGTTCCAGCGCCTCCGTTTTCAATTTCAGGAGTGGACTACTGTGGACCCTTTTACGTAAAATTTGGAACACGGAAGACAATACCACGGAAGGTATACTTATCAATCTTTGTCTGTTTTGCGACGCGAGCAGTACATATCGAAGTAGTTAGTGATTTAACTACCCAAGCCTTTATTGCCGCGCTACAGAGATTCATCTCACGTCGTGGAAGGGTCAAGGAGCTACATTCAGACAACGGCACAGCATTTAAGGGTGCAGCAAATCTTCTCCATCAACTCTATGTACAATTGAAAACCGATCCCAAATCGCGAGAGATTATTTTCAACTGGTGTGCTGTGAACGAGATAACATGGAAGTTCATTCCACCGCGAGCTCCTCATTTTGGTGGGCTTTGGGAAGCCGCGGTAAAATCGGCAAAGCAACATCTACTTAAGGAGTTAGGATCGTCAACACTGCTTTACGATGACTTCTTGACGCTATGTGCACGTGTGGAAATGTGCCTCAATTCGCGACCACTCACTCCTATCCCCAATTCACCTGATGATCTCGACGTATTAACTCCGGGCCATTTCATCACTGGATCTAACTTTCAAATGGTGCCCGAGGTAGACGTCAAGCACATTCCGGACAATCGCTTAACACACTGGGGGCATACGCAAAAGCTAATGCAATCAATTTGGGCAAGATGGTACCCAGAGTACCTCCAGCAACTTCAAGCCAGAGCTACAAAGGTATGTAAACCACCAGTTAAGATAGAGATAGGACGAGTCGTAATTCTAAAGGAAGATCATGTTCCACCGGGCCAATGGCCACTTGCAAAGATAGTAGCGCTTCACCCAGGCAAGGACAATATAGTGCGAGTTGTTTCATTAAAAACGCCAGATGGAAAAACAATTACTCGCCCAGTCGTCAGGATAGCATTACTCCCTATAAATGAGTAGTATTAAAATAACATTGTTATTTCAAGGTAGCCGGGATGTTAACGCTAGGGTTATCACACTGCAGACTGTGTGATAACAACACAGCAGTCAGAGCGCGGTATAAGCATACGCGTTATATGGATTTGAGGTGGGCGGTGCAAACTCACGAACAAGAGCGCGGACTTATCACTGGAGAGAGGCCGCGTGTTTTTTTTGACAGATAGGCCATATAGATAGCGAAGAAATCAAGTGAATAAAAAACACGAGAATATAAAAACAGAGTAAGACACACATTTAGTTTACAGTTTTATTTCATACACCAGAAATTCCGAATGCAGTATCCTGCGCAATCAATCACATTTATACGTACTAATTATCCGGCGCTACAACCGCTTTGCATTCTTGGTCTGCCTCAGGAGTGTCCGAAATTGCTCACGATCTCGCGCCTTCGCCTACCAGTACGTCATACCTGACTTGCTGGCAGACGCCTCCACGCCATATTGCTACCTAAGTTTGAGCCTGCCAAGCCTCCCCTGTCTTTAGACGACCTAACAAGACTTTACGGACTAGGTCGTCCGTTTCCATGCGTACAACAGGAGCCTGACGAGCTTGATACGCTGTACGACAGTGAGGTCGCCGTACAGCTATGTATAGCTCGTCATTATATCGGCTCCTTCATTGTTCTTCCACACATACGGGGCCAAGTATCCTTCTGAGCATCTTTCTCTCGAACGCGGCTAAGAGGGTTTCGTAAGATTGGAACAGTGTCCATGTCTCAGAGGCATATGTGAGTACCAGTACTATATAGGTACTATGTAGTCCGTCGCGACGGTTTCTTTGATTTTAACTGATTACTCAGGTTGTAGAATGACCGGTTGACAGCCAGCATCCTTGCACGAAATTGACCCGAGATAGGTGAATTGTGGGACGACTTCAAAAGTGCGTTCACCTATCTGCACGTCACGCCTACGTAGATTCTGATTATTTGTTGGCGGGCCCGCTGATGTTGCCACCATCAGTTTGGTCTTTGCCTCGTTTATCTGCAATCCGAGGCTCTCTGCCGCCTGCTCGATCCCTTGGTAGGCTTCTGCTACATAGGAGAGCCGCAGACCAATAATGTCTATATCATCAGCGTATGTCAGGATCTGGATTGACTTATAGAAGATGGTTCCCGTAGTATTCGCTCTCAAGTCGCGGATGGGCGTGTCTAGTGCCAGGTTGAATAGGAGACAGGCTAGCCCGTCTTCCTGGCGCAGACCCTTGGTAGTAGCCTGAGAGTTTTCCATCCACCCTCACCTGGCAAGTGACGTTGACCATAGTCATTCTAATTAGCCTTATCAGTTTGGCCGGGATTCCAAAAGAACTCATAGCGTCATACAGTTTTACCTTGGCTTTGCTATCGTATGCGGCTTTGAAGAATCACATTTATAGGAACGATAAATAAATGCTATGAGTATAGCAGAGCAACCCCAAAACTGAATTTTATTCATCATTATGTTCTGTTCTGATGAATTTCTAGAAAAAGTATGAGATAAAAATATATTAAACGGTTCAATTTCAATTTTTTAAACATTTTCCTTTTTGAAGTATTAAATTCATTGCAAAACAAATTCTTTATCACAATCAATATGCACCAAAATTACATTCATCATTTCTCTTTAGAACATCAGCTTAGCAAATTTCAAGAGCTATCGAGCTGATACGTTACATGTAACAAAATTACAAACAAATTCGCTTTAGACATTCCGTCAAACTTCAGCTTTTCACGAGCTTTCGCAAATTAAATATGCCATGTATTATTTAACTAATCCGCTCAGATACTACACAATAACCACAGTAACACTGTTAACCGTTTTCCCTCTCCTCCCGTTTTTATTCCTCCCCATACATCACCACATAATGCAACGCCGTGAATAATTTTCCCGCTTTTCGTACCATCCGTTACAATATTAATGAACAGATAATTTAATATCACATGCGCTCTTTTTTTTCCTCCGCAACACACTGCACGGCGCGTGCCGTAACTTAGCCTGCCGTATAAAGACATTAGACCTCGTTTTTTGAAGCGATTTGTGTGATGCTGCTTGTGTTTTTTGTTGTTCCCCACGCGCTCCCTCAAACGCAAATGCCAACCCCACGTGTGCGTGTGTGTGTGTGTAATAATGATCATAACTTATCCGCACCGCTCAAACGGCACCCCGGCACACCCGAGCGCGCACAGATAACAAGCTAATAATGTATTCATGATTCAACGAAAGTTAATTACTTTTAAGCGGTACCGATACGTGTTCTGAACGCGAATGATACAAATCATGAGCTACCGAGCGAGCCCTGCCGGAGCGTAGTTTTATATTGTTTTAGCGTGGAATTAGAAAGAAAGGGTTGAAAAAACTGCCTCTCCCTTCGGTAGCTTCTTATCTACTGTTGCAATAGGGGAAAAAAGGAAAAGCTATGACAACCTCGGCACGGGTTTCACCAAACCAATGTCAATGGAGCTGCGCTCAACAAAAGGCTCATTTTTTATTTCCCATTCATGCCAGTTGGAAGTGGTTGGATTGTTTTCGCTTCCAATTGCTTCCCTTCACTGCAAGAGTGTGCGTTTTTTTTTGTCTCCGTCTGCTTGATAACATTATTTCACATTGCATTACATCGGGTGTGCTAAACGCAGTAACAGTTAACATCATTCTCAGCTGGTAAAATTAAATCAATGAACTTTTTTTTGTCTGTTCTTTCACTCATGCCCCTCCCCACCAAATAAAATGTGGCAAACAGAACGGCAAAGCGTGGCCGTACCGCTTCTCGTTTTCCTCCTTCCACGCGCGTCCGCACACCGGTAACCGTTTGCAGCAAAACGATCTCTTTAGAGAAAATGTGTTTTCGCCTTGTTAAAAAAACGCCAACACGCCCCGGGCATATTATCATGAATACATCAATGAAGAAACTTTTTCATGTTGCCGCGCGCTAATCTGGAGGGCCCCGTGGTACGATCCATCGTGTGGCGTTTTGAATCCGTTTTTCCTTCACCCAACTCCCTACTTCCTTCACTCCGCCCATAGCCGGATGAGACAAAAGGAAACCCCAAGCGAAAATGTGAAAACGACCCCATTCTACCCCTGCGTGTGCGCGGGAGTGTGCGTGTGTTTGTGCGTAAAAATTTATACAAAGCAATTTAGGCTGACTGGGCGGAAGGACAGCGGCACAAACAGCGCGCGCGCGCCAAAAAAAAATGTATATTAATCTCACTGACTCATGGAAGACGGAACGTCTTCTATCACTAACGTCCTGTTAACGCAAGCTCTAGCGACGAGGCGAGCATCAAGGCGGACATCAACACTGATAAATTTGATGCGAAACACAAACAACCCACCGAGATGGCGGACTGCTCTGCCGCGCCTCATGCCTTCATTGCATTCCCTTTTGGTGCGCGTGGCTTTTGAGTGGGATAGAAGCGATGGTAGAATAAACAACGTGCAAACTTTGCCCGAACAACGATGGGCTAACAATTTTCGTTGAAAGGCACTTTAAAGCGGGATGGGACGAGGGAACAAGTTAAATACTTATCGCCATGGGCTGCCTAGAACTGTGTGAGACAGATAGAGAGAGTGAGGTATCTACAAGAACCTGTGTGTGTATGCGCGGATTGAGTCCCCGTTAGTCCCGCTTTAGTCCCGGATCGCAGTTGCCGGGTGAGAAAGAAGAAAAAAGATTTTTCTCCACCCAGAACCAAGCGAAAGATTTATTGAAAATAAATTTAATATCGCGCACCCGCTCGCTCACTCACCAACCGGCGAGGGCGCTCGCTTTAAGTAAAGGTGGTGCCTGTCGTCACCGATAACACTATGAATAAAGCCGAACCAGTAAATAAGTTTATCGCGCGTATCACGCGGCCATCTCGGGTGGGGCAGATCCGGAGCTGAACGGTAACCGAGCAAACAGTTATTCCGCTCCAGGACGCGAGAAGGACGTGTGGTTTGGGTTCTCCGTGTTTGTGTTGCTTTTTTTACACTCCCCTTCGCGCACACTTGTTGTGAGTTTGTTGTGTCTGATCCCGTGTAACAATTTCCCGAAGCCGGCCGCGTGACAATTGCACAGTGAGCTCATGAATGTAATTATCGCTGATTTATTAATTGGCTCCGCATCAATTGGCGTGGGAAAGTAACGCGCAAGAAGAAACGCGCGCTGTGTGGTGAGTGAGCGGCTGGGCGTCTCCATCGAGCGTTCAGATTTGCCGAATGGAGACGCCTGGTTGTTTATGGATTTGATGATTGTTGTTGAGAAAATTAGCAACTAAATGAGATTCATTCGGATATTTCCATTAGTGGAAATGGTTTCGAGAGCTGATAAGATAAGACAATAACGATGATCGACTCAAATGACTGCTAAGCAATGGTAAATTGATGATAATTCGTTCTAACATTTCAAATCTCTATTTGAACTTCTAACCAAAACGTCAATTGCAATAGATAAAATCAATGTTAGATAGCATTTAATCATGAAAAATAAATTAATAACTATGCAAAGCTCTCAAATTTCTGTTCCTAATCAAACCAAAACAAATTAAGCTATAAACATTCCTATTTGTTCACTATTCATTAAACTCACGCATACACGCCCTCCACACATCGTAAAACAATTAATTTCAAGTTCGATTGCTCTAAATATGCAAACCAAAATATGCACAGCAACATAACTACGCTTAACTGCGCAGGCAAATTATTTACGCCATCCCATTAAATGGCATCTGTACCGCGTACAACTCAATTCGCTTGTTCCCAATTGCACGATGCGCCACCCACCCACAAAACCACTTTTTTGATAATCAATTTCAAATTACAATCATTTGCTGCTACCTTCCACCCAGACTGCGGTGCACACGGCACACGATGATGCAACAAGAATTTAACCATGACTTTCTCGCACAGCTACCCTCTCTATCTGCCATTAAAAAAAACACACACCACCCCGACTGGCATCGATTCCGGACGCCAGTGCCTATTTTGACACGAAATCGGTTACCCCGCACATCCCTACGTTCGCAGCAGACGTTACCAAGTGGGATGGGGTTTGGTATTTCTGGTTCATTGCGCCCGGTTCGCTCGACGGCGCACAGGCCCGATCCTGTCCTGTCGCTGCACGCCGTGCAGTCGATTGCAGCAGTAAATGATTCAGTGCAGTTGCGGCCAGTAATCAGTATCCGTTTTAAATTATGTACCCGTAGCTGAAGACACACGGCCGCTGCAAAATAACTACCACCAAAGAACCTGTGCCCCGGTTTCGTTACCCCCGTTCATTGCTCTGCGGGCCTCCTCCCGGGGCCCGGGAGTTGAACTTTTACCATCGATCGTGCCTCGTAACTGGGGCCGTTTTCTGTGCACCCGACACCGGAGTGTGTACGGTCCCTGTTGAAAGGTTGCTCGTCGTCCGTACTCGTCGTCGTCCCCGTCGTTCGTGGCGTTTCGGAAAGATCTATGGCAAAAATGCCAGTCGACCGCAACTGACACCTCGGTCTCGGGTTTGGGCCTCATTCAGCATGCTTTCCTCGTAATCGTCGCTGCATTGAGCGTTTGTCCGACCCGGTGAAGGAGACGGAGCTAGGGTGAGTTGCTTTCCAGTTGCCTTTCTTTACTCTTTCCCTGGCTCGTGGCTCGTTTCACTACAACTTTTGCCAACGCCATACCCCGAAAAACCTTGCTGTACCTTCGGAACAACTGCCGGCACACCTTCGCCCTTGTACTGGTCCAGGTGGGGAAGTGGGAAGCGAAACCCTCTCCCCACGGGATCAGCAAACCGCACGAAACCACCGTCAACTGTACTCGGAAGCGGCTGGGAGCTTTTCATCCCAAAATTTCTATGTGTGTGTGTGCATTTCTGTCCCTTTTGTCCCTTGTTACCCCTTTTTCGGAATAGATCTCAAAACCGCCTGTACAAGACAGTGGGCAGGCGATGGTCTTCATCGCTTTTTGCCACAACGCAAAACTTGACAATACCGGTCTCTATAGGGCTGTGTGTGTGTGTGTGTGTGTGTGTCTGTGTCTCCATTGCTCCCATCGCGGCCCACCCATCGGCTGCATCGTGTTATTATTTATTTCTCGCTTTCTGATTACGTCGTCGGGTTTTATGTTGGAATCGTGGCCAGCAGCAGCAGCAGCAGCCAGTGGGAGTCCTTTTGCCGGCCCACCCATACCTACCTGACAACCTATCCACCTGGGTTGGGTGGGGTTTGCGGTCGAGGCTGTCGTCTACCAAAGGGCTCCGGCACAATGCATTTTCCCCGGGACGCAACGGTGCACGGAGCACAGGTGATTTGCAGCTGCACCCGGGTGTCCGTGAGCCGAAACAAAAATAAAACCCCACCGCGACGAATTATACCGGCGCTGCTGCAAACGACGGCTGAATAAACTGAAACGCTAACGCTAGTCAACACTGTCTGTGTGTGAGTGTGTTTGTGTGTGTGTTTGTGTGCGCGCCGGGTCGAGAATGAGCGATGCATCACGGATCGTACGTGGCAGAACGCGCCTGCAACACACACACGGCCCTGGCTGCACCTGCTAGGCACCACATATGCGATGTTGTTTTTACTTGTATATGTGTGTGTGTGCGTGTGCTGCTCGATTTCACTCGACCGTGTTGTGTGGGTGTTTGGGGGTGAGCAGGTTGGAAACATGGGCATCCGTTCATCTGGCCGCCGGCTGGCTTTATTGAAGCTTTGCGTGACCGTTTTTAAAGCACCGAGCGACACAATTGTATCTGCTTAAGCTGTTTGTTACACTTTATCGTGACAGTCGGGCCAACATTACGTGCCCGCGATAGAACACATTCTTCAATTAAGTTTGTTATTTATCAAGAAAACAATAACAATATATATACACTACAAAACCTTTGCTGTCAAATTGTATAATAGTCGGCAGACATTAGAAAATCGCTATCGCTTTTCTGAACGAAATGCTGCAATTTGTTGAACAATCAATCGTTTATTCCTGAAACGAACTATTGAGGTGAGTAAAAACGTGCGCTCAGCTGATGATAAACCTTAAAATAAGTGACAAGCGGTAGGTTGCATATTTCCTATTTGTTGTAAGTAAAGAGGATAAAGAGGAAAATTGATGATGAGAGTAAAGCTCAAGAAATACATATTCATTTTTACAATTTTGGTTTGTTATTATCATGTTTTGCTTTTTAAATGCTTTTAAAATGTTTTATTTCTTACTCCACTCATATACTTCATTCATAACAAGACTAAAACCATTAAAAATATTAAATTAAAAATGTAAATAGAAAAATAACTAGTACAAAATTAACTTTGGGAAAGAACAATTACTAGCTTGAAATATATCATCAGCAACAATGCAACAACTATGATGAGAAGCAAACAAACAAGCAAATTAAGATAAGTTTACCAACGCATTTCAATCATGCGCTGCTTCTCCATTTGTTGTGCTGCTTAATCAAGCAAAACTACCATTGTGCTAATGAAGTTTTGCTACTCCCTGCATCTACTCCTACACAAATCCATGGAAAAAGGGCATCCCGAATTTATCACCACACCTCTCGTTCACCCCGTCACCCACTTCAGATGGAACCAAAACAAGCATCGCACCGTTCTCCTTCGTCTTAGAGCGCGGGATGATTTAATAAGACGAGCTTTCCACCGAATGACCCTCGAAACGAATTGCACTATAGCGTCACCCGGGCACCCGGAGACAAGGGACGGTGAAAATAGCGCAACTGTCACGGACCTGTCCGCAATGGCACGGCTCAGGCGCGGAAAAGGCGGAATCCAAAATAATGAGCATCACCGACGAAGAAGCAAGTCCCCCCCCCCCCCCCGGTCCACGTTCGCTGGCCTTTGTCGCTGTCGGTTTTGGCTGCCGACAGCGAGCCCGCACACGGCACAAAGGCATCAGCGTGCATCAACCCGGCCAGGGGATGGCACACAGACAGGCCAAACACAACACATCGAATTAAACTCACCGCGGAGACATATTAAATTCGTTGTCATTTTCATTCTTCATCCTACCAGTGAGATGCGGCGGCCGCGGCCGCTTCCTGCTATCGTAACGCAAGCTAGTGCGTTCCTCGGCCCACCTCATCCGCACTCAGCCCGCCAAAAACAATAGGACTAATAACAATAATGACTTCTGGTAAATACCCGAAAAATCCCTCCCCCCCCCCCCCCCGTCCCGAAAGCAAACCCCGCGGGATCCATCGCCGATAATACATTCATGTCCTTGCATCCTGCCCACCAACTCTACTTCTCCCGCACATTCTACTGCCACTATGGCATCTTCGGGCGGACGTCATTTGTTTTCATCAACGCCCCGAGAGCGCCCACGAAACGTGCGGCATTTTGTGATTTCTTTGCCTTTATGATTACGAACCGCGGGTGACGGCTGGCAAACCGAGCGAGCGCGCGTGAATGGTTTTCGCTGTGGGTTCGCTTTTTCTTTTCATTTTTTCAGATTGTACTATTTTCCATCGGAATGAGCCGCTGGCAAAAAGGCGGGGGGAGGGGCGCGAGAAAATCGCGAAAATGTCATCAGCAAACCAATAGTAAACCCGTTATACCGAAGACAAATGGGATGACATCAATTATGAATGGCTGACGCGGTATTCGGTCGCGATGTCGACTTACTGCTTGTGCTTTTTGCGGGAAACGGGGGTGCATCCGGGAACGAACGCGTTGCGAACGTAGGATTCGGTCGGGTTTTTTGGGGTGGTTTGTTTGTCTCGGTGCTTGGAAATGGCTCTCCTAACTGCCAGCAGTAAGAAAGTTTGTTATGGATGGCGCTGGAGCAGAGTTTGCATTGATAGAACGGATTGCTTTCGCCTGCTAGTTTTTTCGGTAACGAACGTGAAATGAGCTGTAAGTTCTGCTAGTCAAATTATGATTATTTTTGGCTGGATTTGGTTTTGTTCATGTTTTGGGTAATGGATGCCATGGGCGTATAACTTAATATTGTTTTCATATCCTTAGTGTTTTTTAAGTGTAAAAAATTTCAGATATAAAAAACCATGTTAGATGATATAGCAAAAAGGTAAATTTATAGATAAATACAAAAAAATATGAATAAATTGAAAAATATTCAAAATAACTTAAAACCGTTAACAACAAAAAACACAAAAAAAATCTAGAATAGAAAAACAAAATAACAAGCATATGGAGTGAATGTATTGAATAGAAAAAATAGTACGTAATATAGTTCGACAAAAAATAAAAAACACACAATGAATTAAATGAAATTTAAAACATTAAGAAAAATAAAGGAAACAGATAAAAACTATAAAAAAACAAGAAGTACATCTATAAAAAATATATGACAGCCTAAAACAAGCGTAATTGAATAATTAAAGAAATAGAAAATAGAAAAAAAAAAACAATTATAATAAAAAAGCAATGATACTAATACTAAAAAGCTGAAGGAATGCAAAAAAACATAAAATAATTCAATTTAAAACAATTCGTGACTAATCCAGAGTAAAAAGTAGATACAAAAATGAAAACAGAAAGCAAAAAAAAAGTTCATCTGAATGCGATGAAAGCTTTCAAATCATTCAATGAAATGAAAAAAGCCTTGAAATTAAAACAGATTGATGGAAAATCGTTTCCACCTTAAATCGGGAAACATTTTACGGTAATGGTACAACAACATCCATCAACACATTAGTACTATCTGTACTTTTACAATCTTCCCACTTCACATTAGAGTTGATCGTTTTACGAATAGGAACACACACACAATCTGAACCCTTCACTCAAATAGAGTAACTTTGAACAGGCAAAACTGCTAACTGTAAAGCGTCTTTAATTGAAACACACACACCCAGGGCACAGGGCCCAACTTGATGGCCATCATTTTCCACCGACCATCGTATGGCGGAATGGCTGTGTTAAGGGCATCGTCGGCAAGCTATCCATCGGAATCACGGGCCGAAACCCTGCAAAACTCTTTCTGCGAGCGGGCCCATGATGATGGCTCATTAAACTTTAGTGCCGATCCTCTGATCCACAACAGCCACAACCGCGCGAAACCCAATCCGATCGGTCGTTGGTGTTTGTGTATGTGTGTGTGTTGCAGCACACCAGCACACATCAACGATTAGACACATATTCCCATTTGCAGGATGTTATCCATAAATCAGCCCGCTGCAATTCTCCCCCACCCTCAATCCCTGCACCAAAAACTATAAAACTTCCCATCCAGCCCCCGCCCTACCCCTCCGTTCCTTGTCGGATGGGGCGGAGCGAATCTTTATTGCTTGCCTTCCGCTTCCTGCAAAACGGTAAACTCATTTCTTATCTTTTTCCCACTGGCTAGAAGGCAAGCCATGGAAAATTTAATCCATATGTCAATACACCCCCCTAGCCCTCTACTCCCCGCATCAACGGGACGGAACGGTGGCGGAACGACGAGTGCACCACCCGCGGGGTGGAAGTTATTGGAACACTTTTATGCTTTCTTGCTTGCTTTTGTTCTCACGTTCTCACGCCGGAACGATAGATAGATCGTCTGGGAAGGGCTTGCGCTCGTACGATGGCAAAGGGTTGTCTTCGTCCTCGTCCTGCCGCCGCACCCTTGCGCCCCTTTTTGCCGACAGGCGCCAAGCGTACGGTGCGTTTCGATGGTGATAAATTTTCCGCTTCAAACACGACTCGACCAAACGCTCGTCGTCCGTTGGCCGGGCTTTTGGATGGGGCACTGCTCTGCCGCCGAAGCTGCAGCAGCAAAAGACACAACGACGCACACACACACACGCACATACTGACGTACATACTGCAGGCAGGGACGCCTAACGGCCATCGGCAAGGAATATGATACTGTTAAACGATCGAGGATAAAGTTGCTTCCATTACTGCAGCGGGCGACCGCGCGCGCGATGGCCATCGTCGTCGTCGTCGTCAAGCCAGGCAGATGATTTAACGTCACCGTCGCACCAGCCCTCGCGGCACACTGATCGTGGCGGAGGCGATGCAGCCGGGGCCGGAAATGCGCCCGAATGGCGTTCACTAATCGAACGAAGATTTTCTGCCTTGCGGTGTGCGCTGTGCTGCTGGAAAGTGATACAGTGAGGGGCCGGGGAAAAGAGAAGAGTTTCAAAAAATAATGAAGGCTGTTAGACGGAGGGAGAGAGAAACAGTAAAGTGGGTGGATAGTTTGAGAGATAAATTTTATTCTGTTATGCGCTTGTCGTGTTCTTTTACTAAGTACTGGAACATGGTAACAACAACACGAATAGCGTAAGCTCGGGGCCGCTTTAAGCTGGTGGCCCTTTAAGCACGCTTTAAAACACACTCTGAGGCTCGGGGGAGATAATAAATATTCAAAAAAAAAAACACTTTTTATCTCTGAGTTATGTTTGAATGTTATTGTTCATTAAAAATGTTCGCAAATTTCCAGAGTAGGGAAGAATAAACAGAATTCGGAGCAGTTTCATACCGGTCAACATTCAAAAGGTCACCCATCACCTCTGAAGCGATTGACTTTGGATGTTATTTGTGTTTTCTCTGAATTAATGTTGGTCTTTTAATACAACGATTAATCGTAGTGGCATTTGTAACAAAACGATCGCTTTCATCACTTGCTGAGCAAAGTGTTCCCAGTAAACGATAGAACGACCGTTTGAACTATGAGCAGCGTTATTCGTTCTGAGAATCATTTAATGATATGTTTACTTCCATTATTCCTTCTTCCCATAGGTTCAAATAGGGACTATTTCGTAATTAAACGTTCTGGTTTCAACAAAAATTAAACTGCAAAATATTTGTTTTTACCAGTCTGTGCGTTTAAGTGTAATCCGTTTTCTGGTTTGTCACTGCAATTGCTGTTATTGTAAGTACAGAACATACAGCGCCTACCACAACTATATGGACAGTCGTTTTTCGCGATTTGTGGAAAATCTATAATAGATAGGTAAAAACAGTGGATGTATGACTTGTGCAGAAAACTATTTCTCATCTTCGTATATTTTTTTCAAATTTTTTAACACATTTTTATTATTATTATTATTATTATTTATTCCGAAAGTTATCCAGCTAACACAACTTATGACGAAAAAACAAATTTATGGTTGCACCATAACTATAAAGACACTTCGAAAAATAGGTTTTATGTGCTAACTAACGCATTTAAAAATGTGTAATGTAATAAAACGCAATGTTAGAGTAATACTCTAAGCCCATTACAATTGAATATCGTGTTCGTCTGCACTTCCTCCAAAACATTTACGGGCGCCTTTGTAGCGGTCTAAGAGAACATCGATGGTGAAGTGGGTGGTGGGAGGAAAAAAATATAGGGCTAGGATTACATTCCTCAACTATGTATGTAACGGCAGCAAATATTAAGATTAAGACATTCAAAAAAATATATTTTGATAATTACTTTTATAAAACGTATAAAACCTTAAAATAAGCTATAAAACCACTTTTAAAAAATCGTTCAAAAATATATATCTTTAAAACCTTTGTAGAATAAGTTATTTATATTTTTGAACGATTTTTAAATGCGTTAGTTAGCACATAAAACCTGTTTTTCGAAGTGTCTTTATAGTTATGGTACAACCATAAAATTATTTTTTCGTCATAAGTCGTGTAAAAATGTGCTAAAAAAATTTGAAAAAAATATACAAAGATGTGAAATAGTATTCTGCACAACTCATACATTCACTGTTTTTATCTATCTCTTATGAATTCTACAAGTGCTTCTACAAATCGCGAAAAACGACTGTCCATATAGTTGTGGTAGGCACTGTATTTCAAAAAAATAAAAAATAAATTTGAATTGTGATTTATACTTAAGCATTAACCCTCACAATAATTCAAACACCTTACAGTTAAATGTACACTTAAATAAAACATACACTTAAATGTGTCAGCAGAGATGTATCAAATCGGGAATTTTCAATTTCGGGGAAAAGACATAGAAAAGTGTTTTAAATATATTTTTCAACATTCAAGAAAAATTTGAATGTACAGGGTTTCCCACGATTTATTGGTCAGTTCTAATGATTTTTTGGTGCGTTCCTACGATTTTTTGGTCGTATCCAATAGAATTTTGGTTCGTTCTCATAATTGATTGGTATTTTCCGATTGAATATCAATACAATTAAACCAAAAAATCGTGGGAACGCACCAAAAGATCGATGGGAACCAACCAATAAATCGTGGGAAACCCTGTAAGGAACACCAATGCATTTAAATTTCATACAAACGAAAATAACCAATGTGTATCTTCTTCTTCTTCTTCTTCTTTGGCTCAACAACCGATGTCGGTCAAGGCCTGCCTGTACCCACTTGTGGGCTTGGCTTTCAGTGACTAATTGATTCACCCCCATAGCAGGATAGTCAGTCCTACGTATGGCGGCGCGGTCTATTTGGGGATTGAACCCATGACGGGCATGTTGTTAAGTCGTACGAGTTGACGACTGTAGTACGAGACCGGCTCGTGTATCTAGGTTAAGAGCAATGTGTATCTAGGTTAAGACAAAAAAGGTAAAGCATCGGTTAAAACCATAAAAACGGGTAAAAGAGTATTGATCCCACGGTACAACACTGTGCAAGAGTAATCTCTAATTAAAATTTTATTTATTCTATTTTTATTATCTTTCAAATGCCAATGTTTACACTGACGCTGCCATCACGCTGTAATTGAACGGTTTCAAATTCTTCTTCGCTTTGTCTAAAGTTCACTGCAAACAGTCATATAATTAAGACAAAACAACCAACCTTGTTATGCGACCCGTTAACCACAAACCTTCGCTTACTTAAACACACACACACACACACACACACACACACACACACACACACACACACACACACACACACACAAATACAAAACTACTCGCTCTTTACTCTGACAATGCTCAGATCGCTCGTAAAACAACACCAACGGCAAAGCTCCATTTGCCGGCTCCTTTTACAGTGCGAGAAAACAGCTCACTAAAAGATAACGCAAAACGGAACCCTCCCGCAGATCGCACGAAACAACAGCCACCCGGTATCGGATTGCATCCACCGCCGGCAACCCGTGTACCCGAAAGGGTGCCAAATCGAAAGAAAACACAAGCAAGCGAGGTTCCCAATCCCCGCCCCCCTGCCGGTCGGTATAAATTATCATATCAACTCGCTCGTTTCGATCCTGCCGCAAACGCTCGTTTGAAGTTTTGATGCAATTCGACTGCCGACTGGTAGGGGTGGTTAGAGTAGATGCGGTATTTACCGCGTTCCTGATTCCTGTTCGGTACACGTTTCTTAGCATCCGCAGAGATGCAGCAGACCTTCAAAGACACTCACCCAAAAACCCGCAGCATTGTGTTTACAAGCGCACTAGCGTTTTGCGGCGCTCGGTGGACGGCAAAGGACAAACAACGTTCCAATTATCGATTCCGCCCACAGCAGCGGTAGCGTGTTGTGTTGGATGCAACAATGGATCAGATCTAGCTGATCGTGCGTTCTCGTAAAGTAATAGCCCCCCGTCGGTCGGTGACCGTACAATGAAGCTTTTTCATGGCGAACGCACGTCTCCATCCGTACGGTTTCAGTTCGGTTCGCACCGAGGGGGGACAGGGGCAATAAATCAAACTTAAACGTTTCTTCAGTTCAAGATCGAAACGTGAGATTATGTTCCAGCCCCATCCCACCCGCCATTCAGTCTGCACGTTAAGTAGCTTTTGGACAGGGCAGGCCTTGTCCATGACGAAGTTCAGGACATGTGCATGGCAGCACGTGTAGCTTTGCACTGAGGAGCATTGCTTCCTCTCCCCCCAGCCCATCCAGGCCGGTGCAACACATCAAACTACCCGACTACCCTGGAAATGCAAGAAAAACTCTTACACGAAGGCAGGCCCGCTCGAAAGTCCCGGAACGAAAACCCGACGAAAGGTTACTACGCAGGGTGGCGATGGTGGGAAAGGAGTGGAACAGGGGACAAAAGTTTGCGGTTCGGGGCTTTTGGCGAGCATTATTTCTTTGACTCGACGAGTTGGAAGCTAAACTTATGCTGTCGGGTCTTTTTTTTTCTCTCTCTCTTTCCCCTTTACGCTTCCATCCATCTCCCAGTCCTCATAGGTGCTTCCAGTGTGGTGGGTGAACGTTGGGATGGAAAGTTTAAAAAAAGAAGTTGTCCCCCATTTCCATCACAACACACACACACACACACCCAAGCGAGCGCATCTTTCCCGTGGCTCGTTAAACTTCTCCGTTCGCCAAAAACGCTCATCGCTACCGCTCTCCTTCCCGCAAGGGCAGTGCAGAAACAGAATGGGGCCGTACGAGCAGACAGGGAGCGATGTTGCTCTGGGATGTTTGGAAAGCCCCGGAAAGGAGCAGGATTGGGATGCAGAGTTACGACACAACAATGTATGTATACGGAAGTTTATCACCCCTTTCGGTGTTCACAGCAAGAGAGAGAGAGAGAGAGAGAGAGAGAGGGAGACCAAAAGACGACCAGGCCCTTTAGGTTTGCCCCGGTCAGGCGACCCGTTCGTCGGTTTATCCTTCTCGCCACGGCCGGGCTGCCGTGCTGAAGAAATAATGGCCCTCGCATGGTCCACACACGCAGAGAGCAGAAAGTCATGCAGAAATTCAATAAAAGTGAAAACTTTTATGAAATGTGCTCGTAAGTAGAACCGTATATAGAATATTAAGGACCCATAATCTTATTTATCTTCATCAATGTGTGCTGGATGAATAACTTAAACAGAGGGGAAATGAGGGCTAAACAAGGCTGCGGCAGCGGACAAAGCAGCAAACAAGCAAAAAAGGCTGCAAGGAAAGAGGGTGAATGGTGTGTTTGAAGTAGCCTACTTACACACACACACGTATACATACAAACGGGTAAGGATTGGAAACGACCTTGGACACACATGGCCGTTGGCGGGGGTATAAAATATGATAAACTCTGGACATGGGAAACAATGCACCAAACTCCAACAATATCTTGCCCCGTTCACACACACACGCATATACACACACATGGTCGACATCGAAGGTCGGAAGGAGTTAAGTTGATAAAGTGTCTGTTTCTTGTGTTTGCCGTAGGATTTATGTCTAGCTTTGTATGTTGCACACTGGACATACACACACACACATACGGGTACAAAAAAAGACATCACACACAAAAGCAGGGAAAAGGAGCAGCCTGTCCGCCGGCAACAATGGCCGTGCCGTAGTAGTAGCAAGCAAAGGCAAACGGAGCAAGCAAGCTCTGTACCGTTTTGGGAGGCGACCGAACGACCAGAAGCGTGCGATGGTGATGCGCGGGGATGGCGAGAATAAAAATGACAACTGTTAAATAATTTCCGTTTCAAGTTTCACTTCCGGTTTGGTAGGGGAGGTTTTAGCAGCCATGCTGCTGGTGCTCGCCTGCCTGGTCACTCGATCGTTCGCCTCCTGTTCCGCCAGCGATGTCCAGCAGAATGTTTAATTGTCCGGTTAGCAGCGGTTGCGGGACAACGACGGGGAAGGGAAGACGGAACAGCCCAGGATGTGGGCGTGAAAAGTTTAGATGAAATTTTCGTCTGGAAATGCTGCTGCTGCTGGGAGAGTTTTGCTCCAAGAAGACCTGCCGTGGCCATGCGATTGTTCTTGTTTTTTTTGTTCTGAGCGCGTCCCGCTTGTTTCGTTTGCTCGGAAGGAACTTTATTTAGACAGCTTTCGTCTAATCGCATTTTGTTTGAGCGATTTATTACGGTCTCTGTGTGTGTGTGTGTGTTGGCTGATTTGAGAACAATAGTTATTTGCTTGCTTTCTCTCTTTTGGTGGTCCGAGTGGAATGGTGGAAATAATGGTCGTCCGAGCGCATTGTATTCTCGTTTTCCAGCTGGAAAAGTGGTACGCGCTTCTAAGAATGTAAAGCGATCTGGGCGGGGTGGTTTCGCTCTAAACACCGGGTACAGTAGTTCACACAACACTTGCTTTGTTTAGCTGGCCGAGCCGGGGCTCCTTAACGCAAAAAGAGGAATTAGCATCTTGAGCGGGCCGTTTGAAATGAGCCTGCATTTGGTGTGGTGTTGGTGGCAGAAATGAGCTCAACTACTCAGAAAGCTGTATTGGATAGGTTAGGTTTCAATCGTTTCACCATATAGGCTCGTAGTTGTTTGTGTTGTACCACGAATCCAGAACAAAAAGCACTGGACCAGCTGCACGCTTTCGTCGAAATAACAGCCACCGCTCTAAAGAAGAAATTAATAATTGGAGTAATTTTATGGAATACTAACACGGTTTACGCTTCCCGGAAAAGCTCTTTTTACACTGGAGCAAACCGGCTAGCGCTAGCGGTGCCAACACCCCGGATATCCTTGTGATGTTTAGCACCGGCGTGAAATAGCTGCAGGAGCCAATTAATCATGCCTAATTCGCTTGACTCCGCCTTCACCACCGGGCACACTAACAGTATTATCCGTTTCGCGGAATCCTGGCTAGTTAGCCGGTACAAAATCGTCCATTTCAATTTGTAATGTTCTTCTGGAAAATGCTGCTGAAAGCTGTTACAAGTGCGCGTGAATATTTTGAACAATGGCGGGGAATTGGACAGCCAATGAATATTCAATGTGTGGAACAGGCAGGAATTTGGTTCGATTCAAGCATTTAAAAGATTTCAACGTTTTCTACTTCAAAGCTAAAAGTACCAGGCAGAGAGTGATATTTGTTCACCGGTAAAGCAAAGGCATACACAGAAGACAAGGAAAGGTCACAGTACGTTAAGTGTTATCTGTTCATCGTAGTGTAGGAAAAGCGAAAAGTTCTGTTATTTTTCTTCCTTGTGCTGTTTCGCATATAAGGCGTCTAATACGGTAGCGAGGGTTATGAAGAACGTACACGCAAAAAATAATATATAATTTGTGTAGTTCATATCAATCTTGCTGTGTAAAAAGATAACAATAAATTATATGATGACCAGAGGTGGATTTATTCATCTCGGGACCGGCGAAGATCAAATTGGGGCCCCTAGTTTCCTTAAAAGTTAAATCGTATTCAGACTCTCTTTTTACGAATATCAAATACATAATCCTGAACTCGTTAGGAATTTACTTTCTTCAGTCATTTAATATGGCAGTTTAGATATTGGTCTACACTAACATGCCCGTTATGGGTTCAAGTCTATAAAGGACCGTCCCCTCGTAGCATGGATTGACTATCCGACTGCGTGGTAATTAATTAAGTCTTGAAAGCCTGTAAAGGCCGGGGCATGTCCGCGTAGGACGTTACGCCAAATAGAAGAAGACTTCGGTGTAATAAAGCATACATATTTTGCATATTTTTAGGTTGTCCATCATCGTTGTTTCCGGTAGTGCAAAAATCAAAGCTATATTGAAATACCAATACAAATAATATAATGAATTAATTTAAGAAAAACGAAAAAAACACCACACCTCGCGTGTGGAAATGAACGAGACAACAGACAAATCCAGGATCTTTGTATTAGTACAACAAAGAGCTATGCATCGACCTGTACCCTACATAGACTTAGACTGTAACAACCAGACAATGAGAAACGAAAGCCACGACACAAAGTTTGTGTGAATTCCTGTTTCACAGATACATCCAAATTGCCTGAAATCCAAGCGTCCGATAATGATTATCCTGTATTTGCGTATTTATAGTCTTTTCGTCCTTGCAATCGAGACCTTCGACGAACTTCTTTTTTTTAAATTAAACGTCCTTTAGAGTTATTGTCATGAGAGGTTTCGTGATTTAAATGTAAAAGAGTGCGAAAGTATGTAAAGTTTGTCTAGGCCTTCATAAATGATTTCTAAAGTTCGTAACCACTTTTGATTGCTATAAACTTTATCAACACATTCCACATACTTATTGGTAAGAATATACTGTTTTGAGAAAGATTAAATTTTCCATTAATATGTGTGAAATTAGCTGTGATATGGGAAGAAAACACGGACACCGGAAAGTAAAGCTCTACATGATTTATTCGCACATCTCGTTTAGTAGTTCACATTTCAAGGTTCCCGTATCGGTCCCAAACTAACTCTCCATCCCCAAAGCGCGCACCGCTTTTATAGCTTCTGCCCATCTTCCCTCTCGCTCCGCGGTACCCGCCGTAACCGAATTCTCTCCTCGCTCATCCTAGACCGTTCATTTTATTCCTTTCTTCTCGCGCACATTCCGTCACTCGGGCACGCTTCCTTACTCTTCCCCATTTCACATATGTGCATCAATAAAAAACAATCGCTTATAAAAGTGCACTAACATGAGGAAGTTTAGCTCGGAGCCCCTTTTAGGACGGGGCCCCCCACGGCCTCAGTTCGCTCATAGGAAAATCCACCCCTGATGATGACGCATAACCTCGAACTTCAGAACCTGGCCCAAAGTCACAGTGACTAGAAAGGATCTAATAACCAAGTAATCTAAATACACCAAACGGAGTAAGAGATCCGTTTGATACATTTAACTGTCACCCTTTGAGCTGCGGTCTTCTGAATTGCATATGTAGCCATAAGGAAAAATAAATAAATTTATATTGCATTCAAACTTTTATTTACTGAACTTCAAACTATTTTTACTTCATAAACTGAATAATGTTGTTCGGAGTATATGTTTATAGCACCAGACACATACACCATTAAACAGAGCATCGAGAACGTCAAAGTTGTCGAAAAGTATCTGTGGACTGTTTTACCTACTATCTGGCTGCTCTGGACTTATTTATAACAATCGATAATTTCCTAAAATCTATAGCGCTCCTGTTCAAGCTTGGATAAGTAATTCTGTCTAACTCGCCGAGAGAAATTCTCTGCTCTTCCAAACTCACATGCTTCAACTGAAATTATCAATAAATGGCGTTATGTATTTTGATCGTTAAAATGCTTCCACCATGAGCAAATCTGCAAAAACCTGGAATCAATCGCTGCCATCGAGTTGGAGCCGTAGTCAAATAACAGGAATTATCTGAATTAATTTCCCTTCGTTGACCGAATGATTAAGAAATGGTGTCACACATACACACAGCGCCCTGGTGATTACCGAAAGCACGAACTCGAGATTTTTAAAACTCATCCCGCGTGTCGGCCCATTATTGTGTCACGATTACAATCAATTTTCGTCACCGACCGGGTGGCCGAAAATTTCATTTCATCGCGTTTAACCATAACCTCTCATTATGGCATCAGTCAAGCATGATTTTTTTTTGTTCTCTGCTTTGTTTTCCATTACCTCCGCTATGGGTATTTCCATTTCCGGCCCTGTACGGAACACCACTTATTATTGCCACACTACACACGCAGCCGCACACGATTAAACTGATCCCGCGTGATGATTTGATCCTCTCTCTCTCTCTCTCTCTCACACACCCTCTCTCTCTCTCTCTCTCTCTGTCGTATGGGCGCACGGAACACTCACTCACTTCAATGAATGGAAAGGACTTCATTTCATCCCATTCGCGTCAGGCTTCCACTCACCAAAACGAAGCCAAAACGAGCATCGTGTGTGTGAAGTGGTAAAACGAACCCAAACAATAAATAAAACCCCTCGGCTTGGCGAACGCGTAATTAATTCTCCGTTGCGAGTGATTTTTTTTTATTTTTGTTTTTTCACCGATCGTACGTGTCTGTGCGTTGTGCCATTTTGTAGTGAAAATCTCAACCAACCAACCAATCTGTTGGGAGGGGAGGGAAAATAGCAACGATTTCTTTCCCCGCGGAAAAAGCTTCGAAGCAGCCGGTTTCGCCGTAGATCGTTTCGCGGTCGGCCGGCACCCAATTCGTGGCGAACGAAAAATTGCAAAACCAATTTAAAAAAATAACCGGTTCCGTCTGGTTATGGATGTGTATTTTGTGTGGCTCTGGAAGTGTGTGGGTTGAGTGTTTCCCTCCCTCCCACTTGTGAGGGGGGGGGTCTTTTGTTTTGCATTTTATATGCGGTACGCAAGGTGCCGGACGCGGTTTCGCGACCGCCCGGCTGCTGCAGATTAATACGCCGCGATGGTTAGTCATATTTGCGTTGCTCTTTTTTTTTGCTTCCCCTTCCCTACTCTCGTCCTACTCTCTCTCTCTCTCTCTCTCCTCCACCCTTATGATGCTGGAAGCTTCCCCGGCTCGCGATCATGATGATCTCCACTCTAGCAACATATGCGAGCTGCCGGCCTTTAAGAAACTGACAGTATGATTGCCTCTATAAATCATCCGCCCGGACCGGAGCGTCGAGTCTATAGATACAAGTGTCAGTGGGGAGGGATGGTAGACCACCACACCACAACGAACCAACAACGGAGGAGGACGGATTCGCGGTATCGTTTTGCTGCCAGCGCCAAAGTCCGTCTTTCACTTCGAAAGCCAATATTATCCCTGCGGGCCATGCTAGTTGGTTGGCTGTTTACCATATCTAAGCTTTGCTTCCCTCCCCCTCTCAGGTTCTCCTACGCACACACACACACACACATACCCAATGAATAAATATTTGGCACAATTTCCCTACCACCGCTGACGCCTGCCTCTCGTGCGGCACACACACACAGGAAGGAAAAATTTAATATTAAAAAGCATTACAATCCATCAATCATGCGCGCAACATGGAGCGGCGAAACCAACTACAATACCCGGTGCCCGGGTGGCACCGAACAGATCTTCCTGGTGGTGGGAAGGTTAGGTGTGGCGTGCGCGGATGTGACCGATGGAGCGGATTTTCATTTTATGATGCCTGTAGTATTACAAAAATTACACACCAGATGTCAAACGGCGATGTGAACGGATTTCACCTTTTGCGCCGCGCGACATTATTCCCGATGTGTTTGCCGTGTATCGAGCAGCTCGGTGTGTGTGCTGTGTGTGTCGTAATGGTTTAGCATGAGGTGTGAAGCAAACGAGCGCTCTCCGGTTTCATTTTCTCCCGAGCTCCATTGCACGCCCGCTTAACCGGAAACCTCGGGCATATTTCGAAACGACACCGGAACCATCAACCGAACGGCACGCAAAACCCAGGAGAGGAAGGAAGTGACAGCCGAGAGCAAGCGCTGCAAGACGAAGGCACATCCTGGAAAACATAAATCATTTCCTCTTCCTTAGACGCGAATCTTGGAAAGGAAATGTTTCCACAGCCAAAAGCACTGATAGGGCACGGGAGAAAGAGAAAGAGAGAGAGAGAGTGCAAAAAACGCAGAAAAATCCTTCCCAATTTCTGGCGTGGAGTTTGTCCTCTTTTTTGTGTCTTTTTCTGGACACGCGAGATAGTAAGGAAATTACCAGACGAAACTCGCGTAGAAATTAAAAAGCCAGCTGACGCGCTGAGCCACCCGAAGCGGAAGTGAGCCTTATTGAACTCGGGCCCGGGGGAAACACAAAGCCACAATTAAATGCCCCTACGCTCCTACATCCCTTTCCGTTCCCATCAGTGTTCTGCTCTTTCTCACTCTGTGCTGGGTGCTGGTGAAATTAAGTAATTTTGCACACTTCGGCACACGCACTGCCTGGGCGGGTCAGCTTAATGTGCCCGCTGCATGCGATGCGAGGTGGTGGTGATGCATTTTTTTTTATTTCTCCCCACCCCCCTTTCAAGCCACAAATGTTCGCTGGTAATTGAAAAGTTCCAATTATTTTCACTCGATGTAGCGTGCGAAAGGTGGTAGATTGCCATACGTGGCTATACAAATTTGGGTTCGAAAAGCAAGAAAGCGAGAGCTACTGAATGAGCAAATAAAGGTAGAGTTTCATCGATAATGAACAGATGGCTTTTAAACATATTGAATGGTTTTAAATGCTGAATATAGATACAATATACTTCGATATGCTTGTGCAAGTTTGTAAGCGGTTGAGCAAATTATTTCCCATTAATTGGGGTCCGGTATTGAATCGCACAAATCAGTTCAGAAGCAAAATCAAGTCATAAAGTATTTACCAAGCAAGCAAACATTCCATACAGCTCTTCCACGCGTCAATTTGGACTTTCATTGAAGGCTCAGCTCTCAAATCGATTCTGCTGCTAAAAAATTCTTTTCAATAATGCTCCTGCTCAATAAAATTCATCTAAGCTTCATACATCAAATCATTTCTCTTGTCAGAATCGAATCAAAGCAAAGGTATCACTGCATCCGTAAATCTAAAAACTAACCCTCACCGCTCTGTCATCAGCTTGAATAAAATATTAAGGTATTCCTCTGTAAACCAACGCTAGAATTTGCAAGAAGCAATCATTTACAATCCATCGTACAGTGCTTCTGCTGAAGTTTATGAAATTCGTTCCACAGATGCAATTCGCTCGGTGGCACAACCTTCGCCGAACTGGAACTGGCTGGACCGTTCACGGCTGACAAGTTGGTAAGCGGACGAATTTTAATTGATGGCAGGTTAATTGATTGACCGGGATGCCTGCGTTCCGTAAATAGTTTCATCAAACGTGAAATGCATTACACTAATGAATCCAGCCACAAACAGTAGCGACGAACGTCCGGGACTAATGCCATTTGCAAGGTTTTGGTGAAATTAATATGAGCGGCACAATTTCTAAGAATTTGCGTACAGGATTTTGATAAACGTTCGCTTCGTAATAAGTGCAATGCAAAGCAATTATTAGCTAAAATAAGAATTTATTGATTTGAAACTTGGAAGGTACCAAAGCTAGGAGTTGATTTTAATTGTTGAAATTTCCACATTCTCCTGAAAGCATCATCGCTTCAGCAAGTCATATCTCAAACGTACAAGCCTAACAAACATTCATCTTTTTTTAATATTCACCGTACGTGGAATTTAGCATTGCGTCTAGCCGAAGGATTCGAAGAAATGGTTGCAAAAAAAAGATCACATAAAGATTCACTTCGCAACTGTACGGTGCTTAATTTCGTCGAATCATAAGCCACTTTGTTTACCATTATTGCTTGCTCTTCCAATTTTACTTCGAAGAATCGGCAGAACAAAAATGCCAATTGGTTTGCAAACATCGCATGGATAAATTTTGCATACTGTTTCGGCTAGAAATTCATGAAGTTAGTGAAAGCGGCAAACATTTTACTACCGAGAAAATGTTGCTACGTTTCCCGGACCTAGAAGCATCCGGAACTAGATAGTTCATACGAAAAGCTTTCGCTACTGTTCCTGTGATAAAGGAGAAAAGGATGACCCTATCGAAAATCACAATATCCCCACACTCAGAGCCATCTGCAATGAGCTAGCCTACTTGATTCGTGCAAATTTGCAGTTCATCTCCCGCAAAGCACAAAGAAGAGTTTGAGGGTTTGTAGGAAGGGAGAGACGATACTATAACCTGCCCCGAAACAAACACTTTGTCACAGTTAACCCACACACACACACACACATATGCTATTGATAGAGAACAGGAAGCTTTACCTTAAGCGTCACAACTTGCACGCATCCATCATTCAAACACCTTGGTGATCGCCTCAAGCCCCCTCCCCCCTCCCCCCCACCCCTCAGGCTGATGAATGATATCTTTTGGGAAGAGCCTGCGGTTTCGGAGCATTCACAGAGTCTGCTACTGCTGCCCGGAAATTGGTTCCTATCATAACACGGCCCTCCGGCAGATCTTCCGAAGGCCGAGAGCCGTTGATTGATCCTTACGAGCATTACGGCAGCGACCAACAACCTGCTTGCTCTCGTTTGCGACAAATGCTTGTTCCCTTTCCCCGCTGGCTTCGTTCTATAGATGCATCTACACTCTCATTCTCACTTCCTGTCGTTGAGCTTTATCCAATCCTCGCATGAGCATCCTCACAACAGCACAAGCCAGCTCACTGCACAGGGAACAAAAAGAGAGATTTATCAATGTAACTGGACAGTGTGTGTGTGTCTTTGCCATTACACTTACATGTGTATGTGTCCCTGGCCTGTGGCAGAGAAGAGAAGTTTGCCTCTTCCTGCTCACGACGTTCGGAAGACACCAACCGACCAGCCAACCCATCTTCTCCGATGGTTCGTTCGTTCCGGCAATCAACGGACGATATGAATCATAAGACTTTATCTTGGACCATCTGTCCCCGACGAAGGAGGCAAAAAAAAGTAGGTACGAAGTACTGGCAGGGCTCACTCACACACACACGAGAGAAGCCAAAAGGAAGTGCACAGGTAATCCGAAAGGAACCTCGGAGGAAAATATGACTATTAAGTATAAGTATTTATGAGCGGTATTAGATGATGTATATGGCGCAGCGTAAAACCCCGTAAGCAAAAACCGATGGGCTGCTCGCGATAAGTGGCTGTGGTAGCATGGGGTGGATGGGGCAGCCTGATACCTGCTCATAATGCCACTCTCTGTCCGGCACTGTTCAGATAGCATCTCTGCTTTGCCAAACGGGGAACGGGACGGCGTTGGAAGGTGTAGGTAATCGTTTTCTTACACCTGACGCGACCATAAAACCTTGCCCACACTCTGGCGTGGAGCCGTGGAGTGTACAATTATCGTGCGACGATGATACAGCTGACGCAGTTGACACACATTTCGACCCAGCGCTGGTAGGGGGAGCCTAGTGTAAGTGTCTGTTTTCTTGTTGCGGGCAAGCTCTGGGTATCGGTGTAGCGGCCGTCCGTAGATGCTCTTGAAGATAGGAAGAAAACAGACGAGCTATCCGCATGCCATTCGCGGCACTGACCCAAGGCAAGGTACCCCGTCCGATCTTATGTGGAAGCAATCGTGTGGACAACGAAAGACATCGGATAACATTCGCTGGTGCCGGCTGGCATCGTGGCGATGATGGTCGCGAGTCGTACGGGCATAGTTAATAAAAGCATTCGACACCGGCAGCACTGGTCGCAGATTGGGGTGGTTTGATGAGAGGAAAACAGAGTGATACATTTGCTCATGGTGTAGCAGTAGCCAGTAGGGTCAATGTACAGGGAATTGAAGGTAAACGTGTCACGATGGCTCAAATCAAGGCTGGACGGTAGTTTGGTACAGTTACTTTAGTAAAGCATTGCTTCTTTTGGTCAAAAATGGGTATTTTTCAGTCTGCTCAGGTCCTGTGACAACAAGGTTATTGAGGCGTAGTAGCTTAAGGTCATGCCTTGGCCATGCTTTTTACGATTAAAAATACATTTGAACTCAACATGTAACGATTGTGTGTTTCTAGAAAACATGCCCACTTCGCTGGTAATGACGACATGAACTGGTGTAATTCTGTGAGCTTTCATTGCCAATCATATTTCCTGAAGGCTGCCCTAAACAAACAGTATCTTCTACAACAGAATTGATATAGGAAACCATCTCTCTACTTCTGATGTGTTTTTCAGGATTCTGAATTTCAATTATCGATAGTGAGTTTTGTTTATGTTGGTATGTTTATTTATAATTTTTATCCTTCCATCACATGTCTAGTGCAGCTGTTAGTTTCAGAAACATTCATAACACTCCAGCTTTAACCTGATGTGGGGTTTCATTTTACAAGCATTCACTAGTACATGTAATGATTTTTTGTTGAAAAATGTTCATGTATTTCAAAAAAATAAAGACAAATTCAACAAAAACCACAACCACTCCGATGTTCATCGCTGTGCATTACAGTCTTATTCCACTGAAGACTTTCTTTTATCGCATTCTTTCACCACCATCAGCACCCCCTCACCAGACCCAAAATAAGTACTATTTCGTGAGGAGATCAAGTCCCGATTCTGGCCTGAAAGCATGACAAACGCCCCACAAAACGGCTCGCCTTTAAAAAGCTCAACCGGTATAAGCTTGCCGGGCTGACTTTGTATCCAGCCCAAAACCCGAACCCTCATCTCATCGCCATACGTTACAGAGCGGGCGAAGGGCCAGGAGAGGAAGTGGAAATGGAATGCCACACATTACACATCGTAGACCGAAGCAGAAAAAATGAAACAGTGCCCGTAGTGCACTTCCATTACGGGATGCTCTTCGGCAACCAAAAAAAAACGGCGACGCAACAGTCCGTTTGTCGAAGGATGAAAGAAAACCATAAAAAGGCGAATCCACCCACAAAAGCTCGCAGGGAAAAAGGGAATACCATATATACACACACACATACACCTATACACACACATTGAAGGTCCCATATCAGAAGACTTTGACGCGCTTTCTTTTCCAAGTTACAAGTTCGTTTTATTCGTTCCGTTTGTGCTGTTCGTTTGCCAGCCTCGCTGTGGATTGTTGCAAAATCACTTTGCCTTTGGGAGGCAAAGAGGGTTCTGACGAGTTTGGTGATCGTGTTTTAGGGGTAAAACTTTTGTCGACCCTTTACTTTTAGTATGTGTGGCTGTGTGTGAGGGAATGTTTTTATTCAGTTACCATTGCGAACCTTTTCCAGTAAGAGACCAGTTTCCAAGAATCATTTTTCATTCGAATTGAAGGACGAGCTTTCACCGTCATGCCGTATTTAGAAACGAGTCCAGAAAGGGGTGTTCATGCAGGAGAGTGTGTGCCCGGGCTGCACGTCGATTGACACTACACGGTAAGTGTAACCCATCGGCACAGGTAGAACAAAGAAATGTTGCTAAGGAAAGGCTACACACAAAAGGGGATTCGGAATAAATGTTTACCTGTTTGCGCACGTTTGGCGCCTAAATGTATGTACACTATTTTTTTTGTTCTTATAGATTTATGTTTCATTTGGTTTTTATCAACTATTTTATTATAGTTATTGATAATTATGATCAACAATATTGCTCTTGTGGTTAAACTAAAATCATATTCGACTAGGAGAAGTAAATACAAAGCAACGATTAAAAATAGTATACCTTTAGGCGCTCCAAACACTAGGAACCATACGGCGTTACACGTTACAAATTACTGAAGAATTTTTAAGGTATTTTATTGTGTTTAACTGTTACATTTGTAATCTTTATATGTTTTTGTTTTGATTTTATGTAGCTTAGACTCAGATTTGAAAAATATTTGTCATTGTAAAAAGTGAAAAAAATAGAAAAACAATCTGAAGTAAAACACAGCATTGCATATCTTTAGGCGCTTATTATGACCGTCAAAAGGTAATAATCTCCAATTGCCATTATTATGTTATAATCGTTTCTTGCACACTTATATGCCAACCCCAAAACAAGCCCCATCTGTTCTGCACAGTTTATCTCCAACAGCTTGTCATGCATGACGACCCCTCCGATATAAATTCACTCGCACTAAACACATCGTTAAGCATCGTGACATTCGTGCAAGTGCCTTGTGAACGGTCTGCACGGGACGGAAGAAAGGCCGACCCAACCCCGGGCAGCAGATAATTAATCGCCATTAAATACCATCAGCTGTTGCGATAAAATTTCGGCGCAGCCCTTCGTTGCTCAGAATCGACATCCAGCTCGGCACATTGGATTGATCCACTAGCTTTACCCTGACCTACCCCTTCCCACAAGCACAATCCGGTAAGCCAATTTGAGCTGTTAAATTTATTTAAATCTAATTAATTCTTCGCATTTAACCCCATTGGCCTCCCTCCGCCCCGTTCCTTTGGTTGCAGCGCCGTTCGCGCCGTTGTAAAGCGAAAGGAAAAAGACGAAACGGCGAAAGCAACGGGGCAGTGGAGAATAAGATTGGAAGGGCTTCTCCTAATTGATATTGATTCAACCGCCAGCCACCACAAACCCCTTTTCCACTGGCGTTCGATTTGCTCTCTCTCTCACACACACACACACACACACACATTCTCATGTTCTCTCTTCTCGGCTGCGCCTCAGGCCATTTTACACGGGTAGGACATTTGGGCTGGGGAAAACTTTGCTGCCTACGGCCCACATCGCCATCGACTCGGACTTTGCATGCAGTAAATTGTCCCCTTCCCTTCCCTACTGCAAGTAGGGGAGAAGAAGGATGGAGGCAACCCTTAATGAGATGAGCTGAAAATGGATATTGGGATAGTTTTTGTCCGCTCGTTACTTTAATCACTACAACTTTGGCCTGGCTGGGGGCCAGGGAAAAGGTCGTTGCGGATATTATAGACCACCGTAAACTTGACCACACCGAGCCTGCAGTGGCAGTAGCAGTAGTAGTAGCAGCAGCAGCAAAACACATTTGCAGCAGGCCTCCATTTCCTCCAATTTAAGGTTCAGTGAACTGCTTTTGATGTTGTGTTTTAATGTGTGTGGCGTTTAGAACAAATTGTTTTGATGGTCCGCTTTGTTCTGCTCGAGCCCATTGACCCGAAACATCAAAACGGTAGTTTTGATTTTTATTCTTTCCATCAGAATCGATTGCAATGAATGGAAAAAGAGCTAAAACTAATACAGTCATCGTGCGTTTCGCCTTTCTGCTGAAAGCTGTTCACGCTTCACTCTTAACCAAATTACGCACACGCAAACGCACGACCAAAGGAATGGTTTGTGAGCGGGTATAGCAGGGAGGGGGGGGGGGGTGTATTTTACGACCACGATACGGTGCCTTTAACCTCCAAAAATGGCAACGTTGTGCAGCAAACCCCCCGTTTTATGCAACTATCCACAGCCTGAAATTGAATCTGCGTTTGTGCACGGTTCAGGCTGACCTCTTGACCTCACTCTCTCTCTCTCTCGCCCTCTCGATCCCTTTGGGAATGGAGTGGGCGTGCCTGTAGAGTAAACCTGCCCCACAGGCCCGCTGTAAGCGCAAAGGTTGTAATGAAAGTTTAAAGATTCATCCACCTTTAACACCCGGGGCCCAGTGACCTCCCCCGACACTCACGCTCACACACACAGAGAGGGCTTCTGGCTCCTCCCGGCAAGCTCCAAACGGGCTCGAGCTTTTGTGGCGAAATCTCACGTGCATGCCATTAAACTTTTCCACCACCAAACCGGTTGCGTCCTGTGCTCGTGTGCGGTTTCGTGATCAAGCTGCTGTTGTCGCTGCCGCTGCTGCTGCTCTTCAAAATAGAAAAATAAACCCTCGGCGACGGTCACGGGCTTGTGTGCTATGAAGTAATCCGCTCTTGCCATCACCACCCAAAATGACAAAAATTGCGGATTAGATAAAGCTCACAATGTCTCCATCTCCCAAATGTTGCATAGTGCCGTTCCGGGCTTTTTTTGTTGTTTCTTTAAAATTGGATTCCAATATTGTGGAATGGAAATGGAGCTATCGGGCTTTACGCTACGGCGTATTGAATATTCATTCATATCAGTTCGACCTCCCCGCTCTCCAATGGAAAAATCCTCAATCCACGCGCTGGGGCGTGATTTCTAGTTCCCGGTTTGCTGTGCCAAAACAAAAAAAAAGGAACCAAAAATCGACCTGCTAACGTGTGCTATTGATGGAGCCGACGGAATTGGGTGGACGGTACCCGTGTTGCGAACAAATTTAGTTTGAACAAGTACACGACAGGTATCGTGTTATTCCTTTGTGTGTCGGTTGGTTGGATGTTTTTGCTGTTTTTTTGTTCTTCTTTGCACCATTTCCTCACCCCAAACCCGACAGCCGACAAACATGATCGAGCCCCAGGACCGGCCGTCCCTCGGTTGCCGTCCCTCGGTTTAGTTTTTGACACTCTCGAACAATCAAGCGATAGAAAATATACGGCACCGGCGGTACAACTTTCCTTTCCCGTGTTTTTGGAGCTGGTTTTTGGATGGCAGGTGGGAAAATGCCTGCCTTTTTTTCGTGCAAAGTCAGCAGCATTCAGCAGGTTCACCGACACACGACGTCCCTGCCACACCGTCAGGAACAACACACACACCCCAATAACATGCAACCTCAATTTCACAACCAGTAGCTCCCGGAAAAACCGCGCTGAACCCTGGCTGGCTGGCGCGCGCGTGAGAAGACGCAAAGGCGTGAAAATTTCCTTGCTTCGCTCACCATTAACGTCAGCATTGGTTTACACGAATGGATATCAAATAAATCCGGACATGGCACTTGACGTTGTATTCCCTCACCGACCGTCCCGAGCCCACGCTAAGGTAGGCCTTTTGGGGTGGATGGAGTTTAGTTTTTTTTTCCAGTGAGTCCTGTGGGTGAGTGTATGGTTTTATTTTTCACCTCTAACTTTTCGTTTCGCCACATGATCTTTTCCTTCCCTAGTTTGTGTGTTTTTTTATATTTTATTTGCCACATTTTTACGGTGTGCGCTTTCCCTTCGATTTCTATTATTTTTTCCGGGCTAGGTAAATCATTTCCACTTTTTGTGATTGTTTTTGCTTGTTTATGCTCTTTTTTTTTTTTGATTTTCACATTCTTTTTTTTCTCCCTTTGCGTGCACTCAATTCGAAAAGAAATCAAAAAACGCAACTCTCCCTCTTGTTTCCATAATGGTTTGAGTTCTATCCCTTTTTTTGTGTGCTCCCAGTAGGTAAGTAAGTGTCGGTCGGATGAAGTATATTATAAATTGAATACATTCTGACGCTCAACCACACATCCCCACACACACACACACACACACACATGGAACGTAAAACGTACCCCCAAAAAAGGGGGGAAACACACTTCAACTTTGAAAAACTTATTCAATAAAAATTCTCGCGCTCGTAAATAAAAAATAAATCGGGCTCGATCTCAAATAAGCCAAACTGACAGGAGTGAACAGGGGGGGGGGGGGTTTGAGGGGACGGGGAGCGTTTGCGAGTTTTCCTCGTCGGCTGTTTTGTGACTATGCAGTGCACTGTATTAGTTCCGCTCGAGCGGTGACGGAAACATGCGTGGCGCAACATAGTGTGTCAGCATGTTTTATTTGTAAAGCGAACCATAATTGCTGACAGACCATCCAGGTGGGTCAACATTTTCATGTCGATGGGTTTATGTTTGGAGGGAGGGATGGGACATACTTTTTAGAAGTATAGAATCATCCTAGCTTTTTTGAGTATGACATTTTATCCTTAAAAAAATAAGCAATAATAGAAACAAGGCAAAATATAATTTTAAAAAATATAGTATTTGCTATGGAAAATATAACACAAAATTGCTTTTCCCACTTTGTTATGTAAATTTTTACACAAAATTTAAAATAATATCCAAAGAAAACATGCCTACAAAATACTTTTTAAGTGCATTATACAAGAAATACTAATTGAGATAACATGACAACTAAAACATAATGAGTAAAAGAATGAAAAGTATAAAAGGAAATGAAAATTATACAACTACAGATTTTACAAAAAAACATGAAAAGCAGGATAAACAATTAAACAAAACAAATCAATTGAAACAATAGGTGAAACATTAAACGCTCAGACCTTTGAAGTCCGTTAGTAATAAATAGATAAATAAAATCAACTCAATAATAATGATTTAATCATCTAATTAAAAGACAATAGTAGAACCTTAAAAAATGAGGAAAAAAGAACATATAAACAAAATCTAAACAATAGATACATTCAGATTCTTCTTCTTCTTCTTTGGCTCAACAACCGATGTCGGTCAAGGCCTTCCTGTACCCACTTGTGGGCTTGGATTTCAGTGACTGATTGATTCCCCCCCATAGCAGGATAGTCAGTGCTACGTATGGCGGCGCGGTCTATTTGGGGATTGAACCCATGACGGGCATGTTGTTAAGTCGTACGAGAGACATTCAGATAATAAAAAAAAAAAAAAAAATATTTCACCAAACCTATTGAAACATGAACCATTGGAGTAATTAATGCGAACCCGATTCCCTTTTATCATACATTATGTAAATCATTGACATTGACAGAAACTGCCCTTAAACTACAATCAATAACGTTCACATTATACCAACGGAGCTGGCTATAAAAGTTGTAACCATGCCATCCTTATTGACTGGCCAAATAGTACGGCAACTATTTCAGCTTAATTTTCCGCTCCCTTCAACGTTTCACTACGCTACACTAATTGCACTACGCCATACAACTGTAATCGGATTTCCCTGTACGATTAGCCACTTCTTTTTTATGCTGGCCCTTCACATCAAAGCCTCTAAGCCTTTGCCTTACCAGGGCAGGAAAGCGGCCGGAAAGTCCTTCACAAACAGGGCAAAACAGTACTTCAAAAAAGCAACAAACAAAAACAGCCCCTCTCCTACACAAAATGTACAACAAATCGCCGTACAATCTGCAAACAAAAAACTCAAACTCTTTGTTTGTCCGGATCACCTCCCCCGATGGCTGGATTGAAGTAATAACAATCAATAACCCATCATGTTGTACCTCTAATTCTACCACCCGACTTGCCTTCTTTTTTGTGTTGCTTTTTGCCTTTTCAACCCTTTCATGGGGCGCAACAAAACGTGGCGTGCCGAAGTGAGGGGTTGCTGCTACCATTGTCCCTCCAAATCCGGCCTAACTTCCCCCCCACTAGTTGGCGGGTGGCATGTTTGTTTGCTATCCGTTGTCTGCGGCTCAGAAGGTACACGGCGGTTTGTTCCGTGGCAACTGGCCGCCCAGGCCAACTTCCTGCCTTCCTGCCAGTGTCAGTGTCTATTGCAGCAAAGCTGGCTTGAAATTCCATTTCTTTCCCTATCTCTCTCTCTCTCCCTCCCTCTCCTGTATTGGAAAAATAACAACAACACACGAAAAAAGAACGAGAAATGCGTGCACACGCGATCGCGATGCCGGTGCAAGCCGTACAAATGCCCACAAACGAATCGTACCCGCGGAAGCCAATCCGCGAAACGTCAACACGGCGAATCGTCAACGACAGCGCCAGACCTAACCGTGATGGCACCGTGGCTCAAATTGTGGCGATTGTGTGTGTGTGTGCTGGTAAATCCATCGACACGCCAGGTCCATAGCCCCATCGCTGTACGCCGTGACTGTGACCGGGAGGACCCGGGCATGGACTGGGACATGATTCGCCCTCCCGTCCGATGCACCCATCGGATAAGCTGGCGTCTGCTGATGCGCAAAAGGACCAGCAACTACCATCCCGGTTGGGTTTTTGTGTGGATGAAAGAATCACAGCCCAACAACAACAACAACAAGCACACACACGCACGTTCACAGCAAAGTTACGAGTTATTTCGATAAAACTATTTTTGCAACCGGGAAAAGATAAAAACCCTGGGCGCCATATGGACGATACCACGACACGGCGCGTACATGCGATTTCCCGCGCCCGGGCTATCCTGAAACAATGCATGCGGCGGTACCGCGAACGAACCCGAACACAAAACGCAATCCCAATCCCGAAAAGGGGTTCAAAAGTGCAACCGGCAGCGGCTGCAATCGATCGATTTTTGGGGATAGTGTGGGATGTTCCGGGAGGTGCGGGGAACCGAGGGTGTGTAGGAATACTTCTGGGAGAATTTATCTGCATTCTGCTCATCCGAATGAAAACATTTTGAAGTTCGAAATTGTGCAATCATTTTTGACAATATTTTACCACGCGCTCGAGAAGAGGTAAACGGGTGACAGATTGCAGCAGGCGTAACGAGGGAAAACCCCAACGTGGCTCACGTGAGATGAGCCGACCTCGTGATTGGAGTGTTGTCTACCAAACGGAGGGGAGAGGGATTTTGTTTCCAGGCATTTCACCCATCGCAAAGCGGCCGTGTTTGTTGGTTCTGCTGGATAAATCGCTTTTTTGTCGCTTCTTAATTTTGCTACCACCCTTCCACAATTCAAACCAATCATAAAAATTTCGTTCGATAGCGTTTGTGCGTTCCACAAATAATGTACGATCCGTGTTCCGCTCCCAATGGGAGTAGAGTTATCGGTGGTGTCGTGGATGTTTTTTTGTTTGTGTTCTTCCCCAGGACAACGCCACCAATTCTATGAAGTACTTAATTTATCGGTTGGATGGATTACGCCAGGCGGGGTTAAATAACATCAAACGACAAATGGCTGTTGAGTTAGGAACATCATACCCAGGAATACTAGAAGCTTAATGTCAGTGGAAATCGGCAGTACTAAGAACGCCTAAATATATGCAAATATGATGTGAACGTATCATTTTTTCTATTTTTTTTTAAGTAGGGAAGCAATAATTGAACGGAATTTACATCGTTTCAAAACACGAAGACACAAAATTTGATGACAGCGAGAATGCAAAAACATATTCTAAAATTAAATTGGTGTTTTAACGGGCTTCAGACAACATTTGTCGATAAATATTGCGCTTGCTTGAAAAACACGCCTAAAGGTATGCAATTTGTTTTTTCTATTTCACAGTATTTTTGAGTGTGTTTTATTTTGCTTTATATATTTTTTAATGCAACGCGGTAATCATCAACCTTACAAGCAATAAAAATCTAAAATTATACAAAAACCAATGTCAATGATCACAATGAAAATATTTCAACTATTTATCAGCCGTAGTCGAATACTCTGCCTTTAACCATTTTAACTAGCAACATTTATCGCCCACCTTTTTCTCCATCAACTCCATCAAAGGTACATTCACCCACACTTGATTAATTTAATTTCCGCCGCGTGTTATTCAATCTTCAGCCAACCAACCGGTCGAGTATCATTTCTCATCTTCATAATTTAATTTACCGACGAAATAGTCCCACTTGCAAGCGCTGGCAACGGATGGCAAACGGTTCGGAGGAAGAGGAGAGAATCATGAGAACACAGAGTGAGTGGGTAGATGGAAGGGTGTGTGTGTGTATGTGTGTGTGGCAAACAAATTACAAGAAAGTGTGAATTACCGTACAGGTGAGCGCACTATGACATTCGCACACACACCCCACACCCCGGAGGGGTGCCACTTGTTTATTATCGCGAGTGTACAGAAACTGGCGCTGCACAACTGGCAATGAGTGTTTGTGTGCCATAAGTTAAATTAGCACTAGCATTGGTCGTAGCACCCCGTGGCATCTCCGATCAGCTCACGCAATGGCCGCACAAAAGCGTCACGGAAAAAAAACGAGGAGTTTGATAGCAAAAGGAGCGGCGGGCATGCGAGCGAAACGTCTTGCTGCTACTTGCAAGCGGCGAAAAGTTTCAACGACACCATAACGTGCACTGTTTTGCCAAGATAAAACTTTTCCCAACCACCACCATCACCCCCAAACTGCTCTATCATCCGCCCCGAACTGCTCTGGTAGCTTTCGGACTCTGGACACGCTTCCCATCAGGGGTGCCATCGGTGACGGCAAGCGGATGGTATTTGTCGATGGCGAAAAGCATAGCAAAAGCATACTTTGGTTGGGAAACATATACCCACACACAGTGGAAGGGAGGGGGGGGGGGGGGGGGGTGAGAAAATTATTGTCCATTTTGCCGCAAGTGTCCACAGCAAGCGTGTGTATGTGTCTGTGTGCAGTCAACCACCAAGCGATCGAACGGAATGATGCGGGCGTGTGAAACCTTCATGAACTTGTAACATTAATATTGCTTCGTGCTATCATACACGTAACATACAAAGTCACTCCGGAAAAAGCACAACTTTGGGGGGTAGTGAGGGGAGGTTTTTTGTTGGTGTGGGGAGAGGGAAGAGCGCCCAAGAGCATAGCGCGCACGGTGGACTAACTTTTGCCATTGCCGGTAAGAATGTCAAAACAGAGAGGGCAGTGTGGCAGGGGAGGGCGGTGGTGGAGGAGTGTTGGGCAACGAGAAAATCATAATGATCGTATCGCACTTTTTCGGCCAACCACCATCATCGGCAAGCGTCGGTGTGCCGAAACCTGTGTGGACGGTTCTACCCCTGTTTGTGTTTCTGCTCTCCGCAGCAATAGTTTCGTACTGATGCATTTTTCATACTATATGCGGAAGGGATTACTATTACGTTCTCCACGTTCGCAGATGGGTTTTTTTTGTGGGGGAGGGCCGGGGGCGCACAACGTGTGCAGGGTTAATGTTAAATAGGAGAAAAGTTACACCAGCGACCAGCGTTTCCAGCGATGTGTGATTTATTTGCACAGTGTTTATGGAGTTATGCGGAGTTTATAAAAAGAATATAAAGGAGTGCTTAAAGAGCACGGAACATTTTGAAATAAACTGTTGAATGTACATGAATTTATGAATAAAATATAAACATCTCTTAGAGTTTTCATACAATGCTTGCGTAGAATTACAGCAGCAAGGGCCTATCCATCAATTACGTAAAGCTCACAGAAGGAATGAAAAGCAACTTCCAGCGTTATGGTGAGTTACTTAGAGGGCAGCTGGAAATAAACACCTAACATGAGACGTCATTTATTAGAAAATGCATTTTTGTTTAATAATATGTGGTATAAAAAAAATCAAATTAAAATAATACAAATAAAATAATGACCTTTACGTAGTTCATAGACGATCTCCAAGAGTCCTTAAATGAAAAAAAACGCACGCATATCAGCAATTAAATTCCATGTTCTTTCCTTTTTCCTTTTTTTTTTCTTCTCTCTCTCTCTCTCTCTCTCTATCTCTCTCTTCCTTTCTAATTCACTTTGTTTGCTGGTGGGAAAATCGTCAGCATGAATTGCGCTTTTCCCTCCCGAGTCCATAATTGATCTCAGCTGTATTTCAGTCTTCCAGCGAGATTAACGACATTTTGACCATTAGCATCAGTGCAGCAGGCCATCAGTGCCGATCGCTTCTTTATATTCGGACCCATACCCACCCCTCCCCATGCGGGAGGTGAAACGGGAGAGCTATTAAGTTCCTTCGACAGGCGCAGTCCCGGTAATGGAGGAGTGTATGAAGGGCAACACAGGCCCCGACACCCACACGCCCCACAATATCCCTTCGACAGACTCAATTGTCGTTTCCGTTAAGGAAGCGGAAAGGAGCACATAAAAAAAAACTTGGAACCACACACACACACGTACACATTATCCTGCAAAAATATGTTCCAAATTCAGCTTCCGTGTTTGTTCGACTTCCCTTTCCTGCTTGTCCCTCCCGAAAAACTTTCCATTCGCCAGGCGAACATGATTCCTGTGCAAACTTCCTGCAAACTGGGGCGTCCGGCAGGCAGTTCGATCAGTCGCACGTGCACAACAGTGCGCTGTGCCCGCTGGCCCCATGAGGGTGCATGAGTTTGCATTGCTGATGTTTTATTGATTTTACTTCCATTCCATTGTGTCCAGGCTGGGCCGGTTGGGGGCCCGGCGAGCAGTCTTCCCGAGCAATCTCCCATGAACGCACAGCCGAGCCGAAATGAATACGGTCAACGCAAACGCAATCGACATAGCTCTATTCTTCAGGTTAGATCACTTACTTGGCATTGCCGTCTACCAGAAAGTAAGTAAGTTCCATCAAAAGGTTCAATCACGAGCCGGGCAATTCTCCAACTGAATGGAGAGCAAGAAAACAAAGCCCTACCACGGTGGAATAATTATGCCATCAAATGGCTACAAAACGATGGTTTAATTAAAATCCTACCTTCCTACCCTGAGCTCTGAATTCGGAATCCAACACGAGCATTTGGCAATGGCTCATGCACCACACGTCCGAAAAGCGAGTGAATGGGGTTTGAGTTCAAAACCCAACCCTATCCCGCCCTCGGCGTGCGTGCTATCAGTGTAAAATTGCTCTGACAATCCCGGACCGGCACAGAAATAAGTAACAGCTGTGATACAAATTCGATGCTGCTCCTTTTGCTTTTGCCCATGTGCCCGGGCGACCATTGGCAGCAATGTAAGATGATTTGAGAGCCCCCAACCCAAAGGCCGGCTACTTGCCAACCGGTACAGCAAGGGTGGGGATAACGATACGAAGTTCATCTTCTTCTTCAAGCCCTTCGGTGGACACCGAGTTACGTGTTAAGCACGTTGAGGTGATTTAACCGAGTAAATGCAATTTAAGTTCGTATGTAAAAAATCTATGTATGTAAGAATTCGCAGAAAATATTTTATTTTTTTAAACGGATAGAAAGGGTTTCTCGCTTTATTCAAAGGCAGCTGTTCCTTCGATGACAGCTCTAAAAACTGTCATAACATGCAACGTTCTGTCAAGTTGAAAAAGAAGTTCAGAGAAATGCTGGTAAAAATCAACCTAAAACATCCTTATCCAGCTACAAAGAACTTCTTGAATATTGCTTCACCCTAGTTCATACAATCCCAATCAAATTACCGACACATTAAGGGTTAACTTTTACCCTTTCCCATCCTAGACACTTACAAGCTACCAGCCTAGGCTCGCAGCCAACGAGCAACTACTCATATCGCCGGCAAGTTACACTTCGATTGCCGCCCACCTTTTAGCCACTCCGTGCTTATCCGCCGCACCCAAAACAGCTCCAGACAAAAGCGGATGCTCGGCCAGGCACTGCACAGCACCGAGCACCTCCACGGAGGACAAAAGTCAAAAGAGTAATTCATAACTTTTGCCCAAGTATGTTGTCCGACAACTCATCCCCCTCCGTCGGCCGTAGCGCTTTGCCTTCTGGGTTAGCTCAACGTAACTTTTACTACGAACGAGCCACACAGCTGGTGCGTCTTGCTATTGCTGCTGCTGCTACTACTGCTGATGTCGTGACGCCACTACCGCTTCCCACAAAGCCGCCCGCAGCCGCGAGAAGTGGTTCATTTTAATTCCAAAATTTAATAAGATAATACGTTAAAATTAATAGCCCACCCGCAGCGAGTGGCTAGTGGCGCGCGCCTCCGTTCCAACAGGCTCGCTACTAAGGGGCACGCATTGCCGGCGACAGGCCGGAATCGGTTGGCTGGTTGGGATGACAATTTTTAACCCTCCAAACTGCCCACCCTTGCAAATTGCGAGCGGTGTGGGGAATGATTAATTATGCATCATTTATTAAAAATCGGCTCATCTAAAACGGATGGTGAAAAACATCGCTCGAATGGAAGAAAAAGCCGTGTAATGGGTGGGCAAAAGAATTTAAATGACACACAGAAAGCGTGTAGAACAAAAAAAGGAAGCTCAGTCTGTGAAAAGGGATAACAACGTGCAAGCTCCTTCCAAAACATCTCGCGAAATGTTGTTCCGTCTGCTTCTTAATCCCATAACTCATTGCCACCAAACACGCCGTGGACGGCCGCCGCACGTTGCTCTGTCAGCTCTGCTTGGGGTTTTGGATTAGGAGCGGAAACAAAAGCGACCGACAAAAAAAACGCACACAGGCACACACACTAGGGATCAAGCGGTTTTTACTAATCGAAATCATTACAAGCAAAACTTTTTCCCACCTTTGCCACCTTCGAGTATGTTTGGGGAAGGAACAACATTTTGCGACCTGGTTTGTTCTGACATAATGGAGCGAAGAGGCTGTACATCGAAGCAGGCCAGCAGCAGCAGTCAGGGAATGTGATGGGAAAAAGTTTGCAGTTTCGATGGGAAAGTATCAACGGGAAGGAGGGGTGAGGGGAGAGGAAAACCGACGAGGAGAAAACACTGATCCAACACATCCAACCGGCAAAAGCGGCAGTGACAGGCCTTCGAGTTGGAGTTTGTTTTCTCTGCGTTACAGCTTAGAAATTGGCTTTTGCCACCTTTTGTGTGCCTGGGCTGCGCAAAGTACAATACCTGTGCCCGGGGATAAAGGTGTATACCGACCGAAAACCAACCGCCTTTCCCCACCATAGCTCCCCACTACCAACAAGCTACTACAGGTTAATTGCGTTTGTTTGTTTGTTTGACTTTTGGACTTTTCCGAGGTTCACTTTTGTTTATTGAATACCATTTTGATGCCATTAAGGTATTCGCTGGAAATTGCTTTCGGTTGGTTTTGTCTCGTCCCGGCCTCCTTCCTCCCGCAACTTCCCATTTGCCACCTGATTAAACGGTTTTCATTTACGGTGCTAAGCTTAAGCCAAGACAAGGGGCAGACTTTTGAGATGGTAGAAGCCTAGTACTTTCGAACCAATGGACAGTATCGAATGTTGCAATTTAGCTCTGGCTTCTCGGGTGTAAGTGGTGGAATGATCATGTTTTTTTTTTCTCTTTTTGGAAAGATGGCACCTGCCCCGGGAAAATGCACCAAGAAGAAGTTTCACACGAGGGTACGAGTTTGTGGACGTTGCTTGGTGGAGCTAAGATAATAGTATTAATTTCACAATCACAAGCAAACGGCTCTGCTGTTTGGATTATCGTTACCATAATCGAGCAGCATTAAGATTAAATTGGGCGCCCTTTTTCAAATTGCTAAATCATGAGACAAATGAAGATGAGGGAGAAGTTTGCATTACAGTTTATTTTTTTATTGTGGTGTAGAAAACACATTCTTGCTTGCACGAAGCGATTAAATGAATGTCTTTTTGCGATAAATTATTGAGGAGGCTTTGCAAATGTAATCAGGTGTTTGCTTTTTATGTGAGTTTTAACGAGCAGCTAGAGAGACGAACCGATGGCATTGCGGTAAGCACAGCGACTGACACAAGACGGGTCACTGATAGAATCTCACTCGAGAACGGTCACTCGTAAGTAGATGAAAAACTTTTCTATTAGGTTAGTTGGTGATAGTTTGCATTCACATTGGTTAATAAGGGCTTATTGAAACATTTTTACAAATAACCCCATGTTTCGGCAGCTAGGCAGCTATTACATTTATTGTACGCTTTACTCAAAAACTACTTGTCTGCAAATCAAGTGTCATTTTCATTGTCATCATCAACATCAGGCTACGTAATCTTTATTTTGTTGCTGCTCTAATAGTCACAAATTGTTTTGATTTGTGTTGCCTTTATGGTCATTTCTGCATTGATAAAATGCTTTTTGTTTCAAATTAAACCCTTTTAGTGAACAAAACATTACCAATTATAGTATTAATTAAATAGCAATACGTATTAAAAATCAAACATCAACGCCTTACGGCACATTAATGTTAACGAGACTTAACACTTTTACCAATTCCACTTTTATTTCCAGATAGTGTCTTCCACGCAGCTGCACACTGCCACTGCCTCTTGCTTTACCGTTTAATTAAGCTGAATGGTAAATGGGGAAGGGGAGAAAGGGTTAAACACTCGCAATAAAAACCCGCACGCCCACAAAACGTAACCCACGATCCCAGCCCGTAATGTTTTGCCGTAATCGTCATCAAGCCGGTCAACAAAAAAGGGATTACGGACCGATCCCTCAGCCTCATAAAACATCACCTGGAACCTGTGAAAGCAAATGAGAGTTTTGAGAATCTTTTCCAGCTCACTTAAACCAGCCACCCCAACTGGAACTGCCCCATGAAGAAGTCAGTCCATCAAAAAGATTATCCTACCCTTTGGCTTTTCTGTGTGTGTTGAGTGTTTTTGCCTCTTCGAACGTGCCGACAACCGAAACACATCATCCACTGCTGCTGGTGGTTGTGCGAACAAGCACACACAAGGAGCAGGGCGCATTAGTGCATCGGGTTGGAATTTATGCGCCAACAAAGTCGGTCTCGTGAAGTGAAGTGGTGCAAAATGTTTTCCTCTCACTAAACCCCACTTGAAACAACTAAGCAAAACACAAAAAAACAGGAACAATTCTTCGTTATAGCAACTGAACGAAAATAAACGAATTCTGTAAATGGTGATGAAACCCCGAAACGAAACGTGGAGCAAAAAAAAACGCTTCATCTTTATCCTCCTTAACGGAACGCGGGTACAAAATAGCTGTCCGATTACTTTATTTCGCACCCTAGTGCTGCCCAATAATAAGCACATTTCTTTCACGGTGGGTAGTAGTGGGCAGTGCACTGTCAGCCAGCTAAACTGCAGCACCCCCCTCCCCCCCTCATCCCCTGGAACCGCAACATGGTGCCGAAAACCGAAAAGCAACAGAACATATGCTAAACTGAAATCGCTTCCGCAAATGGGAGCATATCATTTAGTTTGTGTGTGCTGTTCCGTTGCTTTTGCTGTTCGTTTGTGCTACTGTCCTGGGAGATGTAAAGGAAGGGGGGGGGGGGGGGGTTTGAGACGGGGTAATGGCAAATCACGAGGACACACTTGATTCTATCGGACGAAGCTGAGCTGGCCGTGGCGCTCTCGAATCCAACGCTCTCGGCTGTCTTCTGGCGAGTCCATGCAACACACACAATCTCTCGCTCTCTCTCTCTCTCTCGTCGCTACTCGTCGGTTGACTTTGAAACGGGAAAATGAAAGGAAGGAGAGAAAAAAAGTAATACAGAAACGCTTGCAGCAACTAGCGGCCGACCCAGAAGTGGCCGCCCCAGTAGAAAGCGAGAAAGAAAATGGTGCAATTATTCGGTACGCTCCATTTAGCATATTAATAATCTACGTTTGGCACGAACGAAACACTCCGGGGCTATGGTGGACCATGAACTAGAAGGGCAAAGGGTTGGAGGGACTCGCGAGAGCGCGCGCGTGCATATTAGTGCACGAAGCGAAAACTGGCCCACAAAACCCATGTGGCCAGCAGCTAATGCATGCTGGTGCAAAACAGGGGAAGAAATCACCCCAAAGAAAGCAAAGAAACGAAGGAACAGTTAAGAGGAAATAAAATTTCTAGCCCATAAATATTCTGCACACCACACACATAGGAGCACACAAACACACGGCCACATTCCCGACCTAGCACACTTCACTACAGAGTCCCCACATCATCAGCACGTACGTGTGTGTGTTTGTGTGTGTGTTTGGGAAGCGAAAACGTTGGGGGAAAATTAAGTAAAATTCGTTCACTCCAGTCCAGTCAGCGCTTTTTCCCTGGTCCCCAGCTCCAACCCAAGCCATGGCACACAGAAGCCACAGATGGTGTCATTAAATTTGCACAAAAATACGAAGAAGAAGAAGAAGAAGAACAAGAACAAGAAGCAGGGATGGAAAACCCGTGCAAACAACCCAACCCCTCCCACGCTCTCGGGCAACACATTTTGCCAGCGCAAGGGAAAGCGCTTTTTTTCGTCGCTTCCCTGCTCCCCTGTTTTTTCAGTTGGGTTGGATCCGTAGGAAAAAAGGAAGGAAGCGGTAATTTGCTCTAAATTTTTGCTTGTTTCTTAACCGAAAATCCACACAACACCAGGCACCAGATAAAGCGGGTGTCCGACGCGGGTGGCCGTTGTGTTTACGCGTTGATCTGCATCCCCTTTTTTTTGGCGTTTCTCTTTCACGCGCACACGCCTTTTGCATTGGCCACGTGACCGCGCAATCGTTGTGATGTAGTACTGTGCCGCTCCTTTTCTTATTGTGTCCCCCCCCTACCAAGTGGTTTTGTGGTTTGGACTGTTGGGTTGGGAAGAAGCGTGTCATGGCGGGTGGGAGGGGGGACAACACAACAAAATTAAGAGTGGCTGGCCACCCCCCAGTGTCACTTGGGTTTGCTTTATCAATTGTAGCATAAAGAAGCGTCGCCCCACAGCGCTCGACTGGTTTGTAAGTTGCTTCCCTAGCTTCGGTTGCAGTATTGCAGCGAGAGTTGATGATGAAAGTGTACTCGAGAAACAAGCTACAACAGTGTGTTTGAATGTCTTTGGCCGTGCTTTGGATTGTGGCAGAGGCTGCTCTAAAAGTCTAAAGTGGAATAAAACTTATCCCACTTCCAAACCAGTGGAGTTTTGCAGTAGAGCAGATGTGTTTGCAAGATTTATTAAATCAAGCGCAAAACAAACCACCCAGTCGGTGTGGATGGAGGATGGTTGCGTTGACAGGCACGCGTGCACGTGCCAGTGTTCGGGTGCAAGACGCGCAATAGGGACATGGCGGCTGCTGCTGCGGTATTCAAACCACTGGAAGCATCAACCGGAACTTAAACTTTGCTTAAACTTTTAGTCACCATCACGACGACGATGACGACTCCTCCATTTCCCATTTCACTGATTCCCAACCCCTCTCTGCAGTGTAACATTACTCGACCGGCAGCATTTCAATAATTACATTCAAAAGCGAACATGGAACTGAAATGACACACACACAATAGCGACCCACTCGTACGACTCGTAGCGATGTGCATTCCCACAATTTCTAACGGAGATGGCGCATCCCCCCTTTTTCTACCCTGCTGGCACGTACCGAGACACGTGTAGCAAGTGGATGGGTTGTGTTTTTTTTGTTGGAAAAAGGGAGAAAAATTCGGTACATTCGGTACGATCCAAGCCCCAGCTCGTCCCACATATTGCTGTTTTGTGTGTCCGGGTATGATGCTCTCCTCTTGTTTTTGTTGTTGAATTCCATTTACCCAGACTGCCCCAACCCAAACCCATCCCAGAACCCTCCCGTCCCTCCGACAACATATCGGCAGCACTTCCTCCTGCTCCTCGAAATGGCAAGCAAGCGCAGTGAGTGGGTCGCTGCAAAACCGGAGCTACGGACACAAATGTAACAACAGCGAAGCATCTCGCCCATTCGAACAATATACAAAACGGGAAAATAAAACCCAAAGTAAGACACACCCCACAAGCCAGCACAGCGACACAAAGTTTAATTTAAACTTATCACTCACGTGGGGATAGGTTTTGCAGCAGTTTTGCCGGCGCCAACACGGAACCGGTGTTGCTGCGACTCCGTGCGGTGGCCGGGTGCGCCCTGATCGACAGCATTCGGCACACAGGAATGACCCGCAACCTCCCCTGCCCCTCTGGCGTGGCTACGTAGTACGTGGCAAATTCATATGGATTGCGATTGTTTCGCATTTCGTTGCGGGCCAACATCCCGGAACACAACTCCACTGTGACACTGTCTGGATGGCTGTACCGTTGCTGGACAAAATTTGAGGTTTTGCAATGGTGGTTCTAAAAACGGACACAATCCGTTGGTTCATAATTAACTATAACTGGAGACCCCGCGTCTCGGGTGCAAACAGCTCCTCACCACATTCATAATGCAAGGGGGAGATGCTTCGTTTTCAATAAATTAATGACGTGTCGTCTACAGCTCCGGGAATCGGATTGCTCGAAATCGGTACGGTTGCGTTTGTGTATGTGTGTGTATGTGTGTGGGAAAGGAAGGTTTTCGAACTTCACCTCACCGAAAAGGAAGGCAATAACAATCATTCATTTTACACCGGTTGCGGTTGTGCAGCTGGGCGTACAAAAATACCGCGCGTGCTTGCTCTCTCGCTCCCCTGAAAGGTGAAACCGAAACCAAAAACAGCCATTAATTACTGTGATGAAGCTTTCCACGTCTAGATTAAACCATTCGGGCAACCGCACCCGCCACCATTCGAATACACGCGCCACACGCGCCCGACTGTTAGTTAGTTTTAATGTTCGTTGCTCCGTTGCGAGGCCGTTGTAGTGTAATAAATTAAATAAGAAATTAAATAGCGATGTTTTATGGCGTGTTAATTCACACCTGAGATTGTTAAAATTGCATTCGTTTGTTTTTTTTTTTGCTCATCTTAGATCCGTTGTGTTTTTTGCGAGTAATTTTTGTAGCTGCCTCACCGTTATTGGTCCTTCGAACCGGATTTTTAGATCGTTTTGACCGAATGCGCCTAATGCTGCGTAACATTCTGCGAGTGATGGTCCTTCGAGCCGAATTTTTAGTTCGATTCGAACGAATACGCCTAAAGGTATGCAATGATGTGTTACAATGTGTGACGAATGGTCCTTCGAACCGGATTTTTCGATCGTTTTGAACGAATGCGCCTAAAGGTATGCAATTCTCGGTGACGCAGTAGTGAAATTAAATGGCAAAAGGTATGCACTAAGAGACAGTGAGTAAGAAGATTAAATGAAAAATAGATATTGTGATGCAATTCGACTGGGAGTTGGCGGTCCTGTGTGAAATGTTGCACGCAAAACTACCTACGATAAACTTTCCAGCCAATTTGTCCAACCAATTATAGGCCTTCTTTCTCGGCGCACTACGCCCATTTTGCCCTGCAAGTGCAAAACTACCTATCTTCGCTAGAAATTAGGGCTCACCCTTTTTTCTATCCTTTTCCATACCCAGAACGATCCCATTGTGACAATTTTTGCCCACCTCCCCCCTCCCTTCCCAAACTATGGCTTCATCTCGCTGCACGCAAGCACGCCCTGGACAAGTGAAGAAAACTTAGGACACCCGGGGCGTCCCAGAAGCAATTTCTTCGCCAAAAAATCACGTACATCCTGAGCCAACCTGTGCTGGTTTTGGAGGGAGGGGCAGGTTTTCTCTGTCTCTGGTGTACATGGGACCCGGGTGCCATTTTTCGGGCTTCCAATTTTCTCTGCATGGCTGCTGTGTCTTCCAGCGCTAACCCGACCCTGTCCACGGTCGGTGCACGAAAAGTGGAGTTTAATTACGATTATTAAATTTTCGCCATTCGGTTGGGAGGAAAGTGCACCGAAGCCACACACAGCGTGCTATCACGATCACGAAATGTGTGAGCAGCTGCGATTTCTTTCGTGGCGGAAATGAAAGAATAAAGGACGAACGCCGGCATACGACTCTATAGGATGAAGATGTTTGTATCGCACAGACGCGCGATCCATGTGACAGCCCCACCCGTTTTGCGCACGACACCAAGCGCACGCGTCCGCTCTCAACCAGCAGATCGTTTGTCTTCATTGTCGCATGGCGATACATACGAGATGGAGAAAAATTACCATCATCACTTCATCAAATCGCGACCGGCATTGGCGCCAACACCAGTTGGCGGCCTGTACGCTTTGCGCTTAAGTGATACGAAACGAAAAGCGAATTGTTTCGAGCGATTCAATGGGAATGGGATGTGGAAGCACGTGGAAGCTTCCGGCTGCACACATCGCGCTCGGCGTTCTCGCCAAATTATCGCCAAAAGATGGACTTTTATTGAATTTTTACTCCTTTTTCCGGTTCGTTTCGTTTCGATTTGTGCCACAAAAGATGTCATGGATGTTTGCGAAGACCAAGTTGTTGCGAAAAATTGCTTTGAAGATACTCGAAGCGAACCCTGACAGAGCACTAACGAATTACTAACCTTCCAATTATCGTTCCTTTGCTGTTAACTTGCTACAGCTTTCCACCCAAGCAAATGATGTGCCGATTTGCATATGAAAGTTGTGAAAGATGATAAACGGGAAAAAAGAAACCACGACCATAAACAAATTTAGCCCGACAAAGGTTGTGAAGATAAACATTTTCCTGCATCCCCCTTGAGAAACACACATCGCACTTACTCTAGCGGAAAAGTGAAGAAACTATCGTCTTTCAAACTTGCCACATAATTCTTCGACTCAACGCAGGTACATACACACACACACATACACACGCGCAGACCAATACGCTTCGCTCACTCACCTGTCTGTTGCCTTGGGCGTTTCCATTTTCCCCCTGGTACCGGGAAAAGTGTCTGCGGTGTTTGTTATTTTCGTACTCTTGTTGCATTTCTTTTTCTGTCTTTCTCTCCCCATTCCACCGGTACGATATTTACGGCTAACCTTTACCTAAACGGTTGGTCACAACTTAGTTGCGCACTTGTTTCTTTGCCTTCCGTGCCCTCGCCTTGAACGGATGGTGGCCTGAACTTTTAGTGCACCGTACTTTTCGCTTCAAGTTTTCTTCCCCTATATCTGTTCCCAGGTAAGTTTTGCGCGTGTGTGTGCGGCATTTCCCATTTTCCGTGCCACTTTTCTGTGCCGGATAAAGTTTCTCACTCACTATCGCTCTGCCGATCATCGGTAGCATTAGGAGCCGCTCGCTGCCAGAGATGCACGCCATGCCGTAAGTGCAGCAGCAGCAGCAGCAGCGTGGCTTGCGGGCGACGAACGCGACCGATATACTTAGCTCCCACAGGAGGCGATGCAATTGATGCTGGCATTAGTATTGATGTTTCACTCCTAAGTAGTTTTCTTGTCTTCGCTCTTCACTTTCTTTCGCTTGCTTTCAAGTTGCGCCCTTGTTTCTTCTTTTTTTCTGGAACCTCAAACCTCAAACCATCCTTTAATCTACGTTTGATCGAGATGATGATCATGAGACGTTTGCTTGACAGCTGTTCCAGTTTGCGGACAACTTTTCTGAGCTGCAGAGACGGCGAGCTTCGGCAACTCGGACTGCCTTTGGTTTGGTGTTGGTTCGACGAGCGGGAACTTTTTCGGTGAAAGTTTTTCCCCTGTGCCAATGCAGCACCCGGGCCGAAGCATCCGAAGGTATGTGTGTGTGTGTGTGTGTGTGGATGAAATGAAGTCATTTGCTCTTAATTGAATTCAGTTAGTTTCTTTTCTATCGTCACTGGTCTGTTTGTCATCAAAACACTATCAGCTTCGGATTCTCTGCGCACGGTGTGATGATAGATGCGAGAAAGATTAACACAACGTTTCGCAAACGTTAATATCGGTTGGCTTAGTGAACTTTTAGTCTGGTGGGATTCAGTTCTGCACCCATTTTACCGCTTGATTGTTAAAGTTTCGGTGCCGTTTTGGGAGTGCATTTCAAGGATCACAGTTTTTATCTGTGGATTTTTCCGAAGAATTGAAAATTATAGTTTGGTTCGGACCGGGTTTGTTTGGTTCAAAATTATCTGGACCCTCCTTGTAACATTTTGAATCCTTCTTTTATTATTTTATGTATTCTGCTTGCCGGTCTGGTAGTACAGTCGTCAACTCGTACGACTTAACAACATGCCCGTCATGGGTTCAATCCCCAAATAGACCGTGCCGCCATACGTAGGACTGACTATCCTGCTATGGGGGGTAATCCAAAGGTCACTGAAAGCCAAGCATAGGCAGGCCTTGATCGACAACGGTTGTTGAGCCAAAAGAAGAAGAAGATTCTACTTCACTGTCATTGCTATACTTGTTAAAGATATTGATAATTTGCTTATCAGGCATTAAGAAATGACTAGTATAAAGCAATATAAACGACTTTCTCCTTCTTATAAGATGTGTTTTACATCTGGAAGTGATTTAACTTCTTAACATAATTTCGAAGATCGTAATACCGAAAGAAGAAAAAAAGAACAAAACTCTATCATGAGGATTTTTATAATGTACTATTTCAATCAACACGGTGATTGGGATATTCCGCTTAAATACTTCGCTTTTTCAAGATCCTTCTTAAATCCAAGGGGCACATATATAGAAACTGATGTAGAACATTTACCAGAGCTCTTTTTCAAAGAATGCATACTGGTTCAGGAACTGAATTGAACCCACACCCAGATAACAGAATTGGTGCTGAATCTACAACGGTCTTGGAACTCATCCTGAATCCATATCGGTCCTGGAATGATCCCGAACCTATACCAGTCCTGGATTTGATCCTGCTTCTATACTAGTCCTGGAACAATATATTGAAATCATTCCAGTCCTTGAAATGATCTTGATCTTGACCCATATAATTAGTCCATGAACTGATAGGGCGTGAAACTTATATAGAATCTAAGGCAGATTCTCCAACCCAACTGATTCTGAACCCATTCCAGGCGATACAAATGCACTAAGCGACTCTGTCATAACCATCGAAATGTCAACATCACCAAATGGACCAACCTGGTAGCGGTTGGCTGACAGCGGCTGTCAACAGGGGGAACGGGAAAAAAGTGCGCCACTGGAGCAGCGTCGGGAGAAGCGTACAAACGGAAAAGATACAGAAGTACAAATATACGAGTGAATTACAACAAATTGGCGACGAGGAAGTACGAAAACCACGTTATTATACCTAAGCAAACTAAGCTTGTGTTGTTTTCATGGATCCGGCGTCAAAGAAGACCGAAATTCCTGCTGCTTCTGTCACCACACGGGCTGCTGCTAAATCTGCCAGTACCGGAACACCTACGGCCGATTCTTCTTCAAACCTTCCTACTGGCGTCCTTGCTACGGACAATTCTGCTACTGCTAAGCCTATTTCTTCGAACACTTCTACTAGAGGCCCTGTTACGGCCCATTCTGCTGCGGTAAAACCAAAGGCATCCAGTTCTACTACATCCAGCACATCGGTGCCCGGCTCAAGTGTGGGTGAAGGTACCGCTCTGTCTGTTTCGGTCCGGGGGATAACTACTGCTGTTACGAATATGTCTACAATGTTCTCATTTGAGCCGTTTGATCCAACAAACTGCAAATTCCAGAGATGGTTGGAAAGGTTGCAAATTGCCTTCAAAATCCATCGAGTTTCCGAAGAAGACAAACGTGATTACCTTCTCCATTATATGGGTGGTGCTACTTATGACGTGTTGTGCAACAAGTTAAAGAATGCAGAACCGCAAACTAAAACGTTCCAGGAAATTGTTTCCATTCTTCAAGAGCATTTCAACCCAAATCCTTTAGAAATTTTGGAAAATTTCAAGTTTGCAAATCGGAAGCAAGCTGAAAACGAAACACTGTCTACGTATCTAATGGAATTGGAGAAGCTAGCACAAACATGCAATTTTGGGGATTACCTCGACAAAGCCTTGAGAAACCAATTTGTATTCGGACTCCAAAACCGTGCGATCCAATCGCGGTTGCTCGAGGTGCGCGACTTAACATTGGCTAAAGCGAAGGACATAGCTTTTAGTATGGAAATGTCAAATCGAGGCGCAGACGAAATACACGGCGCCGGTGCAGCGTATCCAGTTCAGCACATCAGCATCACGAGCAAGAAGAAGAGCAAGCCAACAACGGTTCAAAGGAAAACAGCTTGCTATCGGTGTGGAAACGAAGAGCATTTTGCGGATAAGTGTCGACACCGGAATGCAATTTGCAACTACTGCAAGAAAATGGGACACTTGGATAAAGTGTGTCGTACAAAACTACAACGAGCAGGAGTACACACACTGGAGTACGAGCCTGATCTTCCTGCCTGTGACGATGACGTTGTGGATGTGCTCAACCTGAGAGCAGTGCAAAATCTGGCGGGTAAGTTTTTGCTGGAAATGGAAATCTCTGATAGAAAACTTATTTTCGAGGTGGACACGGGTTCTCCAGTATCACTAATAAGTAACAGGGATAGATTAAATTGTTTTCCTAACACATTGATGAAGAAAAGCAATGTAAAATTGAAAAGTTACTGCAACGGTGTTATCAACGTTCTTGGAGAGATCGAAGTGAGAGCAAAAATTAAAAATTTAGAAATTCCTTTGCCATTGCTTGTCACAAAATCCGACAGAAATCCTTTGCTTGGACGTAACTGGATGAGAACTATAAAGTTAGATTTGAATAAATTTATGCATACCAGTCAAGAAGTTTCATATTGTGAAAAGGAAAATTTCACTCCATGCTCAATACTAGAAGCTCTACTAAAAAAATATTCGGAAGTATTTGAGGCAGGAATAGGCAAAATTGAAGGGTTACAAGCTTCATTAACTCTTCGCAAAGAAACAAAACCTATTTTTATCAAAGCGCGGCCTGTCGCATTTGCTGTCCGAGATGCTGTAACCAATGAAATCAATAAGTTAGTTGAGGAAAACGTTCTAGAGAAAGTGGATCATTCTGAATGGGCTACACCTATTGTGCCAGTAAAAAAATCAGGGGGTAATGTAAGATTATGTGGTGACTATAAAATCACGGTTAATCCAAACCTATTAGTAGACGAGCACCCACTACCGACAGTTGAGGAATTGTTCACAAATATTGCAGGCGGGGAAAAATTTTCTAAATTAGACCTTTCCCAAGCCTATCTGCAATTGGAGGTAAGCCCCGATTGTCGGGATATTTTAACATTAGCAACCCACAAAGGATTGTACCGCCCTACCAGACTAATGTACGGGGTGGCATCGGCACCAGCAATATTTCAGAGGTTAATCGAACAGATTCTACAGGACATTCCAGGAGTAACTGCTTTTATTGATGATATTAGAATTACAGGGCCAAACGATGAAATCCATTTAAAAAGATTAGAAGAAGTACTAAAAAGATTACGAAAGTACAATCTAAAAGTAAACAAAGCTAAATGCGAGTTTTTCGCAGATCAAATAGAATATTGTGGATACCTAGTTGATAAACATGGCATACACAAACTACATACAAAAATTAAGGCCATACAGGACATGCCGGCTCCGAAATCCGTAGATGAATTAAGATCTTTTCTAGGTTTGGTAAATTATTACGGACGGTTCTTCCCAAATTTAAGTACTGTAAACTATCCTTTAAACAATCTTCTAAAAGATGGAATACCATACGTTTGGGACGAGCATTGCCAAAAGGCATTCGCTCAGGTAAAAAGGGAAATGCAAACGGAGAGAGTACTGGTACACTATGATCCTAACCTTCCTCTCATATTAGCTACAGATGCCTCACCCTACGGGGTAGGTGCCGTCCTTAGCCATAAATTTGCCGATGGAACCGAAAGGCCATTACAATACGCATCGCAAACTTTAAACAAAACTCAACAGCGATATTCTCAGATCGACAAAGAAGCCTACGCAATCATTTTCGGAGTGCATAAATTTCACCAATATTTATATGGACGGAAATTTACTCTGGTAACGGACAACAAACCTTTATCACAGATATTTTCAGAATCCAAAGGATTACCAACGATGTCGGCAATGCGAATGCAGCACTATGCAGCTTTTTTACAAGGGTTTGATTATAACATTCGTCACCGGAAATCTGTAAACCACTGTAACGCCGATGCATTGTCAAGGTTGCCTTTACCGTCAGAGGATTCTGATAGAAGAATAGAGGATTCCGATTTAGTTGAGATCAACGTAATCGAAACATTGCCTTTAACAGTTCCTGAATTGGCAAAAGCCACAGCTGTAGACCCAAATGTTGAAGAACTACTGCGTGCCCTCAGAACGGGTAAAATAATTTTACCGAAACACTGTTTTGGTATTGATCAAAATGAATTCGATTTACAAAGTGATTGTATTATGCGGGGGAGTAGAGTTTACATTCCGCCTTTATTAAGAGAAAAGGTACTACAGGAGCTTCACTCTTCTCATTTTGGGATCTCTAGAATCAAATCTTTGGCAAGAAGTTATTGTTGGTGGCCCAACATAGACAAAGAAATTGAAAATATTGTAAATAACTGCCAACCCTGTCAAGAGACAAGAGCAAACCCACCAAAAGTACCGATACATTGCTGGGAGAAAGCAGAAGGGCCTTTTCAGAGGGTGCATGTGGATTATGCTGGTCCTTTCATGGGAAGCTACTTTTTTATTTTAGTGGATGCTTTCTCTAAATGGCCTGAGGTCCGTGTCGTCAACAACATGACTACCGAAACCACAATAAATGCCTGCAGGGAAATATTCAGTACATTCGGAATTCCTATGGTTTTGGTTAGCGACAATGGCACTCAATTTTCGTCAACGGAATTTACCAGGTTTTTAAAGCTAAACGGGGTGATTCATAAATTTAGTGCACCTTACCATCCAGCGACAAATGGACAGGCCGAGCGTTTTATTCAAACACTAAAATCAAAGCTGAAGGCAGTAAAATGTAATCGTACAGAAATTCCAGAAGTGTTGAGCAATATTCTATTGTCTTACAGAAAAATAATTCATCCTAGCACTGGTTTTTCGCCCTCTTTGTTAGTATTTGGAAGGCAAATACGCAGCCGTATTGACATAATGATTCCAACTTCAAACTCGAACAATAGAGAAATCATAAAAACTAAAGATTTTGAAATAGGACAAAGAGTAGCTGCAAGGGAGTACATTAAAAATAACAAATGGGAATTCGGAAAAGTAACAGCAAGATTAGGTAAACTGCATTATGAAATAGAGTTAGATGATGGACGAACTTGGAGACGTCACATCGATCAAATGCGCGCTGTGGGTATTAGTATGCAAAAACCCATAAATAGGAACACTTCTTGGCAAGGCAGAGAGACTACTTCGCATAATTTGGAATCAGAAACTAATACCATCCCGAAAAATAGCAGTACACCAGAACTAATGACAGATTGTGGATCTAGGTCAATAGTACAAGCGCAACCATCCAACCCTCCACCAATGAGTTTTCCATCAGAGGCTCCATGTTCAGCGGAAATACCACCGGAAGCAAAACTGCGGCGATCAGCAAGGAGTATCAAAACACCACAAAGGCTACTACTGTAAATAACTATTTCGGAGGGAAGAGCTGTCATAACCATCGAAATGTCAACATCACCAAATGGACCAACCTGGTAGCGGTTGGCTGACAGCGGCTGTCAACAGGGGGAACGGGAAAAAAGTGCGCCACTGGAGCAGCGTCGGGAGAAGCGTACAAACGGAAAAGATACAGAAGTACAAATATACGAGTGAATTACAACAGACTCCTAAACGGGATCTAAACGGTTCAAGCTCTCAGGTCAGAAGGAGTCCTAAAAGACTCCGTTTAACAGACAGTATTTAGCCGATGGCAAATTTTACCATTTTCATGAAAGAAGATCATTTCCATTTTAAACCATTTTAGCATTCTAACCGAATTCATTGTGTGATTTTTTACCAAAAATAACATAAATATAAATTAAACGATTGTTTACTAATTTCATTTGAATTTAAAATTTTCAAATTCAATCTGACGTGGCTGTTGGTGGCCTTCCCGCTGTCCATCGTTTTAGATCATTTTCACCCGTCCCGTCAAATTTGACAGCTGGCACCGTGTCAAACGCATCTAAAACAGCACAAACGAAGAAAATATTCGACCCAACTCAGGCTGCCAAGTGTTTTTATCAGCTTGTGCAGCATTTCCAGGTTCCCTTTTGGTCTTTCACGCAAGGTATTTTCACTGCCCGTGCTTTTCTTTCACGCTTCCCCTCCACCCTCACCTAATCCATGTGACCCGGGAACGGCCGGACGTTTTGGCCATCCGTAAACCGATTCCGTTCTTACGTAATTTTACTGCCGCACCGGGAGTGAACGTTGTTTTGATTGTGTGATCATCCCGTTTTCTCTCCACTCCTCCCCCTTTCAGCTTTAGTGCTGCTGCTACTGCTGCCCCATCGAACCATGTCGGGTGTTTTCCGCATCGGAGTTCGCCTGGTGAAGGGTACGCCGGGGGCAGGGTCCCCGGCAACGCCGCTCTTCATCGCGGCACGCAACATCTCCGGCAAGACGCTGCGCGGCTCGAAGCTGAGCAAGCCGAAACCGTTCCCGTACTTGGAGAAGCAATACACTGCCTGGAATGCGTGCATGGACGTGCTGCGCAAGAACACGACCAGCCGGTTCGACGAGAACACGAAGGTGTGCGGGTTGGAAATACACAGCAACAAATGGCAATACCAATCGCAATGAACTGTCCTCCGTCTGTGCTTCCGTTTTAGGTCGTAGTGGTTGATGGCCCGATCGCGGCAGGAAAATCCGCCTTTGCCAAGGAGCTCGCCGCAGAGCTGGAGATGAAATACTTCCCGGAGGTGACGATGGACAACTACTACATCAACCCGTATGGGTACGATATGCGCCAGCTTGATGCCAAGCTGCCCGCCACCATGCAGAGCTTCGACGTGACGAAATTCCATCAAAATCCGACCCACCGCAACGCGGCCTCCTTCCAGGTGCGCATGCTGGTGGAGCGCTTCTCGCAGTACGCGGACGCGCTGGCCCATCTGTTCAGTACGGGCGAGGGTGTGGTGCTGGATCGCAGCGTCTACTCGGACTTCGTCTTTCTCGAGGCGATGTTCCGCAACGGGTACGTTTCCAAGGGTGCCCGCTCGGTGTACTACGATCTGGTGAAGAACACGTTCTGCGACCTGATGAAGCCGCACCTGGTCATCTATCTGGACGTGCCGGTGGACGTGGTGAAGCAGCGCATCAAGAAGCGGGCCAACCCGGCGGAGGTCAACTCGAAGGCCCTGACCGACCAGTATCTGAAGGACATCGAGACGATCTACAAGCAGCAGTATCTGAAGGACATCAGCACACACGCCGAGCTGCTGATCTACGACTGGTCGGACTACGGCGAGACGGAGGTGGTGGTGGAGGATATCGAGCGCATCGATTTCGACCGGTTCGACAAGGACGATCCGAAGATGCGCGACTGGGTGATGGAGAACGAGGAGGACTGGACCGAGGCCCGCTGCCGGTACATGAACAAGCCGGACCTGATGAACTCGCTGAACGTGCCGCGGTTCGACGTGCCCGAGCTGACCGTGTCGCCGGACGACTTCAAGGCGTGGTACGACGTCTGGTACTCGGCCCCGGGCATGCAGTTCCGCAAGGGCTACAACGAGGAGTGCGGCGACACCGGCATCCTCACCAAGATGAAGGCCGACTTCCGCAACACGCTGTAAGATACTTGCCACAATACCCGGGCACCATAATTTCTTGTGAGAGGAGTCGCAGTGTAATAAACTAAATTGTTAACTTAACACCCTCAGTCGTGTATTTGCTTGTTTATTTGAAAGTTAGCAGGATTCTTGCATCTGGCGTCGTTCGAAGTATCGTTGCCGGGCCGCCTCAAACACATCGCCAACGGTTCGCTTCTTCCAGATGTCTATCGGCGGTGGTTTGGGCTTTTTTGCTGCCGGTTCTTCCTCCACCGTGTCCTCCTCTTTCACCGATTCCTGGGCACCTTCAACCGGCACGGTGGGTGCGCTTGCTGTATGTCCGTTCGTTTCCTTTTCTCCCTCAACAGGCTCACCCTTTGGTTGATCCTTTTCCTGCTCACCTTCCGAATCCTCGCTGCTACTATCCGAATCGATGCTGAAATCTGAATCCGCATCCAAGTTCGACTGCAAATGTGTCCTCTCCTTGGGCTCGTTACTTTCCACCGCGGCCTCGTTCTCATCATCCGACACCCGCTTACGATATTTCCTTTCCCGCTGTGAGGACGCCTTTGGACGCTCCTGCTTTTCCACCTTCTCCGGGGACTCTTTTTCACGCTCTTCTACCGCCTCTGTCACCTCTTCCGCTTTTGTGTCCACCTTGCCCTCCTTCTCCTCCTTCTCATCATCACCTTTCTCCTCGTGCTTGGTCTTCTGCTGGTAAATGTGACGATAAAACCCGCCCAAATCGGACTGCTTCGTAACGTCCCCGATCGTCTCCAGGTACTCTTCGCGCTTTTCCTGCTCCTCCAGCTTCTTCATCTCCTCCAGCTTGGCACGGTACGCGGACGTGACGAACGATTCCTTGTCCTTAAACTTTTCCCCCTCCGCGTCGCGCTCCTTCTGGACCTGCCGCTCGATCCGGCGCTCCTGTTCCTTCTTCCGCCGCTCGGCCGTCTCCATCAGCTTGCCGATGTACTTCGGTTTCCGGTCCACCGCCTGCTCCTTCCCCTGGGTGGCCGTCTTTTCCCGCTGCTCCACCATATCGTCGTACAGCTCGTCGTACTGATAGATCGTCGGGTCTTCCTCGATCGCTTTCTGCTGCGCGGCCTGTGCCTGGCGTTTCTGGTTGGCGCCCAGCTCGATCTTCACCTTGCTCGTGCCGGCCTCGTCCGAGTCGGAGTCGCTGGCAAAGGCGGCATGCTTTTTCACCGGACCGGCATCGGCGGCACGATCGATTAAACCGTATCTGAAGGTGAACAATCGTTAAAATAACATTGAAATTGTGAAGTAAATCAAGAGAAACTTACTTTTTGGACATTGTGGAATGATGCTCGCGCGGAACGAGTGTAAACAAACGGCGGCAAACAAACTGGATGAGTTTGGTCAACCACACTCAAATTCATGTGACAGTGGAAATGATTGACATAATTTAAAATAATTTATTTATTGGAACCTTTTTGAAAACAAAGGAAAATTTAGCTGAAAACTGGAGGCATTATTCGCATTCTTTTAGCTTAAGCGTGTTCTGAATCTGTTTTTCTATTTTCTCTAATTTTGTAATCTTTTTTATTTAATTTTATAAAACGATTTGCTCATGAACGCGCTCCCACTGTTAGCCTCCGCTGTCAACGAGCTGCTCGATTCGAGCACAATGTCCGGACCTGTCAAATTATGTAAGCACGATTTTCTCATTCTCGCCGAAAGCAGAATCGCACATATTTTTGTCCGGAGTTGTGTCGGTGATTATTTTGGAAAACGCGCACGATGGCCTCCCGTCGAATTGCTCAATCGAGTGTGAACTGGGCCGCTCTGGCCGAGCGCGTGCCCCCGAACCAGAAGGCTAACCTGGCCGCGTTCAAGACGAAGAGTGACAAATATCTGCGCAGGTAGGTAAAAGGTTCCCTTCGGTCGGCGGGGGCGGGAGGGCTCCCCGTCCGGCATACAGGCAGAATCCCTCCATTGGAAGAGATTCCACCATCACGTCCCTGTTAGCTGTCAGTGGTGGAGACTGCCCGTGACACAACACCGACGTGAAGGGGTCCCGCACCGCCAAAGTGAGCTGTGTTTCGTAATCGCTTTTGTAACTTTTTTTTGTGTCCCCCTCCCCCGTCCGTCCGTAACCACCCTCTTACCACAGCGTTGTTGCCAACCCGGAGACACCGCCGAAAATCGACTGGTCGTTCTACAAGAAGAATGTCCCCGTGGCCGGCATGGTGGACAAGTTCCAGAAGGCGTACGAAGGCCTGCAGATCCCGTACCCGGCCGATAACGTGACCAAGCTGGTGGAGGCGCAGGAGAAGGAGGTCCAGCAGGATATCGCCAAGTTCGTGAAGGAGTCGGAGGTGCGCATTTCCGACTACCAGACCCAGATCGCCACCCTGAAGGCGCTGCTGCCGTTCGACCAGATGACGATGGAGGACTTCAAAGACTCATTCCCTGAGGTGAGGTCGACAAATGTCTACGTTTCCTGCTGGATGTTGCTAAATGCTTGCTTCCCATTCGCTTTATCCCCCCTTTAGCAAGCCTTGGATCCCATCAACCGTCCATCGTTCTGGCCACACACCCCGGAGGAGCAGGAACCTGGTGCACCGAACGCTGAGCCACACCATTAAGCGACGACGACGACGGGGTCGGCTCATTGTGGAGCGCACAGTGACGTCAACGATTGGTACCGGCCGGCGTAGATCCGGAATAGAAATAAAGCAGATTGCTGTTCGCTAACACACCGTACATCAGCAGATTCGTTTTTGAAGAAACAACCCCGTGTATTTTGACCAAAGAAAAAGCAATTTCCCGTTTTACTGTTGCTCCTCCTGCGTATCCCCGTCCGGACTTCGCTTCCGCTTGCGTATGTTAATCGCGATCTCAGTCGATTTGATGTGGACCTGCCGCTCCTGCAGCCAATCGTCGAACAGCTTGTTCGTTTTGGTGCCCTCGTTGAACAGCAACCGCTCGCTGAAGTCGAACTTGCTGGCCACGTTCAAGCTATCGTTACCGACATTCTGGCACAGATCCTTCAACCCCTTGAGCCGCTCCTGTGCCGTGGTGTAAAGCATCTCCGCCACGCTGTTGTTGTTCTGGTAGCGCGTCAGGTACATGCCCAGCTCGAAGTAAAACTTGCAAAGCGCACCGAGCTCCACGTAATTCGCATCCGCTTGGTAGATTTCCTTGTAGGCCGCACTGTAGATGTCGGGGACGAGAGCTCTAAAAGGGAGAAGATAATCATAGTTGGCCTTAAAATTACTCCGCAAAGCAAGGCGTTACGTACTCAAAGTGTGGATTTCTATCGTCTTGCGTGAGCATCACCCAAAGCGGAAGCTCGAGCGTGTGGTTGTTCGATAGGTTGGGAGATTTTTCCGAAGCGTCCAGAAAACCTGCAACACAACACAAAAGCGCTCAGTCAGTGGTTGGAAAATGGCCACTGCCACCCACATCATATCGCCCTTACCCATCATGTGGAGATCCTGCGTCGTGCGGCATGGTATGCGTTCCTGCGTTATCGCAATATCGTCCAGGCTGTAGTAATTGGGCCGAAAGCTTGGAATATTCATTGCGGTTCGTAGCCAAAATTTTCTATTTTGATTTTCAACGTTTTTAGCGCCCTTTGGTCTGTGGCAAGCGCAATCTGTCAGCTGTTTTCCGTTTGCGAACGCTCCTGGGCAATGTGACCAGATTATTTTGGCGGTTTTCGGTAGCAATTTCAGTTTTTTGTGGTAGTTGTCGGTAGGTTTTTAAATTTTTAGCTCAGTTTCAATGCGAATTGCAACGATTTCATTGTCCGACGTTATCTGTCGAATCCCATACAAAAATTTGACAGGCCTTCCGATAAAATCGCATGCGAAAAAGCAATGACATGGGCCTTACCAGGTGCTCTAGCAGCAATCGAACACGACTTCAAAAACGAAAAATGTAAGGGACTAGACATGTTCGATTTGTTGGTAATCAAATCGAACATGTCTAGTCCCATATATTTTTCTTCTTCGATGTCGTGTTCGATTGCTGCTAGAGCGCTGCCTTAGTTGACATTTTGAGTTTCTTGTTCTATTCACTAGTGATTTCAATGGAATTTAATGCAAAAAATGATTTGTGAAATAGTTTCATAACTTGTCAGTCAGTGTTATGCAGAAATCTGTGATTTTCGGTAGAATAGATGAAAAATCGGTATTTTCAGCGTAGGCATTTCAAAAATCAGTTTTTCTGCCCACTCTGATCCAGGGTTGACTTCTCGATGCGGTGTGTCTGCGCGGAGTTGTAAAGTGAAGCCACCTTGACTGTCAAACAGTGCGACATGGTCCGACACCCTCCGACTGGGCACGAAACGTTCAATTTCTTGTGGCAAATGTGGTGGAGTGGAAGTTGCTCTCGCGGTGCCAATAATCTGTTGCCTGTATTGTAACGAGGAAAAACTACCATTTTTTTTTGCACCGCAAAACACACGACAACCCCATTGCAACCGTTAGCGTTATCATTCCAGCTCAACTCAAAACAAACAGCTGTCGCTTTTTTGCTCCTCACGAACCACGAGATTTGCGTGGTAACACCACTCGGCCACACGGTGTATCGAGTTTCTCCATCACCACGTGTTTTTGCGCAATCCTAAAGAGGCGTGCGTGCGTGCGTGTGTGTTTGGTGTGTGGCCAACAGGCAACGCGTGGTTAATTCCGGCCGGACTAAGGACGATGGAGAACGGCACGTCCAACAATCTGCAGGATGGGCTTTCCTGTGAGGAGCTGTTCCGGAAAAGTGACGGCCTGACGTACAAGTAAGTAAGCGGTACGGTCCAGCAACTGGCCGAAACATATGTTTTGGTACCCCGTCGCTTCCCTGCTACATTGCTATACCCTTTCAGCGACTTTATCATCCTGCCGGGTTACATCGATTTCACGGCGGAAGAGGTGGACCTGTCCTCGCCGCTGACGAAGAAAATCATGCTGAAGGCACCGCTCGTCTCCTCGCCCATGGATACGGTGACCGAAGCCGAAATGGCTATCTCGATGGCGGTGAGTAGAGCGCGTTCTCTTTCATATTCTTGCTCGCTCTTTCCCTCTCTCGCGGCATGTGTGTGTGTTTTGCAACTCGCGGCATGTGTGTTTTGAAAAACAAACCTTTTCTGCGGATGGACTGCCGAAAGGGGGTTGAGGAGGATGTGACGCAAGAGAAATAATAATTCCACCCCGTCTCAACCCCTTCACTTGTTGCGTTCGACAGCAACGTTTAAAAGGTTTCCTGGTGATGCCTTTAGAGAGAAAGAGAGAGAGTGAGAGAAAGAAACCCCACAAAAAATGCCCCAGACAAGACATTAGTTTACTTATCGTTTTGCTGTTCTATTTCTTGGCTATTCCATCCCCATTCCACACAAAAGCTGTGCGGTGGCATCGGCATTATCCATCACAACTGCACCCCCGAGTACCAGGCGAACGAGGTGCACAAGGTGAAGAAGTACAAGCATGGCTTCATCCGCGACCCGCTGGTGATGGGGCCGGAAAACACGGTCGCGGACGTGCTGGAGGCGAAGCGCAAGAACGGCTTCACCGGCTACCCGATCACGGAGAATGGCAAAATCGGCACCCGGCTGGTCGGCATCGTGACGTCGCGCGACATCGACTTCCGCGAGCACGACGTGGACATCAAGCTGAAGGACATCATGACGAAGCTGGAGGATCTCATTACCGCCCCGAACGGGGTGACGCTGCAGGAAGCGAACAACATTATGGAGAAGAGCAAAAAGGGCAAGCTGCCGATCGTGAACAAGACGGGCGAGCTGGTCGCACTGATTGCGCGCACCGATCTGAAGAAGGGCCGCACCTACCCGAACGCACTGAAGGACAGCAACAAGCAGCTGCTGGTCGGCGCTGCGATCGGTACGCGCGACGAGGACAAGGAGCGGCTGGAGCTGCTGTACCAGAACGGGGTGGACGTGATCGTGCTCGATTCGTCCCAGGGCAACTCGCTCTACCAGATCAACATGATCAAGTACATCAAGGAGAAGTACCCGTCGCTGCAGGTGATTGCGGGCAACGTGGTGACGCGCCAGCAGGCGTACAATCTCATCACGGCCGGGTGCGATGCGCTGCGCGTCGGCATGGGCTCGGGCTCGATCTGCATCACGCAGGAGGTGATGGCGTGCGGGTGCCCGCAGGCCACGGCCGTGTATCAGGTGTGCAATCTGGCCCGCCAGTACGGCGTGCCGGTCATTGCGGACGGTGGCATTCAGTCGATCGGGCACATCGTAAAGGCGCTGTCGCTGGGCGCGTCCGCGGTGATGATGGGATCGCTGCTGGCCGGCACTTCGGAGGCGCCCGGGGAGTACTACTTCAGCGATGGCGTGCGGCTGAAGAAGTACCGTGGAATGGGCAGCTTGGAGGCGATGGAGCGCAAGGACGGCAAGGGGTCGGCCAGCTCGCGCTACTATCACACGGAGATTGAGAAGATGCGGGTGGCGCAGGGCGTGAGCGGTTCGATTGTGGACAAGGGCTCGATCCTGCGCTTCGTGCCGTACCTGCTGTGCGGGCTGCAGCACAGCTGCCAGGACATTGGCGCACGTTCCATCGCTAACTTAAGGTGAGTTTTGATAGTTTTAATACATTTTTTTTTTCAATAATCGAATTACTCATCGTTTGTTTTCCTGCAGAAAAATGATCTACAACGGTGAGCTGCGCTTCATGAAGCGCACCCACTCGGCCCAGCTCGAGGGTAACGTGCACGGTCTGTTCTCGTACGAGAAGCGCCTGTTCTGAGATCAACCCAACGCCCAGGAGCACCTTCCGTGAGGGGTCTCCGGTACGGTTCGATGGAAGGCGCAGCGCAGAGCGGCATTTTGTGGTGGCACAGACACTTAAAAAAAGAGAAGCGCCCTGCAACAGCGAGACACTGAAATTTTGGGCTAAAAGTGATCACATTTGTCTAACATCTACCGCTGTAAGCATACTGTGTAGAGTTCGTGACAGTTATTAAGTAAGGCATGTTTCTAGCAAACATACAAACCATGGGAGTTAGGGAACTTTTGGACATACGCGACACAGCTTACAGGTAGTTGCTGGCGTACAACGCGAGCGCCGTTTTTCTTTGTTAGCGACGGTAAAAAGCAAAAATCACACTCCCAAAACACATATAATTATGTTTAAGTTTGCGTAAAACAAAAATATGGCAACAACATGTAACAATCAATCGCATAATCTGCCACCATAATTTAGGCTTTAAAGAACCATTTCAATTTCTTCTCTTTGATCGCTGTTTTTAACGGTGACAGAGAGAGAGAAGTAGATTTCGCGTACCGTGCCCGTCGCCGCAACCGTTTTCCACTGCAAAGCAAAACATGTTCTCTTTTCTCCACGTTGGAGAAACCAAATTAGCATGGCAAAGAGCAATTTTCGGAGTGGTAGTATTACATGAGATATGTTACTAATTTCAACAACCACAACGTTGGCCTAGGTGTGGGAAAATTCAATATGTGCATTAATACTACAAACACAGCCAGCCATTCGAGTGGGGAATGGCTTCAGTTGTGTAGGAAATTGACTTCCTTTTGCCTTTCAATTGTGAAAGAGACGTGAATAGTCCGCTTCAATTATGGGAGGAAAATAATTACTGACAGTGAAATATGTTAAATTTAAGGTGTACCAATTGCATTCGATAGAAGCAGAGCAAAAAAGGTTCAATTGGATGGGCGAGTCCCGGCGTCAAGCCTCACCCAAGTCCCCAAGTCCTTCGCAAAGGACTCATGGTTACTCCACACATGACCACGTTACTCATACCGCCAGCAAGAGCAAGAAGGAGAAGAAGAAAAGTTTGTCCATACTGGAACAATTCCTCTAGGCAGGGAAGATTGTTAAACAAACCTCCGAACGGTACTATTGTAGAAAGTTATTAAAAAACAACAACAAACAATAACAAACTCTATGTAGGGGGAGCTACCTTATTGAGCTTTTTATGGCAATTATGTGTCTAATAGTGTTAGTTGTGGGTACGATCGACACTGATATAATGAAAAGTGAATAAATGTATGGACCGATGAAACATATGGTCCGATATAAAGTAATGCTTCTAATGCTGCTGATGGCTTTTAGTAATCCGAAGTTGATACGAGTAAAATATCGGGCCAGGTATGGACAAATCAACTCCATAAACAAGGAACTAATTCAAAACTAACGATTGTACTTATTTTTATTTCATTTTAGAGCGCTTCAATCATATGGTACATCAGGTTGTTCCGTGACGTTGTTGCATCCACGGAAGCCATTGTTGTTGACAATGCTCCACTATACCCTGTAAATACAGACACCGACAATACTCACCAAAGAAATCGCCCTTCACTACCACCAATAATAACAGGAACCGATACCACCACCACGTCGATCCCAACCGTGTCACAACTACCAAGAACAAACTATATGTGGCTACATCTATCTAGGTTAGCCAAAACCGTCACTGTTGACCAGGTAGTGTCGATGGTAAAATCACAGTTGGACACCACGGACGTCATCGCTTTTAGTTTGCTGAAAGCGGGAACAACCATTAGCTCAGTTAGTTCACTAACTTTTAAGGTTAGAATTATCGCTGCTCTTCGAGATAAAGCACTTACCGCAGGATCTTGGCCGGTCGGGCTCGGTGTGCGTGAGTTTATCTCACTCCCGCAAAGGCCGTCTCACCATCGTCCTGATCTTACCAACACAAACACACCTATACCTGTTCGACATAGCCCGATGCACCCTGTACAATTATCACCCGATATGAATTGTACCTTATTATCGCCTGCTCCACCAAAAACAACTACAGCCACACCAAACACCGTTAAAATGCACCAAACTACTATTCAACACTTTTTTCTTAAGTAATAATCACACAACTGTTTCCTCAAAAGGCACTGTGCCACTGTATCTGACTAGTCATTTGTTTACACGAAATAACAACACGTCAACGACACGATCTCTCACCGATGACCTTGCACCAACTTACACACGCATACCACTCAATGTCCGTTCCACGTCTATAACTGTATACTATCAGAATGTGCGAGGTTTACGATCCAAAGCTGATGAGTTCCGTTTAACTGTGTTAGAAGCGGACTATGATGTTGTGGTACTCACTGAGACTTGGCTCGATCCCAGCCTTCCCACAGCTCTCCTATTTGGCGATGCGCACTGTGTCTATCGTTGCGATAGAAATGCCGCAAACAGCTCTCTATCTCGAGGCGGTGGAGTACTAATTGCGGTGAGTTCCGCTCTCCGCTCTCATGCGCTCCCAGTGCTTGCGCAAACACTTGAAATCGCTTGCATCTGCATTCAGCTCCCGACGTACCGATTATTCATTGCTGCTGCCTACCTTCCTCCCAACCATAGCACGGACGAAGGAAAAATAAATACATTACTGGACACCGTCAACAGCATTTGCGACACACTAGGTCCAAACGACAGATTCGTGCTCGTGGGAGACTTTAACCAACCCGCTCTTTCCTGGTCGCCTGCGCAATCGAATCATGAAACCCCTTTTGTGTTTTTTGAACCTCATACTAGTTCAGTTCGTAGCGCCCAATTCGTCGATGGACTGCACCAGAATGCGCTTTACCAACTTAATAACAACACTAACACTATGGGGCGCATCTTAGACCTTGCATACGGGAATTGGTCAAGTGCAGCAACTTCTTCGCTCATACGCGTCAGCGAGCACCCGCTGCTGCCAATAGACTGCTATCACCCACCGCTCGAATTTGATTTGGAAATCACAGCATCGTCTATGAATCACGCTACCACTGTTACGGAAATAAAGCTCAATTACGCACGTGCTGACCTTACTAAACTCAAGAGACTGATCTGCTCCTTCAACCAATCCTTTGAATGCTCAAACTATACATCCATTGACCATGCCACGAACGATTTCTCAGAGTTTATGCGGGCCGCATTGCGTGAATGTGCTCCTATTAAAAAGCCCCATCGCGGACCGCCGTGGGGTGACCGCACATTACATGCCCTAAAAAAAGCAAAGCGAGCCGCTTATGACAATTTACGCGCTAATCGATCCACACCGTGTCGGCTTTACTACAATGGTGCTCATGCACTTTATCGACGTTATAATAGAGTCTGCTATCGTCGATATATACGCCAGACTGAACGAAGCTTGCGAAAGTACCCTCGCCGCTTTTGGAGCTTTGCCGACAACATGCGCAAGTCAACTGGCCTCCCCGGGACTATTCGGTATAAGGATAATTGTGCACACTCGCCATTAGATATTTGTGAACTGTTCGCCACGCGTTTCGAGGATAGCTTCATCTCTAACATCACACCTCCGGAGGCTGTTGCTTCCGCGCTCGTGAACACTCCGGTAGATGCAATTCATGTCACGCTACCTATCGTCACCGAGACCCTGGTTACCCAAAAAATCGAGCGTCTAAAGTCGTCATACTCCGAGGGGCCAGATGGTATCCCAGCGACAATTCTCAAGCGTTGTGCCGTATCGGTAGCTCCTGTTTTAACTAAGATTTTTAACGAATCTCTGCGCACAGGAACCTTTCCATCACTGTGGAAGGTCTCTTGGCTAACACCCATCCACAAAAAGGGCAGCAAAAACGAAGCAGTGAACTATCGAGGTATTACCTCTTTAGCTGCCTGCGCCAAAGTGTTCGAGCTAATCATCTATGAACCATTAATGGCATCTGCCGGCAAATACATCAGCACTAACCAACATGGATTCATGCCTAAGAGATCAACTACGACAAATCTGATGCAATTCGTTAGCGGCTGTTATAAGTCCATTGATGATGGTATGCAGGTTGATGCCATTTACACGGACATTAAGGCGGCTTTTGACAGTGTGTCCCACAACATTCTTCTGGCAAAACTTGATAGACTTGGATTATCACCACCCCTGGTAAAGTGGATGAAATCGTATTTATGTGGTCGTTCATATGCAGTTAGAATGGGCTCCCACCAATCTAGATCTATCGGTGCCTCTTCCGGCGTACCCCAGGGCAGCAACCTGGGGCCTCTGTTGTTTCTGCTCTACATAAGCGACTTGTGCACGGCACTCCCGGATAACAGTTGCCTACTCTACGCAGATGATGCTAAAATCTATCGTGAAATCCGTGAGCCCGAGGACCATCTTCAACTTCAAGCCACTTTGACTGAATTTGTCTCCTGGTGCAAGCGTAATGCACTAAGCGTCTGTATCGATAAATGCGCCATAATCTCATTCAGCCGTTCAAGAGCTCCAGCGCTGTTTAATTATACGCTTGATGGTCAGAACCTCGAAAGAGTGAACTGTGTAAAGGATCTAGGAGTCCTCCTAGATGCTAAACTCTCCTTCGAAGAACAGATAGACCAAGTAGTCGCTAGTGGCAATCGTCTACTTGGCTTGGTCATAAACATGACGCGCGAGCTTCGTGATCCTATGTGTTTCAAGACACTGTACTGCGCACTTATCAGACCACTGCTGGAATATGCTAGCATTGTTTGGTGGCCAGCATCTACTCGGGCACTTGCGCGGCTAGAGTCCATTCAACGGAAGGCAACGCGCTTCGCCCTCCGTGATTGGCCGCGTCGTCTCGACTACAGAACTAGGTGTCTGCTGCTTGGAATCCCGCCTCTCGCCGAACGTGTTGAGCACACCAGACTAGCATTTATCACGGGAATCTTAAACGGAACCATCGACTGTCCCGAGCTGCTTTCAAGGATTCACCTCTATGTTCCTGCCAGAATACTCCGTCGCCGACCAATGCTGGCAGTCGCTGAAACCCGAACAACATTTGGCTCTCGCAACCCCCTTCTTTGTATGTGCCGTCTATTAAATTCAGCTAACGATATTTATGAGCCTGGAATGACGATAACGGAACTGACTTCACTTTTAAGTGTTCGGAATGCGTTCAACAATAACAATATATAAATGTTCTGTTCGTTATCTAATGTAATGTATTGTAAACAAATTTTGACTCGAGAGGGCTTCATAGTCCATCGATTAATAAACTAAACTAAACTAAACTAAACTAAACTAAACTAAACATCAGTGATGCGTTGAACTTCAGCGTTTGTAATAAATAGAGCTACTTTTTTTAAACGAAATTGTAAGTATCAAGTTTAATCTTAACATGAAAAATGTAGAATCATTCTATGAGTGTGAACTAACATTAGTGTGTAAGCGTAAGATAATGTTGAACGTGTCTCTCCTCACAATTCAAGCACAGCTCCGATACGTTCTAATCATGCGACGCAGACGAGCTTAACACCGAAGCAAACCGAACCACACAAAACCCAATCTCATTTATTTTCTGTCTGTGCAGCAAATACTCCAAATCTCCAGTCCATTTGCTCGTTATTACACTCCTCGGAACGTTTTCTGTACGATGGTGGAGAGTCAAGTCCCGTGTACAAGGATTTATTTTTTCGAAGCTTTAGTTTACGCTCCGCTCGTTAACACACACACACACACACAATAGAGATGTCGGGCGTGCAAAATGTCACCCGACGAGAGCACAGGTCCCGGAGACAGACACCGACGGATGGACGGACACACGGTTCAACGGTAGAAAACTCGGGGCATAAAGTCAACTCGGAACGGCGGTGATTGCTGAACAACAACACGGGTGCCAACACGGTTTCGCATCGCATAGCGAACGAACGAACGAACGGGGACAATCGATAAAAGTTGATTGAGTTGTACCACCCACCACCGCCAACCCAATTCGCGAGATTTGTGATGTTGACAGATTCGAGCGAAAATCTACCGTTCGCGAGAGCACTCGAACGGGAGCTTACCCTCACAGAGACCCCGGGCGGAGCAGTTGGAAATGGGGAATCTTATACGTGTTTTTCCTTTTGCTTCTTCGCGGTTTTGGTCCCCATTTTCCGAAAATATAGCAAACACTTCACGCTGTTGATGGTATGATGATTTGATCCCTGCCGGGGGAGAACGAACGTTCGACGGAACATTCGCGAACAAATGCCGTGTGGGATGTTTTTGCCGCCTGTCGTGTGAAAAAAGGAGGTATAAATTATTCTACCAAGATTCAATTAATATGTGTGTGTGTGCAACACTACCAACGACTGTTACTCAATATAAACCAAATTTGGTTGCAACTGTGCACTCGAACGATCCTTTCCTTTTGATCCCCGGTTGAACATGTGTTCAGTTCTGTGAGTGTCTATTGGTGCAAGTTCCTGTTTTGTATTAGATCAGATACAAGGATTTAGTGTCTTTTTTTCTGAATTCTATTTAAACCTTAATTGAAAATGATCCATGAGTTCTTGCCTTTTTTGCTAAATTTTGCGGTGAGTTCAGGAAAAGTTCCAGTATCGAAAAGCTGTGGACCAGTTCCTGGACTGGTTTAGGATTAAAATCAATCCAGGATCCAGGATCAATCATAAGGCGGTAACATGAAAAGGATCATTTGAAGCCAGTATACGTTCGAAGACCGATAACGATTGGGGTTCAATTCCAGCACCGGAATGGGTTCTTTTTGAGATCCAGAACTAGGGTTAGTTCCATGGCGACGAACAAGTTTGCATCAGTTCTAGGACGGATATGTATTCGGGACAAGTTCCAAGGACGGTATTGATTTGTAATCAGTTCCAGGATGGGTTCGGGATCAGTTGGTACTGGTTCACTTAGGATTGGTTTCAGGATCAGTATGATGTCGGGAGCTCCATTGTTCATATGGTTCTGAATTCCATGACATATATGAGTTTAGAATCAGTTTCAGGCTCTGTATGGGTCCAGTATCAATTTCAGGATCTATATGGGCTCGGAATCAGTTCCAAAAACGGTATGGATTTAATATCAGCTCCAGGACCCTCATGACTTAACGACCATTTCCAACACCTGTAATGGTTCAGAAAAAAGCTTCTCTTGATATTTCCTAGGAATTACCAGTACCTGGGAGGTACATTGGGTATCCCTACCACCACATTAACTATTTATTGGCAAAAAATGTTGTGACACAGTAAAAAAACACGCAGAATTAATTCAAAACTATCTGCGAAATGGTCAAAAAACCCTGGAGAACCCCAGTGAAGAGCCTTGAGAGCATGATAAAACACGAAGCAACAAAGTAAAATTAACGAACGGAAAAAACGTGTTGTAATCAATCTAAATGTAAAACATAACATGATAAAATATCTTCATGCAGCAACACTATTAAGATCATCCATTTCTTAATTGTTCCTTGATCCTCGGCCTTGATCGTCCTGATCGTATAAACATTGAATAGCGTGTTTTGTGTGCATTCTGATCCATTCCGGATCAGCTGTCCATCCTTATTATTTAATCGTCCATCGTTTTTGTCTTCCTTTTTATCACACTTTACTTCACGAAACATTTACTCCAACATCGCGCTTAAATTAATCAATCATCAAACCCATATTGATAACATACTTTTTGCAAAGAAAAAAACACGATAATTACAAGTGCGCGGCTAGTTTTTACACCCTTAAACAGTGCGGCGTACAGATAGTCAAGCCAGGCAGATGACCAGGCATGCCCGACAAGTACGTACGCGGTCGGGTATCTTCCCAGGAAATGACCCAAAGCGTGCAAAAATGGCAAATAAAAGGAAAAGTTCTCTCCTAGCGCCTGGAGTTCACATCCGAGCCGAGTCTCTTTACGATCGATTAAATATTCATAGCTTGTTCATATATTCATAGTGCCGACAAGATCAAACGGCCCTGCTCTGCATGCTTTTCATGCGACGAGCGACCGACCGACGTGGACGGTAGTGGTGGTGGGAAACGAGCATTGATAGGAGAGAGAGAGAATGATGTCCATAATTTATATACGCGCCCCGATCATAATAGTGGACAGCGTTTAGGAGAGCGCACCGGATTTAGAGAGGAATAAAACATTGTTTTATGAGTTTCGAACGCGTGGGCTTCGGGGTTGTGGTTTTTTCTGTTTTATGTGTCATTCTACCTTATCAGTTATGGTATCGTTATGATTCATGCTAAATGGAGCTTCTAAACGAACCTTAAATTCGCCTAAACAGGGAAAAGTTGCGTGCCAAACCGTTGACGGAACAGTAAATGAAATAAATCAGTCCAACCCCCCACCTACGGGCTACGAAAATAATGTAATGTCCTTGCTGTGGCGGAAATGTGGGACACACAGCGCTATAAACGGTTCGCTTTGGTAATGGTCTTTGGCAGGATCGGCTTGTCACTCCGTTAAGCAAAATTGGAATCTGAGTCTCGCAACTCACACACACACACACGGATACACATTCACCTGGAAAATGTGGCCTCTTCGTGCGAGATGCAAAAGCATCACGGGGAAGGCAAATTTTCATTCCATTTGGGAGGTGCTTTAGTGTGCTTCCTCCCCCTTTTTTCCCACTTTTTTTGCCAACTCTTAGTTGGTTTTGCTTGCTTGCTTGCAGTACAACAAGTTCGTACAGTATCGGACATTAAGATAGGACCCTTTTTTTTCAATGCACCGTGCACTTGTTTTGCCACGTTACTTGTGTTTGTGTGTGTGTATGTGTGTGTGTGTGTGTGTGTGTGTGTGTGTGTGTGAGTGTGTGTGTGTATGTGTGTGTGTGTGTGCATGTGTGTGTGTGTGTGTAGTAGTAGAAAGAGAGTGTGCTTTTTAATGTGTATTTGCAAGTGCGCGGGTTTGTGTCTGAAAAACATAGCTTGCCATGATGTCATATTGCGTTGAAATTATTCTTATTATGTGTGTTATCATGTGAAACATCGTGCGTTTACACTTGGATAAAAACTAAAGTTTGCATCGACAGCAGCGCTTGTTCCTCGGACGAAAACGCAGGTGTGCTGTTTCATGAATGTGAATGCGACACCGGTGCGAAATGGACACGCGCACAATAGCAATGAACTCGGCATTCCCTCACAGGTGTTTCTCCAGTGCACGCCATTGAAAGGCCTTCGTGCATCTCTGCGTTGCACGTTGTGTGCGAATGGGAAACTTTGTGTGTGCATTGAGCAAGCGCGCAGTTGTTCTTTTCCATGGGCGTTTTGTTTCATGAGCGCGGCAGTATTCTTTTCTCGATTTTGAAGGGAAGACGCTTACTCGCGTACTCGTTGATAGTTTTTATCCATGCGATGTTTTCGCTGCTCGACAACGATGTTATTCATCGCGTATAGAAGTAGAACGCAGGCAGAGCACGGGATCAGCCGTGTCCAAGTTTTTAACCAGCGCGTTCTTGACGGTCCAAGCAAGCAATGTTAGTAACAATGGGTCGAGGTAAACGTTGTACCGATCATCAGCGCCATATGTAAAAGCGAATGGCTGCTGCTGGCATTAAGCGCAAAAGGATCGAGTTCGTAATGGAACGATCGCGCACTTTTGTGGCAAACGCGCTTCGGACAACCGAAACGTGCTTAGACAACTGAAACGCACTTGGACAACCGAAACGCGCAAGTCAACCGGACGTCCTCAGAAGACCACGGTGAAAAAAGACCGTAACATTGTTAATATATCGAAAACACACTGATCGCGAGGGCGGTGGTCCTGCTTATCACACCAAAAACCTAACCCAAAACACAAAAAAACTACTTACAAATCTATCCGAAACGACCTACTTGTGAAACAAACACACACATCAATACACATTCAAACATACATCCACACACACACACACACATGCACACACAAACACACACACACATACACACACATACACACACACACAAACACATACAAACCACACATAAACTTGGCCCAACGGGTGCACGGTGCGTTAAAAAACCAATGCCCTATCTTTCTGTCCGATACTGTACCGGTTGGTACCGGGGACGGCTATCGATGGTGAAATCATAGGACCCGGTATCATCACCATAAGCAAGAGATGACCTCATTCGTTATTCTATGGTTTTGCAGGTCGGCAGGATAATAAGAGCGTGAGCGACAGGCGGCTACACAGTGGTGGGCAAAATTTGTGCGACGCTGTGGGAAAATGTTATGAAAATTGAATTGATAAATTTATTCCACATGTTTTTATAGTAAAAGTCAGTGGAATTAATGAGAGATTGAGATGTTCAGCAGCTTATGAAAATTGGAACAAATATATATTTTTTTACAATAGTCTCTGATCACTTTCTTCTGAATCAATTATAAACTCAATGATGCAATAAGTTAAATGTTATATCATTTGGGTCAATCTCGTGATACAGTCCTCGAGTCATACGGCCTCTAAAAAACAACCTCGTTATGTTCCTTCAAATCCCTAATGCACTGATGGTTTCGGAGCACCATTCTCATCCTCACTATGGTCAAATCAATTAAAAATAGCCACAAAGCCAATTGTTAAGCCCAAAGGTAGGTCCGCCCGCCACGACCGTTAACGATTGTATAATAATAACTAGATGATTATTATATTCTTTGTTTTGTATGTATAGTATATTAAAAACCAATGTCTTTGGCTAGGGCAGACTTCTTCTATTTGGCGTAACGTCCTACGCGGACATGCCGGCCTATACAGGCTTTCGAGACTTAATTCATAACCACGTAGCCGGCTAGTAAATCCTTGCTACGGAGGGATGGTCCATTCTAGGATTGAACCCATTTCGGGCTTGTTGTTGAGTCGTTCGAGTTAATGACTGTACTACGGAACCGCCCCAGTCCTCGAGTCATACGGCCTCTAAAAAACAACATCGTTATGTTCCCCAATGCACTGATGGTCTCGGGGTACCATTCTCATCCTCTCTATAGTCAAATCAATTAAAGATAGCCAAAGCCAGTTGTTAAGCCCAAAGGTAGGCCCGCCCGACACGACCGTTAGCGATTATAGGGTGATAGAATAATAGAATAACTAGATGATTATTATATTCTTTTTTTGTATGTATAGTATGTTAAATATCAATGTCTTTGGCCAGGGCAGATATGTCAGAAATAGATTGTAAATTATAAGATAAGAGAAAACGGGTGTACTAATGTTTATCCATTGAAGAAGAAAGTTTCAACATTCAGTTTAAATAGTTCGATTGTCGAAGAGTGAAGTAAGTTACACATAGTTACTTGTTTGGGAAGGTATCAGCGAAGATGGCATGTAGCATGTGTTTTAGTAGTTGTTTCCTAAGAGCACTCTACAGTCGGACTATTATTTTTTTCTCCCAATTTTCCGACATTGAGGCTTTCTGGAAGGTTCGGAAATCATGTAATGAAATACCACTTTTACCACTTCATTTATGAGGGAACTCTTTAGATATGGTTCTGCAAAAATCAGGTCGAAATTAATGGTTTTAATTAAACCATTAATTAATGGGTTTTAAAACCCAAACACTCAAAAAAGATATGAATTATTGTATGAGGTGTCGACTGTATTGTGCTGGTAGTCTCTTTTCCTCAACAAAATGACCACAGAACAATTGAATATAAATTATTAAATTTCCGAGTTGGGACGACCGCCACTGAAGTAAAGTATGAGTAATTTTGAAGTAATTTTGAACCGTAATACGGCCCCGCGTTTCAAAACGAGTTTGACATCACTGGGCTAGGAAAGTACTTTGCTCCGAATGGGAAACGATCTAGTTCCGATCTTTCAGAAGTCAGGCGCGTCTGTCATTAGACCACAGATCCGGGTAACGTAGGGAGGATATAAAATGGTACAAAAACGAATCACAAATCGACCCAATATTTAGAAAATTCAAGCTGCACTCCAATTTGGTATTCATGCAATCCATTTTAAAACTATTAAATTTGTCATAATAACTGCTTACCTCAATTTATAAATAACGTGTTTTTAGTGGGAAATATTGCTGTATTAATTTAAAATCCAAATAGTAATTCATTCATTCGAAAGCAAGCCTTCAACTTTTGCTATTAAATTATTTTGATATTAAAAATTTAAGTGCTATACATCATTTGACAAAGAACTATTGTTCTAAAATCATACAATTATAGAAAATATTTCAAAAAATGGTAAAGAATAGTCTAAGAGCACAAACGATTAGGTGCCAATCCTAAGGTTTTATTGTTTTTTTTTTTCTTTTATGAACATGAGAACTCTCTTTGAACCTTTTAAATGTGGTTGAATTTTATCAATGTACAAGCAATTTTTTTTAAATGAACAAAACATTCTACAAATATGCCAACAAATTTCCAAAGTTCAATGTGCTTGCCACGCACTGTAAGGGGGCCACACGGTTAGCCAGAAGATAAACACCGCAAACCAGCGAAACGAAACCACCGACAACAAAATCCACCCCGCGCTTTCCCCCATCGTCCTCCAGCCCTTAGTAATCCGCCCCCTCCCCCATACCACCCACCCTCTCTACCCTGTGGGGAGGGGGGGGGACTTAGGTTAGATGGTTAGGCAAGGCAAAACACCCGGCTGTCCACCAACCGACCAACATGGCGGGGAAGGTCGATGGTTTCTAACCGCACACGCGGTGAACGGCACAGGAAGTGAATTGTCTCCAAGTTTTCCCCCAGACCAAGGTTTTGTGCTATGCAAAACCCATCAACCGCGCGTCGATCCCGCCCCTAAACCCACAATCCCAATACACAGCATATACCATCCTCGATTATGTTGTCGATCCAATTTTTCTTCCCATTTGCGAGTGCCCCGATGTGGGGTACACTGACAAACCAACACACACACACACATACACACACAACCGCACAACGGCATGGCCTACTACTGCTGTGTGTGTATGTGTCTGTCCGTACGTGTGTATATATAAATGCTGGGGAATTATCCTTGTTGAAAACTCAACACTCCCGTTTATCGTTCTTTTCCTTTTTCTGAGAGTTTTTCCTTCTTCCTATCCTCTTTGTACACTTCGCTTGCCTCTCTCTCTCTATCTTCCCTCTTCTTCACTTTGCTGCCCATAAATCCCTCCCCACTCTTCTCATTCCCATCGCTCGGTACGATCTGTTCGTTCTGCGAATCGGACCGAATAGCAACCATTGGATTTTTCCCGATGGTTGCCACCAAAACCGGCCACCATCTTTTATTTTCGCATCCCTCCCCCCCCCCCTGCTCCCCTATCCCATCACACGCACGTATTGTCGACCATTGCCAAACGACCGATGGGGAGAGCGGGGGAAAGAAGGCAACAGATTCGAGTGCTCCATCGTGTATTCAACGTGGAAAATATAGAAAAACGTGTGGCGGTGGTCGAACGACATAAAAAAAAAGGAATGGAGCACACACACACACACACACACACATCAACCCACACGCACAAGCATCGAAGCCTTCGTATTGTGCGTGGGCGTGCGTGAGAAGGAAAAGTCCCACCCCATTCCCCCCCATTTACCACCCTTTCCCTCCCCCCCCCGCAGCGCCAACAAAACGCGTGAACGACCCGTTGAATGGAGGCAGGGTGGAAGGTTTTGGGGGTGGAAATGAGAAAGAGAGAAAGGAGATGTGACTCGGTAGTGGTAATAACCAATCTATATGCATAGATTTTTCTCTACCACTCATCCACCCCTCAATCCCCATCTGTCTGTGTGTGTGTGTGTGTCTGTGTGTGCGGTGTACAAGGATGCAAAAGGGGGTTTTGTGAAAACCACCTCTCGGCGAAAAACATTGCCACAGCACGCGGGAGTCGCCGCCGTCGTCGTCGTGAGGCGTTTCGTCCTTTGCTGCGCTGCGCTGGGTGGCGGTGGTGGTGTGGTGCGGCGCGCAAAGGATCGAATCGGTTTTGGCCCCGTGGGGAAAACGGTGGAAAATATGTACCATTGTGCGCACGTCTCCTCTACCAACAGCGCCATGGCGAACAAGGCGCGAGGATTATGTTGGAGTTGGAACAGAAAGAACCTGCCAGGGCGGCCGGCGGCTGCCGAGGGGATTCGGAATCAGCATTCGGATGAATGGAGTCGTAGGAGGTGGGTGGAGATAGAAGATCGGAAAGCAGACGAGCACCAGGGAGTGTGACAGAGAGGCTACACCACCATCAGCCACCAGCATAAATGCTATTTCGGTAGAGACAACACCGAGCGCAAGAGTCTCGCGCGCGCTCTCAACGCGCAACGAGAGACGCACCACCTCCGCCACCATCATCCCGGTGTGCTGCAGGGGACGTTCGCAATATGATTGGTGTGTCTATGTACGTGTGTGTGTGTGTGGTGGGTGGGTGGACCTGCTGAGTGGTTAGGAATGGGGTGGTGTGGCGCAGATAGGCGACACCGGAGGCGACGAACGGAACGGAGCGGAACGGGGCGCGCACGGGCGGGATGATGATGGTTCCCGGGGCCCTTTTTGGAGTGAGAGTACACCCACCACCACCACCACCACCACCACCACCACTGGCTTGTGGAGGGAACAAACGAAAATTTCATCTCCGTGGCCACCTGGCGGTGTGCAACCGAACTACAAGCCGGCCCGGACGAAAATGCCCGCTTGAAACGGTGGCCGGTTGTGCTGCTGCTGCTGCTGCTGCTGCTGTGCTGACTGCTGACGCTGTGAGCAGGCCCTATCCTCCCAGAGCGATAGCAAACGTGCGTCAGTTTGTGCAAGCGGACTTTTCCCATGTTTTCCCCCGTTTTTGATACGGCTCTCGCACAGGCTTTGCCAAACGTCTTAGTTCGCTTCGCTCACAAAGGTTCTTAAAACAAAGTTAAGTTTAAAGTGTGTGTATGTTTTTTTTGTTGTTGTCTGTTTGCAATTTTGCAGTTTACTGTTCTGCGTTTCTGGGATTGGGGTTGTCTTTTCTTCTTCGCTAGAAGCGTTTTATCTTTCTTCTTTGGAGTACTTTTTGTCGTATTTTTTCCCAATTTCAACAACTTGTTTCTAGTTTTACAACTTTTCAAGTTTGTCTTTTTCTTTATGTTGTTTATGAATTTCTATCTTTTTTGTTGTGTTTCACTATGTCGATTTGTGCTGCCATTTATAAGTGAATTATATAAATCTTTTTTTATGTATATTGTAATTTATAACATTATACAAATATTTGTTTTAGAGTATTTTGCCATGTTTTTCTTTTACTTCTGTTTACCTATTTCAATTATTGATTTTTTAATGATTTATTAATGTTTTCCTAAGCATGAGTTGACAATTTTCATAGTAAATTTAAAAAAACGCTATATATACATGAATTTTACATTTTTTTATACTGTAAATTGTCTTCTTTAATGATTGTAAACTGTCAGTTAGTTATGCAAATCATGCAAGTTTTTAATTGCAATACATCAATATGATGCAGAAGTAATTTTTCCCAAAAAATAAAATATCTTAAAGGTTCATTTTTATTATCTTTCTTGTGTAGTGTGCTGCTCTATTTCTAACTAAAATAAACATTTTATTCGTTCTTTTGCGGTACTTTGGTTCAATTTGCCACTTTTTCCATGTGTTTCCAAATATATTGTGTTCTTTCCTCTTTTTTCTATGTTCCTTTTGTAGTTTACTTTCTTTATGATTTGATTTAAATACCATTTTGATCTTAATTTTACATCATTTGAAATAAAAATGCATATTTTTTTTAAAATGATCACTTCACTTTTGAAGAAATAAACGTGATGTTTAAATTGTTTCCATAACAAAACATTGAACATAAAGTTAAATTGCAACCGAAAAATGCATTTAAACTGCTCTCTTCATACCATAACACAATGAAACACCAAAAACAAAAATACATAGAAAAACTCTCTTTAAAACGTTAAAGACATCTACAACACCTCCCTCACCTCGTCACCCATAGATTGCACACGAATATTTTCATCCACAATTTGTAACAATCATTCTCCATTTCTCCGGGACACAGCCATCAGTCATCGGGCCACTGCCAAACTACACTAAAATTAATACGTTACTCTATCAAAAACAAGGCGGGCGAAGCGACATGGCCACCCCCTCCCCCCCCACCCCCCTTCCCTGGGTCCCAGCATGGGTGCATGAAAATCCCTAACTACCTTAAAGCATTCCATCACACTCTAATCGTGCGGGAAAATCGTCGGTCTTAAATAACGGCGAAAAAAATGTGTATTTGCCCACACACAAACACACACACAGCCATAGACAGGTTGTAGGTGGGCAATGGGGGGTTCCTAGTGCTTTAAAACTCCCCCCCCCCCCTTACCGCTGTTTTGTGCTGATGGTTTTCCCATTTTTCCACACACACACACACAGTGCCGAGTAAGCGCTGCTGTGAGGTTGTACGTGCCAGGAGACGACGACCACGGGCTGCCTAACAGCTCATGGCTTGCTCCGTGTGCGCAAACGCTCGCCGCGACGAAAGCCAAAAGGGAAAAAGGCAAAGGTGTATACCGTCACGAAAAACACGCCAAAAAAAAAAGAAAAAAAGATGACAAACGAATTTCCTCTCCCCAAACACACAGCTATTCCCCTTATCACCTCCTTCTGCTTGCTGACAACACTCGGCGGGTACATAAACCAGTGGCATTACGTTGCTCGGCACGTCTCGGCATACGAAGGACGAAAGGAATAGGAGCGCACCAGCCCGGAGCCCCAGCAGGGTTAGGTAACGGTGGACCCCACCAACAAGGGCACGTACAGCAACAACAACAACAGCAACAACAATGGCAGCGAAGGGGAGGGCCCAATGTTTTATAGCATCCCGATACACACACACACAGGCAGGCAGGCAGGCAGACCGCGACGCTTTCCCGCAGATCCCGGGGACTTACCCGTACTGCTGAAGCAAATGGAGACGACGCTCCCGATATTGGCCCCGTTTGGATTGCGATGGAGCAGCGCGCGTGTTCGGTACACTTTATTCTCCAATTTATATCCCTTCACCGTCTCTCTCTCTCTCTCTCTCTCTCTCTCTCTCTGGTGCTGCTTTCACTTGCAGGGATCTTAATCCGCCCGGATCAGACTTCGGAAGTTCGCAAGTGTCTTATCCTTTGCCGTCTTATTACCACCGCGGCCTCTACATTGCCGGAGGATTGTGTGCTCGGAAATTGGAGCTACGAGCTGCTCGGTTTCTCGGGTTCAATTTTCGGTTCCCCTTCCCCTGGGTTAATCTTATCCCCCCTCCTCCCCACCGTCACAAGCTTCCCCATTGATACGACAAGATCAAAAGCTTGCCAAAAACCCTCCCTGGCGCTCTCTCTCTCTCTCTCTCTCTCTCTCTCTCTGTCTCATTCTCATTCGATGGTGCAATGTTTTATGCGTCTTTGTGTTTCATTCTCCTCTCTGTTTATGTTGCCTTCTTTTCTTCTCATACCCCCCCCCCCCCCCCCCCTCTCTGGTGTTGGCCATTTTTATGCTGTTTTACATAAATTATGTCTAACCTTTCTTTCTACCTTTTTTGTGTGTTCGGTTCTTCGGTGAGCTGCTGTTCCATCTTGTTGTGTGTATGTGTGTTGTTGGTGTGTCTTTGCCTGGGTTTTTTTTTTGCTATACTTCTTCTCGCTTCCCAATGCCATCGTTCTTGCGAACTTCAATTCGAAGAAAATGGCTCATCACACTCGTACGCGTACCCGCGCCGTGTTACACAAGCTTGCCTGGGTGTCCGGTGGTACTTATCCTCGATCTCCAAGATCCCGGGGATTTCTTCGGAGCGTTTGGAGTGGCAGTATTGTACAGGGTGAAGAGGGGTGGGGATGGGGGGTGTTCTGTACCGTAATTTACAGCTCGCCGCTTCGTACTACATTTCCCTTCTGGGCTGCCATGGTCGTTTGGGAGGATAATTTAAAGTACGGTGCCAGCTAAAGTGCCGAACGAAATGGCTTTAAAGGAGCGAGGTTTCGTGCCGTATTCTGTGTGTACCATGCTCGCATTTCACCCGATGCAGTGGGCAGTCCAGAGGGGGGGCAACCACAGGACCTGGACCGGCAACAGCACCGGCGCTACGGATTATTTAGATACGAGAGATTGTCTGCGAGATGATTTGGGTTGAATCAATAACCCGGTGAGCGCTGGACAAAGAGCAAAACCCCGGGACAAACCATAATATGGGAGGGTAGGAATTCCAATTAGATGGAGTGAAAGGAAAGAGGGGGAATAGATTTAGCATCGGAAACGGGTAATCGTATGATCTGCGCCCATCTCCCCGCAGTTGGTTTTGTCATAACAATAAGGATGAGCTGTTGGATTTGCAGCTCTGTGTGCGCTGTGCGCGATTGATGTGTTATGCAGTTCTAGCGCGCTTATGGTTGTTGTTTTGCATATGTTTTTGCAGTGCACAATGGAGCACATAATGTAGAGTAGAGTTTAATTGGAAGCAATACACGACTGTTTTAAGTGGCAATAATTAAGCGCGTACGGTTGGTTGCATCAACATGAGCGTTTCATTGATCTAGTTTTAGAGCAATTCGGCTGTGAGTGGTGGCATGTATTTTAGACAGATAGGCATTGAATTCTACATTACACGTAATATGTAGCAATAAACTAAGGAATAATGCACAATTGAAGAATGCCTCTTCTTTTACTAGCTATTTAATAGCTCGTGGTGCAGTCGTCAACTCGTACGACTTAACAAAACATGCCCATCATGGGTTCAAGCCCTACATGGACCGTGCCGCCATACGTGTAGGACTGACTATCCTGCGACTATGGGGGAAATCAAAAGTCCAAATAAAAGCCTAACCCACAGGCGCACAGGCAACGACAGGCTCGCCAACGGTTGTTGAGATCCAAAGAGAGCATGGAAGGAATATGCTGACTTTCACGCACTATTAACCGTAATGAGCTAGAGTCTTATAATTCTAAGACGTAGTTCCAGAGATGTTAACATACTTGATACTTGACAGATTAAAAAATATACCTTTAGTCTTTTACAACTCGAAGAATTCCCGTGTCGTGTGAATAGTTTGTGGGTTTTTAAATGAAATTTGCATTATCTTTGCGGAAAGAGTTCTGCTGCAAGCTTGTCATTACATAGTACTAATGAAACGGATGATTTTTTGTGCACACATGTAAATTAAGCTATATATTATTCTCGTTTTCACATGATTATCTGTTACTTTAATGAATTATTCAACACCTTACTATTGGAACCTGTGGCGAGTTTTTTAGTATCGGAGGATGCAACCCTGCGTGAAGTAAAAGCTCCCCGACTTACATCTGTCTAACTTCTTCAAAACTTTACCATTTAACGGGACGGAAGGAGTCTGAATTACGAGGTCCTTTCAACGACCCCGAGGTTCCATCAACTACCGAGCTCCATTGATTGGATCACATTGATCTTGGGTAGCTATTTCTCACTTATTGCCGTATTCTCACTGACATACACGGATAGTCTTCCTCCAGGACCCATGGTGGCATGGCGATTCCTGTAGTAGCATCTAATAGAAGTTTAAAATGTAGAATTTTATGTTTCAAAAAATTTTAAGTTGAATAAACATTAAGTAAGCGCATTAGCATGGAATGAAGAATACATGAGTATAAAGTGTTTGTAAAAGCTGCATATGCATCAACTGGATATACACTAAAACTGGAAGAGTGTATGACATAATAAGCTATACTCTAGATCAGCTATGTCAAACTCTTTTGGCCCCGCGGGCCAAAATGCCACTGAAAATAGTAGCACGGGCCACAGCCTAGTTTTTACATGATATTATATGATACAAAATCAGATCGTTAGTCGCTCTTTTCATTTTGGAACTATAGTTACGTTAGAAAAGTAAAATCTTTGATGTTAAAAAAGGAAAAAAAGCTGTAGCAGCTTATTTTGATTTGGTCATTGGCCCCTGATATTTACAACATTTGCATAGTTTTATGGCAACTAATAAAATTAAGTACGATAAAATAATGTGCCAAAACTGGCCATGAATAATGCCATTAATAATATTTTTTGTAAAGATATTAGTGTCATATTGATTATCAATATTTTTGAGCTGAAAATAAACTAACGATTCATTACTTTTTAAGCTGTCTAAAGTCCATACTTTACAACAGATCGTTCAGTCTAGTTTAGATCTTCATTTAACAGAGGTAGATGGAAGGTTTACATTAGTCACTGAAAGCCAAACCCACAAGAGGTAAAGGCAGGCCTTGACCGACAACAGTTGTTGAGCCAAATAAGAAGAAGAAGAAGAAGAAGAAGAAAGTGGAAGGTGTCACACAAGTCCTTAGTACCCGTTATTCCCTTCCTGCCGATCTCCATAGGAATATTCACTCATTATGGCGACCAAAATCAAAGTCATAAGCCCACCTGTAGTTTATCTAATCATATTGATCTTAGTAGGAAGATGCCTGATGGAAGAGATCGAGATCGTTTGTAACATTCTATTGAAAGTAACATGTGTTTGTATTGGTGTTTGATTTCATCTGATTTCTAAACGTTTTGCAGAAATATAATGTTATGTCTTTAGTATACCTAAAGATTGCTTTCGAACTTTCCAAAGTCATATGTCAAAAAAGTGTGAGAGTTTCCATTTTTAATTCCTGTTAACTGAGTAATTTTGTTAATTTGTACAAGTCTTTTTCTTATAGAAATTGCTTCATTGGTCGCCAAGTGCCTTGATTGATGGCTTAACAATAAAACAGCAATGTTCCTAAACTACATACATATGAGTAAGACATTCACGATTTTGTACGAGGTTGAAAGTAAACCGTGAGTTATTTATTTTAAGAATTGTTCATCAAATATGTGTTGCTAACAAATTTAATCATCGGAAATGGTATAACACAATTTTCATTGATTTTTTTTACCATTTTACTAAAATTGTGCGGAATTGAAAGCTCAGTTTCATCAAAATAACCATGTTTGATTTTTCTTTTATGAATAAAACAGTTTTTGACATTCTTATCTTTTTTATGCATACATGCATACAGAGAAGGTAAGAAAAAAACCAACTGTAAGCAGAAATGCTTTTGCAAATAAATTTTGGCTCAAGGGGTCGTGGGCAACATCTCTGCTCTAGATGAAAAGGTACAAAAAAAGCAATTAAAAAAGGAATGTTCCAGTCAATGGGAGGGATTAGGTCCTCAAAAAAAAGCTTCCTCAAAATTAGTTATTATGATTTTTTTTAGATGTTTTCACAAGAAGTACGTTTATCAAGCTTAATTACACAGAAAGAGTGTGTCTACAATTAATAACATCATTGAACATTATCCTTCATACCATTTGTTAGTATCGAAAAACAATATCCTCGCTTTAAAAAGCGTCATGTTTTGGACTCTGGGATAAACTGACCCCTATGTGAGGAAATTCCCCACTTATACCGCTCGACTTCTTGGGTGATCCTTTAGTTGACAGTCTTACAAAAATATTGTTTCATTTCTCCCCTTTTCCTCCCAGTACTTCATGACAACATGCAATCAAAACGTTATCCAAACGTTGTTGTATACATCCCAAAAACCAAAAGCCGCCGCGATTCAACCGCCCTTTGTAAGCAACCGTTTTCAACGCTACCATTACCACCAGCACCAGGGCAAGCAGCAAGCAAAGGGGCAAGATTTATCGACGTTTATCGATCGACCAGCATAATCGAAACGACTTAAAGCTTTTTGAAATAAAATAAAAACCTTACCCTCGCTTACCTCCTCCGTCTCTGTTTTGACAGGAAAGCTTCCATTGCGCGGTACGCCCCAGTTTTTTGGAGGTCCACAGGGGCAAACAACAATTGCAATCGCTTCCCTTTGCTCCTCACAACAGGGCGACAGCGGAGCCTTTTTTTTTGCAATGAAACGATAAAAACAAAAGAGCTCTCAAACAAAAGAGGCAGAGCGAATTAAAAATCCTCCCGAGAATGCAACGCCATCCGTGTACCAACAGTGCGGCCATTGCTGCTGCTGCTGCATCTCGAAACCTCCGTAGATAATAATCCAGCCCCTGAGGGGGCAATGGGAAAACGGTGAAGAGTGACTACACTTTGATATGATTTTCCCACTCTCCCCCCTGTGGGACTCCCCTCACCCTGCATTCGGTGCCTGCAAAGACAGAGGAAGCGAGACCGAAGTGCATTTATCTTCCCCCAGGCATTCGGTGGCACGGAAGGCGTGGTATGCCGTAGTATCGAAACCCACACACACACAGGCGACCTCCCTGCGATGACTTATTTCCTTTTGCACGGTGCTTTTCTTTTTCGCAGTGGCGTTGCTTCTTGCTCGCTTGCATACCCCCTTTGTTTGATCCACCATTACCACTCGTGGCCCCATCTAACAGGGAGCGAGATTGAATGTGCGAGATCAGAGGGAAAAAGTCAGGGCATTCGGTACTTTTTTTCCAATTGGAATCGTAAGCTACCGGCCATAATCATCGGCAATTGCACACACAGAGCAAACCGAGCTTTCTTCTCCCCTGGCCGACGCAATATCGGTGCGCTTTCCTGCCGAGACCGGGTCCCAAGGGTGTCCTCGATCGGATCTTGCCAACTGTATGGGTTTCTTGGTTGTTTTTGCTTTGTTTATCCATCTTTCCTATCGGTTGCGCGAGTTTTCTCATTAGTCTTGGACCCCGGCTGTACATCCATCATACCGAAAGGCCCCCCACTCCATCGCTCGACACGTTGCAGCTTCTGCCCTGCCAGCTAGCCAGCCAGCCAGCCAGCCAGCCAGTGGTGAAAAGCACCCGTGATTGGACAATCATTTTGTTTTGTTTTCACAACTCGGTCCCTACCGAAGTCGGTTCTGGCTTTTGCTTAAGCAGCAACCGAGCACAATGTACGAGATTGATTTTGTGCAATTCTTTCCATTCTTGTCGCAAACAGCACCACCACACACCAGCAACAGGAAGGAGGAAAGACAATCACACAAAATTACAGCAACAGAAGAAAAAAAAAACACAACCCACCACAGTCTGTCCCGGCTGGGTGCCCGATGGGTGACTCGGGAAGGATTGACATGGCTTTGATACATTGAAGCAGAAGCTGCAGTTCAAAAGATCACCAAGGTAAATCGAGTGTAATGAGCAGGAAAATGGAAAAAGATTGATCGGGGTAGGTACGATGGGAAGGGCTGGGCAGGTTAACGCGCAGTAACATTGTACGCAACGAAGCTGTGTCAAACTCGCTGCAACCTTTTCCTTTGGCGTTACGAACCGTGTGATGTGCAATCACAATATTATAAATTAATGGTAAGCAGAGATTATGCAGGCCCGGTTTAATGTACATTTTTAAAACAAGCGCTAAAGTACCTGTTTATGGGAGGTTTTTTTTCTTCTGCTGCGTGCAATAAACGTTTTCCATCCGTCATTCTTTTACCTTCTGGGAGCCTGAATGTATGCAATCATCCTGCCCGAATCGACGCTTATTACCTAAAAAACCGCTTGTCCGATAAGAACGGCGTGTAATACCGCGAAACGCCAACCTCGATGGCTACCTCGATGAGAGCATTATTTTGGACGATCCACACGGCCAACTTCGATCACGCTTCGGCTAGCCGGTCGATTACGGCCATCAGCTTTTAACGAAGAAGAATTGTATCGCGCGTGTTTTCATTTCGCAGCCGTTAGAAGATACAACCGTTTCAACATCCGGCCACAGTCCGTCCTTCCCCTTAGTGCATCGGTGCAGCATCTCTGCCTGAACCACACGGGCGGTGAATGAATGAAGCGACGATCGTTGGCGCGGTGGCAGTGCTGCCGCGCGAAGAACGCGCAGAGCAGAATTTCGTGGCTGGCAAACGAACGACACGACCGTGACGGCCGAAATTATAGACTCCAATTTGTGGGCAGACGTTGCGGGGTAAACGTTCTGGAGCGGCTCCACGAAAGCAAAATCGTAAAATTTGGAGATAGTTTTGCTGATACTTCCGATAGCTGGTTTGAGCGGTTCGGTTTTCGGGTGGTTGTTTTGTTGTTATGGGAACGGCGATGCTGCTGCTGCTGTTGGTGGAGGGCTTGTCCATGTGTTGTGTTGTTGTTGTGGGTAAATTGATCTGCTTCAACTAATCTATTTGCTACAATTAAGGTTCCTCAACCAATAAATGTTTTTAATAACTTTAATGTTTTAAGTAAAGTTTAAAATAGGACCAAATATCAGCCAAATTATGGATTGGAAATACAAGATCTGGAGCACTAAGTGATGAAGTTTTATTACCTGGTTTTCGATACAAAATGTTAAAAAAAATATTCAATATTTATTGATTTTTTAATTCTTAAGATGAGTTATTCAAATATCACTTCTTTCTCCTTGAGTATCGAGGTACTTAGGTACCATAATTACCTTTTGACATTAAAATAGACACATATACCTTAGCAGCTCAATAAGATCAATAAGAGCTGAACAAGATAATAAAATCCCATATTTTGAGTAATGTGCCATAGAGATTTGGAATTGGGAGCATATTTGACTGACTTATTATAATAATAGCTTAGGTTCGAATAAATCTTCAAGTGCAAAATATTGTAAAAAGACATAGTCAGACGTCACAGTTCAACAATTTGAAAGATAAATAACTTCCAGCATGAATCAAAACGAAATTTCATTGAACATTTTCATCAAAACAAAGACTGCTCGTGTCTGCTCTTGTTGTTCTACAGACCTCTTGTTTTGCCCGCTATTACCACAACCCAACACACGGGACAGCCAAGAGTTTTCCAAATCAACGTCACATCATAATTACGCTTACCAGTGTCTCCCAATAATAAGCAAGCTTCCACCTTTGGCTCCCAAGGCCCACGGACATGTGGCCAGCTTCTGCTTCATCGCCTTTGCAAACCACACTAGGCGAAGTGTGTGTGTGTGTGTGTGTTTGGGTTGTACCTTATAATTTTTATGATCACTCCTAAACGCGCCCGATCACAACACCCTCGTGCACGTATAAACCTCCAATCGAACGCGCCAGATAGACACGCGGTGGGTCAGTGTCCAAGCGTGACGAAGAGAGTGCGAGAGAGAGAGAGAGGGCGCGGTACCAATAGGGATTACAATTTGAACGGCAGAAAAACGGATATTATGCTGTATAATGACCATAATTACAAATAATTTTGTGAATTATCGAAAACTCCAAAGCGGGAGCGAGTGAGTGCGTCGCGTCGTGGAGCTTGTCGTCGTCGCGGATCTGCGGCCACATAAAAAACACACACACACCTGCGACACACAGTACAGGACCACGGAACCACGGGGACGGGCGAGGAAAAAAATGAGGCCAAAACGGTATCGGATTCTACGTCTCACGCGCGCGCGCGCGCTTGGCCGCAGTGTGATCCGGCGACCGGGTTCAGTTTTGCTCGCACTTATGATTGGGAACGGTGCGGAGCGTAAAAGCTAATTATCTCGTAATAGGTTGACCATACGATAGTTACAATACTGGGGGCACCGCATCGGTTACGTGCCGTGCCGGTCATTCCGTGTCTCTAATCATGCTTAACTCCATCCGGTTTTTCTCCATCCAACCGGTTGGATGGAGCACATGGTTGGCCCGGGAAGCGGATTTCCGAGCGTACAACTGGCATGCCCTCTCCAAATGGGGCGTCGTTTTCTCTTAACGATTTCGGATGCGATCGCGTTCGATCAAGCTGCATGCATGGTTCGCGTGAAAGGTGGCGCGCGGTGCAGTGAAATTAGAATTGCCGGCTTACGTGGTCCACCTTATGATCCAAGCAACCTGGCGACACTTACGGGCAAGGTACATGAACGTTGGAGTTGCAGTTTTTTTAAAATAGAAAATACACCCTTGATAATGAGATTACCACTGCCCGATTGAACAACATTATTGCAGCGTGCAAAATAATCGCCAATGTTTATCTTTTTTTTTTCAACGGCTTTGTTTCCACTTGGCGCCGAGCAACAAAAAAAACCTAACCAAATTGAACCACAAAAAGACAGGCGGTAATTAGTTGAGTAGCAAGCAGCTCCCAACCAATACCAAGAATCGGCCGCATTCATTCATCGAATCGAGTCCAGAACGCCAGAACGATTCCACGGGACATTCTAGGAAGCCACCAAGGGACAACATTTGCACAGCGGCGTGACGGTTGCACCCATCCTTTGGCTGTTGATTTTCCTTAAAAACGATTATGTTTTATGCAGGCATAATGGCCGTCCCCGGTGTCCCTACGCTCCAAGACAGCGGATCCAATTACGACCCGTGGTAGGGAGCAAAGGGGACGAAATTGGCGCTAATCGTCGGGTACGTCAAGGGGGGGAGCGCGTTACAGCGACTTCGATCATCCATCCATCAATGGGCATCGATTGGGATCGAGCGCGCTCGCGATCGCGGCAACCCTTCCGGAAAAGGCGGCGGCAACGGCAGAAGAAGATTCGGACGAAGGGCTATTCGGAAGACGATTAGCACAGGACTGCAGCGGTGGACGGATGGCGGTGGACCTGTTCGTTGGTTTGACGATTCTTGCCCGCTGTTTGGTAAAGGTCTACGAGAAGTTTTACGTCTGGGAAGGAAGTTGCTGCCAGATGGTTCTGGAAGTTGTGTGTATCGCATGGTTTTGATAGGGTTGAAACACCGTCAGAGTTTACAATGATCGAGTTTTAAGCAGCAATAAGGAACATTTGTAGGTTGTGTTAGATTGTGAAAGGGAAAAAGGTTAACATATTGGATCAATTTCAGTCTCTTGCAGCTTGGAATATGCTTGTCAGTATGCTTTGATACATATTCAATAGCTGAAATATATAACAAAGCAATAATCACTGCTTTACTTTACACCCAAAGAAATGAGATTTTGCTATGGATTAGGACAGTTTTTGATACAAAAAGTCTTACTCACGATATTGACCGATCAATAAATAAACATAAATACCGAAGTTTTTTTTAATCGATATTTTGAATTGTTAACTGCTTCTTGAGAGAATGTTCTGTCTTTTTATCATCAAAATGTTGGCTTGAAGCGTCATAGGACACATCAAATTTGCCCCTTGGTTGGACCTGCCGGTACATTGGAATTGAGAAATATCCGAAAGGAAATCACTCTGATATGACTATCATGCTTGTTAAGAGGCGAAAGAACTCCGCAGGAGCCAAAGCCTCTCTAAACCATACTAACAACATATCATGCTTGTTACAACGCATGTTCTACCTTCTGTCGGCGTCTTGAGAATTGCAATCTATTGGGTATAATTTATTTTTTTAGGACCAATCGCAAAATAAATGAAGAAATCAATTAAAACAGTATCAGAAACAAACCACAAAAAAGATCAGTTTTAGTGCAGAACTTAAATAGACATAGTCATATAGCCTAAATAATGGTCGAAATTTTCCTTCTTTGCGCCTTTGAAATGTTTTAATAATTAATTTTAAGTACTCTAAATAAGCAAAGGTTTTTATTAAAAATGGCGTTAGCTGGTGGCGTATGTTTAGATTGTCATTTGTTTATTAGTATTGGTTTAGTGATTGGCCATCACTGATCTTATAAACCATCTAAGTATCCCAGGGTAGCAATTAATAACATAAAGCATCACGGTACAATGTAACATCAGCACAAAATAAATAACAAAGAGTATCACAGCAAGAACAGGTTAACATAGGGAATTCCAGTCAAAAGAGTCATAGTGTGCATTAAATCTGATAGCCATCGCAGTCAAAGGTTCATTATCGCTATATGCACGTCTAGTTTGGACAACTCTTAGTAGCTTATAGCTTCTTAAATTACGAGCAGGTACGTGGAAATTAACTCTAGCTAAAAGGTCCGGTGAATCTATCTCACCTAGAATTATTTTCTTCATAAAATGATTTGCGTCGTTTCGCGACGAGTAGCGAGAGACTCGAGTCCAAAAATTAAACACCGGGCATGATAACTAGGTCTCGCTGGCACGTTACGCCAGGGTGTGAACTGTAATACCAAACGGGTGAATTTTTTCTGCTCTGACTCAATCTTATTCCACCATAACGACGACTATGGGCACCAAACTACTGAGGAGTATTCTAAGATGTATCTGACTAGTGATTTGTAGAGTGTGACCAGACAATGTGAGTCGTAGAATTCTCTCGACTGCATGCGTATAAATCCTAGCATTTTGTTCGCTCTATCAATAATTTAGTTATGATGCACATGAAAGTCAAGTTTACGGTCAAGAGTAACTCCTAAGTCTTTTACTGCACTGTGTCGTTGTAATTGTGTACCGGAGATGCAGTAGTTGAACGCTGTTGGACAATTAGAACGGTGAAACGACATGGACGAACATTTATCAATATAAATTTGTAGGTCATTGTTTAGACACCAGTCGGAAAAAGAGTCGATCGATGCTTGTAGGACAAGACAATCACCAAAACACCTCGCAGGACGAAAAAGTCTAATATCGTCCGCATACAATAAACATTCAGATTCCCTTACTACAGTAGTAACGTCATTGAAAAATAGAGAAAACAGCAAGGGTCCAAGGTTACTACCCTGTGGCATGCGTGAACAACTCACGAATTCCCTAGATGTCGTGCATTGCAAATAATTATCATGAAGTGATGACCATTTCTTAAGAAATTACCAAAGAAAATTTCAAATGACATTAGACTGCTCTAGACTTTTATGTTGTAATGATTATGTCTAGCGGATTATGTCGAAGATATACTCATTCGATGTACATCGTAATATCATAATATTCAAAAGCGTATTACTAAGGAAATTCTACTGCCAACATCTTTGTGAGTAGCTTCCGAAGTTCGAAATCCTGCGAAAACTGGATTTGTTCCTGGAGACGGTAATAGATGTCTGTTCTTAGATGTAGCCTGATTAAGAAGTTTGATTACATTGGTTGAATTATCCTCAAGATCTTCGTAGATATATGTTGTTGGTGTCCGACTTCTTGTGCGCTTTTAATGCAATTACAAACTCAGCCTAAAAACCTTCTGTTTAACATTCACTTTTGTACGCTTTGAGATATTGGAACTGAAAACATTGTCTATCTTGAATGCAAACACACTCCACAACCCCACGCAGCACTGTCAACACACCATTTATCCTTTCATCGAACCTCGAAACAGTCAGCCTGCGTTTAATACAGTCAACAGTCAACGCCGTTACAATACACAGCCCAAACAAAACGTCCCAATCGACAGCCGAAAATCTAATGCATAACAAACGACCCCCGTCGTCGGATCGATCGCGCCATCACTCGATCTCGGTGCTGCCATCGGTTTTGTCTATTCCTTTCATGGTTTCCACCCAGCCCTTCGGACGGCCTCCTTGGCCGAGAATCCTGTCCCGTCACCGTCGCTCCACGGGGGTGTTTTCGGAGAGAGGCCTCAGTTTGCCGCCCTGACCACACGGCAGGGCAGGATCCGCCCGATACGGAACTTCTCCGTGACCGCACAAACCTGGCAAGAAACAAGCCGTCAAGCCAGCGGGAGCAAAGGAAGCGGCACCGGGCGCGCACCATCGATGAAAGCCACCGAAAAGGCAGGTTCGATTTATTTGGGCCGTTTTGTTGTGCAGAGTCGCTTCAAGCCATGGTGACGAAGCATGTTCAAACGGCCCTTTTGAGGGACGCGCCTCACATGTATTTTTTTTAGATATAAAATGGCCGACTAGAGCTAGCGAACCAACAACAACAACAAAAAAACGATTGTAACAGAAGGAGCTACACACACACACTCCCACCCCAGCTGAGCCGACATGACCCAGAAGCTAGAAAGAGAAGAGCCGCCAGCACACACTCACACGCACTGTGTGGGCAAGAGGGATATGGCCAAAAGGAAGAAGAAAGGTGAACTAAAATTACGTTGTATATTACGACTAGATGACGGTGCAACAATTGTGCAGGCTCGGGCGAAAACCGTCCGGCCAATAAGGGGGAGCACACGAAACTGCGGCACCGGCACCGGCGGCAGCCGAAACCGAAGGCCAGCCAGCCACAGACCGAAAGTCGATCAATCGATCGACGGCTAGCCGCACCCGCCGAACCGGCAAATCATCATTGCTTCCTCCCCGCTTTGGGCCAGCGTCTTCAGGGGTTTCGATTCGCTTCCCATGGTCCCACCGACCGCTGCCGCTGCAGTGAGTGTGGCCGAAAAAACAAAAGACTTCAATCCACGTCCCACAGTGCGTCCCCGTGTGCACTTGTGCCGACGCAGAGCGAGAGAGAGAAAAAAGGAGATTAATTATTATTTTTTTCCCTGACCGCCCCGGTTAATCTTACACGGCCGCTACACGATTGGGTGTGCATCCTTCCGTAGTAGTGCCGTAGTGGCAGGGTGGCCCTTCCGAAAGAAACGCTCTCCATCCCGATACGGGCTGCTTGTTGTGTTGCCCCATCGTAAACCCTTTCCCCGGTTTTCCCGAAAGGCTTAAGATGATGATAGCGTAGCGTAATCGAAGGGAAGCGCAACGAAAAAAGGGGCCCCGAAAACCACTTAAATGGATCAATGATGACGCGCTGAAATTTCGAAAAACAAACGTTTGCTCACACTGTCCACCGTGTGTCGCGGCTCGATTGGCTCGAGTGTGCGGAGGCTCAGTGAGGGAATTGTTACGACACGTTGCATCTGTTGGCAAGCTCCCGTCTATTTGTAGCGGCCAAACATCAAAGTTTCACCTGTTTAGGATGTGGGGGCGCGGGGGGGGGGGAGGGTTGAGGGGAGAGCGGGTGAACCGATTTGGCCAACTCATGGGCAGGCTTCCTTGAATTAATGATGTTTTGGATTATTGAAAAATGACTCGCTGTGGCCCACTCAACGACGCTCGATCGCGATCATGCGGTGTGAGAGTGAGTTGTTTGGAAATTTGGGGCGGGTGGAAAATGGAGTCAATTGAATGTTACGCAGCTACATCCTTGAAAATGTAACCGAAAAATGTCATGTTTTAAAATTAAACCAACATGAGGCTTGTTCAATCCATGGCTCTATGGCAGATATAGACTTAAGAGGAAGACTCTAATGTAAAATATCTGCAAATTTCATATACGCAGCACCTTCCAACTTTAATTTCCTATTCTGTACGGGGTCTTTACGGGACTACTCTTCTCATTTGGCACAACAACCATTATTTGCCTAAGGACTGCTCTACTCACTGCAATATTTGTTGGACTTACAGTCTACGGGGTTGAAGGTGGTCGCTCAGTCTGCTTACCGTAAAACCCGCCAGTGTCATTTGATCTTGAATTAAAGCTCACGAACATCGTAAAAGACTGCGGAAAACTCTTTTGATGCAATAGTTGGTATTCGGAGGATTATTTTTAGGAAAAAAGTTGATAATTTCTAGCACAAAATTGATCATTTTTTTAAATTCAGAACATCCTGTTATGCCAGATAAGTTATGAGAAGGATACTTATGTTATGTTGTATGTTCTCTACCTTTTTGTACTAAATGAATAATAAACGCAGATTCCTTATAAGATACAGAACAATCTTAAAAAGTGCTCTAAATTTCTTAAAATGCTCAAAAGCTATTCAATGTTGAATAAAGTACAAGTAAAGAAACACATATGAGGAGATCAACTTCAACGGTTAATGTACATTGAAGTCTCTTTAATTTTATACCTCTCTTAACTATAACACTGTCTTCCTTTCATATTGAAGAACACGGTTCCGACATTTTAGATACATTTGTTGCTTCTCAAAGATTGAAGTCTTTACAAGGCGAATATTTTCTGCAGAGCTACTTCATTGTGTGGGCTTGTTCAATTGAAATAGTTGTCTAACCTTAAAAATCCGCCTAAAACCCTTATGAATCTTTAAAACCTTTAAGATCAAGGTCACTTCAATTTACGATAAACAAATTCCCAATAAACATCCCTAAAGGAAAATAATATCGAAGTCAACTTCATCAAAAAAGCACCCCAACTCAGGTCTGTAATATCTTCGCTGTAAAACAAGTATGCAACATCCTGTGTTTAAAGTATGCAAATCACAAAAATCTGTACCAAACATGCAAAGATGTCAAACAGCTCGTGCTGGTGATGTTTCTCCCTCCTAAACACTGATACATACGATGACCGACCGGTGTCATTTCCTTGTGACACAACCCATCGTAATCCATTAAGGGATTATAACTCCTCCCGACGCGCGTGTGAATAATTTCGGTCGATTATTTTTTTGCTCACTGCAATCCCCTGGAGAAACATGATCCCGCACTATCCACGACCGAAAGACCCGGGATAATCATTCATATCTGACCGACATTGCATGCGCACCATCTCTCTCTCTCTCTGTCTCTCTTCCTACTGTCACCTGCCCACGAGCGTTCCAGCATTTCCGGTTGCTGCCCGTCACCGCCTATCACGAAAACCCATCATTTAACCCGGGCAACAGCTTCCGGGACGGCACGGAAGACACGGTTACTGGACTTTGTGCACGGAAGCGGTAAAGCGAAAACCTGCCCGTTCCCGTTGCACGACCAACCAACGGGCACGGGAGTTTCTTATCGTCAGCACAGACATCCTCGACGTTTCTCCCCACTGCCTTTATACCCCGGGAATGACCCGGCAGTTCCCATCCGTGAGGCAATATTCCCGTGTCGCCCGTGTCGTTTCCGGTATCGTAACCGACCGACGGGCTGTGACACTGCACGTGACTCTCAGCCGCGCCATCGTAAATCAGATTTCTGCGCACTTCCATCGGATTAGCTGGTCGAAACGTTCTCGCCCGTGTGGCACGGGAGGCCCGAACTATCTAAATCCTTTAACGTGACATGATCATGGATAACGGGCTGACAGTAGGGGAAAAAATGGGGAAGACGCCCGAAAGGACTTGCCGAGAAGGTGGCAAAAGTACAGCGCAATAAAACAAGCTCACGGGGTGTGTTAGGGCTGGAGAGTCTCGGCATGAAATATGAAGATTATCTTCTGCCAAGACTCCCAGGTGAATCGAAGCATGTGAATATTCGGGGAATTCATTTTTCTCATCGTTAGCTCCCTTTGGGATCATACGTGAGAGCCCCCCTTTTTGGTCCCATTCTTCGCTTCACCAAGCAAAAGTGCATTTGAGGTTCTTTTGCTTCTTATTTTTAGGTTTTTTGGGAATTATTTTATCCCACTTGCCCTTCAACAACCTTTACCAGAGCGTTTGAGCAGTGATTTGTCTTCCGTGCGCTTCAATCTCTTACACGCCGCAGGAAGTTAGTGGAAAACAATATTGCAAAAAATGTACAGAAAGCTCAGGACCTCCAAACCCCGAAAAAAAGTCTATAACCACAGATAGACGGAAGTGGGTTGGGCCAGCGATAAAATCTGTTTCTTTCTTGGCGAGGCTGAATTTTTCGATTTAAACCCCCGTTGCTGTCCGTTCCACAACAGCAGAAGCAAAGCTTTAAGGCTTCTTTCTTGTAAGCCCTTTCGCCCCTTTACAACTCGTTCTCGTGATTCACCCGAAAGCCGCACCAAAACGTGTGGCTTTCATTCATTCAGCTTTCATTTTCATTCATTAGAATGTGCTTGCTTGCTCATGGGTAAGGGCAAGGAGTGATCCCACCGCCGCCTTCTGTCCAGCTGTCCAGTCGGTCGGCATATTTCTCAGCGTCTGTCCACCCAGCAGGGCGCTGGGCCTGCAAAACTGCATCGTTCTGAACGAGCCTGAAGGACAACGTTGTTGGCTGAAACTTAATCAAACCTCCAGCACTGGCGCGCATTTTTGGCCGCCACCAATGCGTTTGCAGGGCTAAAATAATGGCCAACTAAAATGCATTCCACGTTGATTTATTAATAATCAACATTGTTTTGAATTATGCACAATTCCATCGAGGGTAGATTCTGCCTTTTTGTTTTGTTTTATTCCTGGTGCTTAATCAAAATGGCATAAATCAGAGCAGCGTTCGTTCTCCCTCCCTTCTGCTGGGTTATGCATTATTCACCAGCCTGGTTTGTTTTTTAATTACAATTCCAATGCTCCAATGCTGCATTATGTGAATACGAATTATGATTTTGCAACAGTTTTGGATTTACTTTAAATAAAAAACCGTGCAAACTCATAAAAGCGGCAGATATTCATGGAGGACATGGACATATACCTTGCTCTACCACCGACCATCATATTTCACGTCCGACTTTCTGTCAAATCCTGCCTTCCTATCCCATTCATTTGGTGCTTTGATCTTCCGGCTTCGGTATTGAACCGGAGCACCATCACTTCACTTCTGCTGCTGATAAGCTTGAGCGCGCTCCCACCATCGATTACGCGCAAAACATGTTCGCTTCTGTTTCTGACTGACTCAGGACATTCCAAAGAAGACGGTATATGAACCGAAAAAAAAACACACACTCACCAAACGTCGGCAAACTTCTCTAATCTCAACCGTTACAGCAGCAGCAGCAGCAGCAGAAGGTGGATCCGTTGCAGCCCGAGCAAATAACTATATTTATGCACCCAATCTGGGGCGTTTGTTTGATAATTCTTGCACGTGACCGACGGTACGACACGTGACACGCGTGCGGGGACACCTTCCGCCGGCAAGGAACTGGTACGGGGAGGGAAAGACGGTGGAAGTGTGCGCCACGTGGCTGCGTGTTTCCCATTGTTATCATATCATGTTCCACTTACTGCATTTATTTTGCTGCTGAGCAGTGGCTTCTGCGAAAAGGATGGAAAAATCTCCCACTTGGAGTAAAGCAGCGGATTTCCTCGTGGCAGGCAAATCTTCTGCACCTTAAATTTCACCCGAAGCTTCCCCTCCCCGGAGGTAGACCTTGCGAGGGGTCTTGTTACGCGGCCAGTTAAGCGTTTCGCTATGGCGCTCCGGAACTGCCGGAAACGGTTTTGGGGTGCTTGGTTTGCTTGGGTGGTGGTAACGCAATGAATAGGCGACACTTGCCAGATTTTTTTTCTCCTCCCCTTGGCTAGAACGAATGCGCAAAGGGGGAAAATGTGAGTCTCAGGAAGTCGTTCTATGTTGCCGGATCGGGGTGCCCAATCCAATTGGAATTGGTAATGGTTTAACACATTAGCTTCGCGCACGTTTGAGCTGAGCCAATTTTGACTTAATTGAGTTATCGAGGAGTGGCGTTAGGAGAACGTTTTGGAGCGATTTGCTTGAGTGTAAATGTGTAATAATTGCTGCGGTGGACAAATTGTTCGGTAATGAATAGCGATTTTAATGCGTTATGAATTGTGTCAGTTTCATAATGTCTTGTTGAGTCTGTTTCAATGTTTTCTTAATTAAGGTCATAAGATTCTTATTACATAATTATATTTTTAGACCATTTCTGTCACAAACTTCATAAGTTAGTCGTATTTCTTCTGCACTTTACAAGTATTTATTTTATTTGTTTTTTAAACATACAGAAAGTTTGAAATCATGGCTTACTTATCAAGCAAAATACATTGAAGGCACGACAATCGAAGGAGCCAATGCAGTTCCTCATTCAGTTCAAACGTTAAATAATGTGTATGCTTTGAATGTGGCCTTTTGCTTGTAAATAAGAAAGTAAATATAAACATTGTACTCAAAAATAAACGTTATTAGCATCTTGCATTTCCAACTAAAATTCTATAAAAAATATAAATAAATTTAAATAAGCTGGCACAATATTTTTAAAAAGAATGAACAAAAATAGGCAAATGAAAGAACAAAAATGGACATTACTTTTTACAACTTAAGAATTCAGGAAAGACGAGAAAACAAATGAAAGTGTTGATTAAAAATACTCCCATCGTTTACAAATGATGTAAAACTCTTAATACATTTTAAATTGTAAATTATGAGGTTGAATCAAAAGAGTGAACATGAAGAGGAACGTGAAGTTCTGAGCTGTTGACCTCAAACATAAACGTCAATAGAAATTTGTGTGCTTTCTTTAGCATCGTTTTGATTTCCTTTGAACTCTTTGATTGTGGCATTATAACAGACCTGTTCAAACATATTTCTCCGTGATAAATTTGAACTAAATCGAAATAAATACCACAATTCTGCAACAATACACCAAACCATCTCTTCCTCACGTCACAATAACTCACAAGAAACGCGTACGCAATTTTGTCAGCTTTGCTCCCTTCTCACAAATACGGACGAGAACCATACGCACCAATGCCAAGAGTCAAATCAACCAGCACGTCGTTGTTCATTGCCGCTTGTAAGACCGGTGATAAAATTATCATAAATATCTAACCTCATTGTTTTATTGTTGTTTTTCCCCCTTCTCTCAAAACCTAGCACCCCAGAAATCCCCTTATCCACCCGCACACGCAGCCCGGGTTTGAAACGATATATTTATTTCGTTGTGCTCAAAGCCAAAAATCAAATTGTTCCACTTTCCGAATTCGACCAAACCGAACCAAATGCCTTCCGGGGGGTGCGTTACTGCGTTCTGTGGCAGACAGCACAGCCACACCATCACCACGCGAAGACAGCGCGAACGCCTGCGACGCCCGTTTCGGGCACACACCATTTGGCAAGGACCGGAACAGTTTTTCCCTCTTAATTTGCACACCATCTGTCGTCGCCGATGTCGTGCAGCGGAGAAGGGCTCGTGCGTAGTCGTAGCAGGGAGTGGAAATTATAAAACTGTTACAAGTTTGCTATTGTCCGTTAATCTTTCGCATTTTTCCCTCCCATCCGTGTACGCGCGGGCTCATCTACCGTCGGCTACAGTACAGTGTTCCGATGCAGTTCTTCACCGCCCCCCAAGGGAGAGCGTGTCCTGGGGTGTGCTTACGGTACACAGGAAGTTACGGGACACAAGTGTCGGGGCAAGTGGATGACAAATTTGAGGAAAAATATAAACGGATTCTCCTTAGCCGCACGCCGTCGATGACAACGATGTGCTGAGCAAACACATGGGACTCCGGTGTAAGGGTAGTCCTTGGAAGTGAGCGCACTTGAACACTTGTTGAAGGACGGTGAACAGTTGCAAACATATTTTAGTACACGCAATTCAAAGTGTGTGCTTCCCCATTTGCTCAATAAAATATCCCATGAATCTCCAGGAACGGCTGGGCTGGGTGAATCGCGAATTGTGTTGAAAAACAGAACTCACACAGATGCTGTTCCGCTGTGCCCGAATGCCCATCGGAACACAGCGACGTTGGATTTTATATTGTCATTATTTTACGATTATTTATCAAACTGTTTGCCTTCCGAGGAGTGTCCTGCATACACTCGAAGCACACCCTTTCCAAAAAATGTGTCATCCCGCACACAGCAGGAACATCGCGGCGAGGCGGGAAGTCTTCTTTTGCATCCCCCGGGGGAACGGGAAAACGATTCCCTATGGCGCCTTCCACAACCAACGACTCGTGTTGTCATTCGCAAACCTGGCAGGACAAACATACATACAAGGAGCTCTGTGCTGTGCTCATAAACGAGCGGTATGGTTATAAGAGTATTAGCAATTATGATTACCGATTCGCATACCCAACGGGATTGACTTTTCCATCCATCCAGTGTTGACGTCGCCGGGGTCAGCAATGCCGAGCAGAGGACACACTGAGGACACAAGGGGAGACCCCTTTTTGCTTTTTATTTGGTGCCGGATTTTTATTGACACCTCGGTAGCAAAATATCCGTCACAAGGGAGCACAGTTGTCAGGTCGCTCGCTGGCTCTCTGTCTCTCTCGGGAGGGAATTCCCTCCTGCCGTGGTAGAAGGACGATTTGGTGTTGTGATGATGAGATTTCAGCATGTTCAGGTTCGTATGCAAACATTTGGGTCGATTGGTTGTCAACATTTTATGACCATTATGATTACGAGCAATCGTCCACCGGGTGTTTAAAACGGTCATATAGTGGCCCAAGGGTGTGAGCGCTGATTTAATGGGTTGGTTGAAGGGAAAATTGTGATGCATGTACAGGGACTCTAAGTTTACATTTGTTTCATTCGTATTTACTAAACGGTTGACCATTTGGAGTAGAATAAACGTCCATCTATCTAGCTTTTTCTCAAATTCCTGTATCGTTTAATGAAATACGCAGTTTGTAAAACCTGGTATGTGGAATTTGCATAGTATAAAATAGAAAGGAACGAAAAAAAAGCAAAGAGAAACAATACACAAGCAATACAAACTCTTAATAAGATAACAATAATACAAAACACAGAACAACAACAATAAAATACAGAAAAATTAAAAAAGAAGAATAATAATGCATAACTCTAAAGCATAAGCCGCTAACAAATAAACGAAAATAATAGATACATAAAGAAACAATACAAAGCTAAGTAAAATCAACGCAAAAGTAATTAGGGAAAATAGTATAAAATTGCTGGCTTTGTTAATGGCTTTGTAGAAATAAGAAAGTAGTCAATAAGAAGACATAAACAATAAAGAATGTATCAAAAAGTTAATTGAAGGAAAAATCAATCAACAAAAAATGTAAAAGAGCGGATTGAAAAAGTGTAAATCACAAAAAACCCGACAACATAAACAATAGCAGCTGGTAAATAGATTTAACATTATAATCGCTTACAATTTGTTTACAACTGACATAAGCAGGCAAGCTAAATGACCACAACCAATAGCAAGGTGTGGAAAGGACCCGCTGTTGAACAGTCCAATTTATCAATGTCCAGGAGGGATATAGCAACAAAATTGCGAATGTACGAAAGGGTTAGTCTAAAGGGGTTGGAATCACTGAATATCCGTGCTAATCTCACTTGATCACTGTTGTTGCTCGTGTGCCAATCCCTATCGTTGGACCAACTGGTATTAATTTTAGTTCGGTTTTTGTTTTTGAACTAGGACACTGTTTCTAAACTCGCTAGGCCCCTCAAATTTAGTGACAAATGTTTCATTTTTATGTCTAGCTTAGGTCTCAGAATAGGTCTTGCTCTGTTGCTAATATGGTCTCAATATCGCAACGTAACAGTATCCTTTGTGTGAATAAATTGGATAAGACGTCAATCGTATGCTATATGGACCACTTTACTTCATTCCAAACGTTAAAAAGTACATTTTTTTCTTGAAAGAATATCTCATTAAAATCATTTTGCTTCTGGAAAAACAAAACCAAACTACCTCATCAACGCTCAACATCTCTATCCACCTCCATTCACACTGCGAAGCTTATTAGAAGCAAAAATGCTACACATTCCTTCGCCCTTCGGCTTCAAATTGTTTTTCAAATGTGATTTTCGCCTGCCACACATTCTACCTTTTTCCAAGATCTAGCTACTAAGTCCACCGCCACCACTGGCTTCGAGCTGCAGTGTGGTGTGTTTAATGATACTTTGTAACGCTACCCTTGGACGCGTCTAACTGACATGCCAATCTACACAGCTCCCCAGCAGCAGCAGCAACAGCATCGCCAGCCTCGCACTATCCCACGCCATATCGTCCTACACGGTGGTGGAAAAACTAAAACCCCCAAACCTATACAGCGCATCTGCGCTTCGGTGTCTACTTTCCCATGATTTCTTCATCAGCGGTGCAAAACGGTGTGTATGACAAGTCAAAGATGACACGTGTGTGTGTATACACTTCGAGTGCGCCCTTTTGCTCCCCACGTTCAACACAGGGGCAGAGTAGTGAGCCGCATGAGCGAAAACAATCTGTCACCTGTCATCTATCGGAACACGACAGGGAAATGGTACTCCTCTGCTCTCGTCCCACCCGCCCCCACAGGAATGCACACAGAGTGGCCCAAGGGGCAATTGCTACAAATGGTCGCTTTTCCGGGCGCACTTCAGGCGGTTGTGTTGTGGAAAAGTCGTAAAATGTAGCAATGAAATACACGAAGAAACCTCAATAGCTCATTGGCTCAGTAGGCTGTACATTCCACAACGAAACACCTTGGCAACACTGTACACAGCCCGGGCTGAAGGAGGCCCTACCAACCGCCCGCTTATTGTTTAATTTTCTCGCTCTCGATTGAATCGAAACGAATCGGTATTCGACATCCTTCAAGCTTCATTCACATCTCCGCCCGAGCAACAGATCGTCTTCTTCTACCGTGCCCCGATGAACTCCGGCCATACATACACACGCGCGAGCTTAGACAATGTGTTTCGCAACCCCTTGTATTACGCTACCGCCACGTGGATTCGTTCCGGGCGAAGTTTATTAAACACCAGAGCGCTCTAGTCAAACACAGGCGAGCGTGGCAGCCGTCCGGAGTCCGGTGCTGGGTGGAGCGAAGGTCTGGCGAAAGGCCCAAAACCGGGGAGGCGCTTACCAAGTGGTGTGTTTACAAATAAATTCAAATTAACACACACGCACCCGGTCCCCTTTGGCAGAGCTGACCTTGCCACGTTCGAAACGGTCAGTCTCGAAGAGGCGTGAAAAACGGAAAATGCTTCTCTGGGGGGGTGTTTGGGATGCGTTGCTTTCGCTTTCCCATCGAGGGCGCAACGATTGTAGGATGCAGAATCGCACTGTCCGTCGGGGCCGTTGAGTAGGTTGCACATACCCGGGTGCAGGTTAGGTAAATACATCTTCCCAGTACCGTCGCCTATTCCAGGATCTATCCGACCTGGGCCACATTACACGCGTTGAAACACATGGGCGTTGTTTTCCTTGCCTCCTTCTTCTCCATCTTCCACTGACTCTGTTTCCCTCTTTCATTGCACGTGTGCGTGTGTGTGTGGGTGGATTGTGTACAGTTCCCCTGTAAATGTCCCCCCCCCCCAAAACCGGAACGGAACCTAGGAATTCGTGAATTTTTACGGATGGTCATTGGAAATCGATTCGCTCTGGCATCCGCACTTCGATTCCACATCCCTGCTTCCCGGGGCCGGGGCTGCGTACGCGTCCAATTGGTTCCAGTTTCGGTTTCGGCACCGGAAAACTCACGTGCGTCAGCAAAAAGTAGCTATGAAGCCCCCCCTTCTAGCGCGTAGGACTTCTCGTTCCGAATTCTTGCCACGGTTTTCGTTCCGGGTTGTAAGAACGCCAGCCAAGCAAAAGTGCATTCGAGTTCGTGGATTGAAATGCGTTACTTTCGGGTGGAATTTTGTGGAAGCAATGATACGCATTAGGAACATCAGTATCATCGAGACGAATGGAAGGAAGAAGCGTAATAAAGTTTCAAGAAAGTGTGAAGTGGAAATGTGTAAGGATTTCCATCGTCGAGTATTCACGTAAAGATGTTTCTTGTCTTGTCTTGACCTCATCATCGCTTGGAGATTGGCTTTAGTTTGGCTATAAGATACACCGAAGGCCATTATATGTATTATAACATAAAGAAGAATCTTTGTCTCGGTAGCTCCATTGTAAATCGTACCTGCAAACAGACTTTGAACGATAAGACATCATTAGATTAAGAGATATGTCAACTCCAAGATGCATCAATCAGCTTGTAATCTTTAAGTTTAAAAAAAGAGTAAAGATCATAATCAGCAGATCCTTTGGACGAAGTTGTGATTGTGTCACACAAATATCCCAAAACGACTTGCTGTAAGCCTTCATAACATTTTTCATTCACATAAAATTACATTGAAATTACTCCATTAACCCAAAGTGCACGTACACGTGCGAACCCTTCGCAACGAGCAACCTGGTCAGCAATGATTGCCTGAGATTCAAGTCAAACCCCCTATTTCTAGTAAAATAACGACACAAATCCTTTTTTTAATCGCTGTACAGTCCTGCACCTGTCCATACATAACCACGTCCACCAAGTGCAACCATATCGTGCCGTATATATTCTCTATGCACCACCCGCACCATTGCATGATCCAAACGCATAACAAACTATCGCATCGAACCTTTCCATCGGGAAGAAAGAAAACAGGGCCCGCGCGATGTCAGAGTGCACCTCGTGAGCACCTATCAATCAACAAATAATTACTTATCAATCATAGACGAGGCCGACACAGACACTCGAGAGAAAGAGAGAGAGAGAGAGACAGCGAAACAGAGAGTTCGAAGGATCGCACCCGGAATTGTTTGTTGTTTGTTGCGATTGCGTTTGTTTTTCCCCGTGCGTTGCGTAGCCCAAGGCACAAGCTAAGGGAAAGCTCATGGCCCTCTATGTGTGTGTTTTTTGCCTAGTTTGCCCTTCTATTCCAGCCGAAAACGTTCTGGAAAAAAACGCAGAAACCCTTCAACAGCAGTGGCGTAAGCTGGGCAAAGCAGGAAACTAATTGCGCACAATTAACTTGTCGTCGGTGTCATTTCGGGAAAACAATTCCGGAAGCGAGCTTGAATATAAAAATACACACAAACACAAACAGCACAGAACGATAGTCGACAGTTTCTGTTCTAGACAGCCCAGCGTTTTACTTTTCAAGACAGTTCCGATTCCGGGCGAGACACATACAAAGGGAGGGGGAGGAGGTAGACAGGAAAGAAAAAGGGAGCACAGTATAGCACATAAAAGCCCATCGGGGCTAACGTTCCGTTGACATGCAGGTGGGCAACCGGATCGGTTCACGCGGCATATAGCACCACGCGCCGTGTGCTGGGACATGATGGCTGCGCACACATTGATGTTTTGGTCCCCATTCGCCCGGGTTTTGCGGTTTGCTGTGTGTGTGTGTGTGGCTGTTCGATGATATACGACGATGGATAACGGCCTGGTCGTCGGATGATATGTTCCGGACGTGACGGCATCAACCTTTTACCACGAGCCAGCACACCCAGGCCAGGCCACCCAGGGAGGGTGGGTTTGGTTTGGTCAGCTGGCCGGGGCGGTATTGCGGTATTGCTACCGGGACCAGAGCCTGCGCCTGCGGGTCCCGGCCACAAACAGTGTCATGTCTGTTATACTATTGTTGCTACCGTTTTTGTTGCTGTGGCACAGTACAGTGGTCGCCAGAACAGTGGGCGCTAAATTCTAGGGGTAGACAAAACGTGGTCGGTTATATTAAAGTACTACGGAACGAACTTCTAGTAGCACATCTTTAACTACTTCCAGATGAATGGAAGTTCTAGATGCACTCTCTTCATCTCAAAAGGTAAATACTAACACTCCACACATTGTCACAATTTCCCAAGGATTTTTTTATACGTCACAAATAGCGCAAAAAAATCAAGTTCCGTTCATCAAAACCTCGAAAAGAAATTAATCTTGTTCACAACACACTCCTATACCTCAACGTACAATAGTACCTCAGAATTACATGAACACAACCACGCACGCATCCTTCACATGCTGCCCTGCTGCCACTATTGTGTCGCTCAGTGTGTGGTGTCTCCAGTGTCTGCCCCCCCCCCCCCCCCCCCCCTTTTGCGTTCGGCTCTATCAGTCATTCCGTTCGAGCGCTCTTGCTTGGCAGGTGCCATTGCCGCCTCCTTGCTGCCAGTCCACGGGCTCGGGACGAATAAGAAATGGCACCACCGCCTGAAGGGAAACGCGTCGATCATTGAACATCGATGAGCTTCTGGTCTTATTTGTCCACCCGTCGCCCCTGTTCCATGCATCGCGCACAAGGTAAGAATGTGTTTTCTGTGCGGTCGTCGTTTGCGTTTATTGCAAAACGTCGAGGCGCAACAACAACAACAACAGACCGCAACAGACGCAGCCACATACGCAACGCCAACGCCATCTGTCTTTCGCATATGTAGCGCCCAAGAAGGGGAAGAGTTTTGTTTTCCGCAAAAGAAGAAAATGATTGATTTTCTTCTACAATGAGTCGTTCTTTCTTTTTCATTGTCCTTCAGCTTCTTCAAACAGAGCTCCGTGTTTGTTGGCACGATGGCTGTGCCGTGTGAATTAGCCATCGCCACACCAAACCGGGGCAAGGAAGGACATCTTTCTCTCGCTCCGCCGACACGCCGCCGAAGGAGACGGTCTCCGCCCGCCGCCAAAGTAGTCCATGAATGATGAACCTCTGTCACGCCACGCCGGACAGCCGACAGAGAGTGGTGGGGAAAACCTCAAACAACTCATCATGTAAGCGCGTACAATGTAGGAGAAAGGTGGTGGTCTTGGTAGGCGCTGCTGTGCAGGTAACCCCACCTCCCATTTCGTGACATAGGCCAAGGTAGAGGTTTGTTAGCACGCAATCAACACCTTCGCCACTGTCCTGAAGGATGTAGTGCGCGGAACCCAATACAAAGCGGGACAATACAAAAGCGGCCACGTTTGGACATCCGCGCTAAACACTGTTTTGATTGTCATCGAAATTGTTTGGACAAGAACAGAACGGGAAGAACAGTCCTGGACACCAGTCGTAATCCATTCCAGTGGTTGCTTTAATGGGTTGTGGTTTGTACGTGTTCCGATTCATTTGGGATCGACACCAATCTAACCCTGGTTAGATAGGAATCAGCAGGAAACTCCACAAAAAATACCCTAATTAAAAATGTTTGTTTTTTGTTTTTACTCGTTTAAAACGACATTCCGTGTTAAGCTGCAATAGCGATTTATTTTCCCTACGAAGGATCATGTCGTGTATGAAATGTAAGTCCCGATTAGATCGGACTTAAAATTCAATGTTTTATTTATTCAACCTTTCTAAAACAATCTCATACTCAAGTTAACATTCTACAATGATTTAAAACAAACTCAACCCCTAATCGATTGAACCGTCCAACGCAAAAAACCCACACTGAAGGCTAACTTTTGCATTTTTTGCACAAAAACCGATTACTGCACCCGACCCCCACCGATTAAAGCGGAGAGTTGTTCCGCAAAGAGTTGTAATGCTCCAAACTTCTCACAACTTCTGTGCACCAACAGCGTGTGCAAACGCAACAGGTCAACCGTTAGCGCTGACCTTTTCAACGGCAAAACCATACGCGAGCATATTAAACGAGGCAACGAGGGAGCAAACTTCTTTATGGCCATCGCGCCCTCGTGTTGGGGGGTTTCGCTCTCCAATTAGGCCAACGGGCGCGCGCCAAGGGGTTTTTTTTAGTGACAACCGGTTTTCGTGAAACCGGCATGATACGATTGCTGCTCGAACAACTATCATTAGAACGGCACACCACCATTTTGCATCGGCAATTTGCTCGCGCTTATTATGATGTTTAACTTCAACACCTAGAAGCGAATTGACATCTTTACGTTAGAACCACTTAATATACGGGCGGACCGGGGCCTGCCGGATTGTGACCGTGGTTTTCTCACGGTATCATTTTTCCACCCCCCCCGTCCCAATCGTTTATTTTGTAGCTTTAACACACACACATGCACCAGCGGGGAAGATTAAAGGTAAAGCTTTATTATAATTAAATTTTCGCAAAATATCGAAACGAAAGCGAACGCGGGCGGCACATTTTAAAGCGCGCATAAAGTGTGGCATCAATCTTTACGAGCGGTACTAATTTTGCTTTACTACACCAATTTCCAACAACAGCCCGTCCTCGCACACTACTAAGGCCAGGTCCGGGACAAGGTTCTTTATTAGTATAACGATCATCATCATCAGTTCATCGTGTTCGACATAAATGCGCATAGTTTTGCAGGGTAATTAACCGCGTTACGATGCGTATCGCACGGCGTACCAGGGACCGGCGAAGACAGCAAAGCCCTGTGTTCTTCGCCCATGCTGCGTGCCAGTCGTATGCCAGCTCGGGCCAGTTGAAGTGTGACTGCAAAATTTGTACCGACACTTGTGCCTCTTCCGTGACGAAACGAAAGCGGCGAGAGTTTCTTAATGCAACCAAAAAGGGTGCAAAAGAATACCCTTCAGTGCTTCAATCCACGGCCAGATTCACAAGAATGCCATAAAAAATGCCGCTCCGCTTTACCGGTACCCTGGGCCGTACCGAAATTCCAACTCCCGAAGGAACCTTCCCTCCCGGACCCGGTAGCATTCCCCATGGGAGTCCTTGCTTTTGTTGCTTTGTTGGAAGGGATTTGGCCTTTGGCGCACAGATAACATTCAAATACGACGCATCTGTCATCATTTAAACGACACTAAACAAACACTGCACCACCTTCTGGGGGAGGCGAATCTCGACCACGCTCTGCGAGTCCGAAGAGTTTTGGGTGTGGGTTGAATGATTGATACGCGATACACGGTGCGTGTCGGACGGGCGGTCGGTTGGTCCTGTGTCCTGTCCTGTCCCACGTTCTGTGCCCGTGATAAAGCCTTATCAGGGTACGGCCACCATGCCACCAAACGGCTGCGCTGTCTCCTATCGACAAGTGGCCCCGACAGAATCGCTCGCCTGCAACTGCTTTAATCGTTTTCGCTCGACCCCCTCGGCCGATGAGAATGCGAACGATTTCCACCCCCCTGTCCCTCACGCGTCACCACGCACCACGTCAGAGAGCGAGCAGAGTTTGGGTTGCAGGGAAGGAGAATCGTAGTAACCGATGCGTGGATAACTTTTTACCGACGTCAACAGCAGTAATCGAAGGATGGGCGAGGATCGGCACAGGAGGTAACACAGTACCCGAAGGGGATGGTGATGCGTGCGTGCGAGGCAGTTTACCAGGGGTTGAGCAAAACATGTGCTTGACTTGTTGTTACAGTGTGTGCCGGAAAAGGGGAAACGTATGGTAGGCTGATGAACAAGGATATCATAGGTAAGGGAAGGTAGTATCAATTGGCAGAGAGAGAGAGAGAGAGAGAGAGAGAGAAATTATATGGCTTTTTTATTAAATATTAAATGTTAAAGAAAACTAATGAAGCTGTTGCTATGAAGTATTCAAGAAATCACGAAAAAAATTCTGACATCCTTTTACCTATATTTGTGTGAACTATCTCTTAAAATTAATCTAGGTTAATATATGCCATCAAATTACTTGTGCAACTTAGAGTTTATTTGCCTAAGAGGATATTCATCGTGAAGAGCCACAAAAAGAATGGAATGTGATAGGACCGTCTAAATATTAATCTTAAAGAAACAATTTATCTTGAACATAATCCATCTGAGAGAGATTTCACTGTAATTAGTTTTGACAAACTACAGGACTAAGCAGAAAAATCCGTCTGTGTATATTATAACTCCAGGATGCTGAGTTACAGGATAAAAAAATGAGTTATCAGGCTTCTTTGCAATCCACAGGCCTGTTTCTAAAGCATGATCCGAAGCAAAACTGTTCCTGAACTCATATCGGTTTTGGCACTGATCCTAAACCCAAACCAATACTGAAATTGTTCTTTAAAACTCATACCGGGCCATACAATTTTCTCGAATCCATGTCGCTTCTTGAACTGCACCTCAATCCATACTATTACTGTAATAAATCTGCAGCCCATACTCGCCCAAGAACTGGTCTTGTTAGCATAATGACACTGACACTGAACCCATATCAGGCAAGGAACTGATACCAAAAATATACCATTCCTGGACCGGATCCTGAACTCCAATATTCCTTACTACAATACTTGAATTCTGATTTTTGACAACGAAATTTAGATTTTTCTAACTGGAAATTACGACGAATTTTATCTTTCATCATATAATACGATATTTTGTCTATTTCCTATTGTAACTCAATCTACAATGAAGAACAACATTTTTCAACCACTGTACACCGCATCCACCGAAAATCTGGCCAGAACATCCCGGGGACAGAAATGCTGCGGTCTTATCGACACGAATGCAACCGACCGTATACACGAAACGCCCGGCCACGGGGGAAAGGCAATTCGTCGCCGGCGCTAGGGTGAAAGAAAAGCGTTCACTGCAAACCCCTGATGTCTTGCCAGCATAAACACACACACACACACCGAGAGGGAAGCATGGTAAATCTGTTTCAGACCTGTGCACCGCACGATAAACCATTCATCCCCGGTGGTACCCGGGCCCGATCCGGCCACACTAATCCCACGGCACCCGAAAAACACCCCTCCACCAAGCAGAGGCAGAGGAAGAAAAACCAAACCCTACGCAACCCCTCATCAGCATCACAGCCAAAGGGCCACCAGCCACTTGTGTGTGGAAAACAACGCAGAAAAAAAGCGAAGGGGCGACGACCCGGTATTTTACGATCGTTTGAAAAATGTTTCATCTTCCGCATGAGAGACATCTTGCCATCCTCCGAGCCCGAGCCACCGTCGAAACACGGACATGGACGCCCCGGGACCGCTTCCTGATTCGATTATTCTACCAGAAATTGCGGAAAAATTAGCGGCTGATTTAGTTTTAGTTTAGTGTTGTGAGTGTCCCCGGGTACAGTTTGGGGTGGTCGTTCCCTTTTTCTTGCAGCAGCGGGGCATGTTCGATGTTCGCCTGTCCTGCAGCATCAATTTCCCGACGAGACCGGGGTGCCACAGCAGCAAAAGGTGCCAATTGAGAGGGGAAACTATACGAAATAGAGCGAAAGAGAGCGAAAGAGCGAGTGAGAGAGTACGGATCGAAGCGCATGGCATCCTTTGTGGCTGTCACAGCGTTGTTTTGTAAGCGCTGTCGAATTTATGATTATTATTATGATTAGTTCCATTAGCCGGTGGGCCTATCATTACCCTTGGCTCGCTTCACGGGGGCACTTCTACAAATGCAACGCAACAACAAAAAAGGTGCCGAAAAACATATCATAATTGATAATTTCAGCCTCTCTCTCGTTTCGTTGCCAACACACACATATCGAACCGAATTCCCGCGCGATGGTAAACCAACCTCGCCTACTATGCTAATTAGCTTCCGACATGCAAAGTGCACCCTGACATGCAGCGCACAACGAAAGCCCGAACGTGAAGAGGGGATTCTCGGCCATCCCTGGCCATCGCTGGAATTGGGATGGATGAAGACATAACCACACACACTTCACGCTACGCTGTTCGCACGTGATCATTCGAATTCCGGAACATTATTTCACCACAATTCGGACACATGTTTTCCGGCCCTGCTTCCCTCCATTCCGGTGGACCGGTTTCCATCGGGTGGTTTGGGAGTCTTTTTTATTCGTCGGTGTTTCGAACCCGGTAATCGATGTCATCATGCCGGAGCGTTCATTAATTAGGTAAGCCTTCAGGTAGCCGACGGGAGGGACAGGCGCGAGCATTAAAACTTAATCGACGTACAGAATGGACCACCACCACAGCTGAAAAAGGGATCGACGAAAATACAAAACAAAACGTGGAAAATATTCCTTTTTCTTTCATGCTTTCACACGCTTACCTCAAATGGCGCGCCACTTGTCCACTTTGCAGAGGGCTTAGAAATTAATTAACCTAGAATTAGGCGGCAAACTTCCTTCTACCCACAACTTGCCAGATTTCTCAGCCACCAACAATGCCAGCAGTGGAAGCAAAAATCACAGAATAATCGAGTTTTTCGGAGGGGGGTGCACTTCATTGTTTAACACCTCCAAGTGCAAACAAATCCTTCCAAGTGCTGTGATGCGGGGTCGGAGGGATCGGCAAGTGAAAGTGAAGTTAGCGAATCGTTTCTTTCCCGCTGAGACGGCTGGATGCTATTAGTTGTCGTTATTATTTTCATTTATTACTTCTCGCTTCACCACTCCACATCATGACGCCCATCTTTACATAATTGTTTTCGTGTTTTTTATGATTTTTTGTCATCTTTTCTTTCTTTTCATTTGTTTTTTTTTTCATTCTTGCTTTACTTTTCTACTGTACTGCGCTGTGTGTGTGTGTGTTTTGTTTGATTTCTTCCTAACTTTACTCTGCTTGTCCTTAAACAAATAATAACACAATTGGGTTGTTGTTGTTGTTGACGCTTTCCTTTTTCATCTCATCTCCTGATGCGATTTCTTACTTTCCTGTTGTTGATGTGTATTTTTTTTTGTTCATCTTATGTTCATTCATTTTCTTTTTAATCTTTTTTACTTTTTACCATTCAAAAACAACTTGTCTTACTTCTGTTTTTTCTCTCTTATTTAGACTCTCTACAACACTACCGCCACCTAACCACGACCAGCCTGCGGCGGGAATATGATTTTGTTTCTTTGTTTTTTATGTTATTTACGCGTTTTATGCGTTTGTTTTTGTGTCTGTGTGTGTGTTTATTTTCAAGATGCCCATATTTGTTTACTTACTTTCACTCTCTCGCAAACCACTTTACTTGTTCGCTAAAATTGTTAATTTTACAACTCACTAAGCACAATTCGAGAAGACCCTCGGAGGGTTTTTGTTGGTGTTTTACCGCTCCGGCAGTATGCTTCTTTGTTTTTTTTTTTACTATTTTAACCGTGTTTCTGTTTTGCTGTTTTACTGCAATTCCCATTCAATTTGAGCTTCATTTATCGGGTTTCTTGAAGCTTTCCTGTTTTCTTGGGGGCTCGAGTTTCTATTTACATGCCAGCGCTTCTTCTTGCCCTCGCTCACGCTATGTACACACTCACTCACTTCTCCGGTTCGGTCCGTACAACGAACACCGATACCGACGGGGGTTGCACCTGATTTTTCGCGACAGTTTTACCACTCGCACTCGGATTGGTGGGTTATGCCTAAAACTTATAACATTCACCTTCGCCAGATCGCCGGAATCCTCGGCTCGAATGTAAGGACGAAGCCTCGAGAAGCAAAGCTTACAGCCACCGCTCGAACTATATCTTGTTCATTGTTTTTTTTTTACATTAATCTCCCATCTACTTTTGCCATTTTTGCTGAACCCATTCTACTAAACTTCTGTGCAGCTAACATTCATGCTAATCCGAACCCACTGGGGGGGTGCGTGCACTACCAGCCACCCCGCCCCTCTTCTAAACATAATTCTTCATAATTCATAATCGATTAACTAGGAATTAGGTAATATACATACACACGGGCGCCTAATGATGAAAGGCTTGGGGAAAGCATAAATGTGTGGCCTCTGTGCCTCCTCCAAAACCAAAGCGCCAAAATGCCAAAATGGTTTGGGTAGAGGGGGTTGGAACGTTGTAATTATAAAACAAAAACGAAAAATGCTGACCATCCACAGCACCGTCCAGCAAATAATTTAATTTACCGTACCTTACTCACGAAAACAAAACTATTTAACACTACAAAACAACAATTGCTTCTCGATCCCCGCTGTTTGCCGGTTGGAACAGTTCTTACAAACAGATAAATATCTTACGAGCCGTGTACGAGTCCCTTGTAAACTGCCACCAGGATATGATCGGGTTGAGGGGAACAGCCTGACCCTGATTGGCTCTAGAGCCTGCCGATTGTGTTGCTGTGTGTGCCGTCATATAATGCTGGAATTCTGTGTGTCTGTGTTGATTATTGTGATTGCTGCTGCCTTGCGCTTTTAATACTGATCGGTTGATAGTTCCTGAAGCGGGGATGGTGGATGGTGGATCCTTCCCTCCTCCCCCCTGTGTTTTACTATTGTCAAAATTGCTTCCAGACATTGCCTGCATTGCATTGCCCACACACCACGATTGCCCTCTGCTCGTGTCCCTGTGGCATTCATTCCCTCATCTTCCCATTGCATTGCAACGACGTGGTGGTGATTACGTCATCTTCTAGTAATTTGCCCTCCACCAGACCCGGACTTTGGACCAATTTGATTTACGAGCGCTTCGGGTCGGTTTGACATTTTGTAATAAGCAAATAGCTCGAAGCGAACCCAGCTCACTGCTGGCGCCATACATGCGTCAGCGAACGAAATTAAACATTACACCGTGTGTATGTGAGTCACCGAAATTGAAACTGTGGCGCCTGGCCAATGGTTGTCCAAATGCACAACCAAACGCAACAAGTGAAATGCACGCCTCTCGGAGCCTCTCATTATGCACGCCTAACCGGGTTTTGTCAACGAGCTCTGGCGACCATTCGCCCAAGTCCCAAGACAGTGCGTGCCGTTTGGCGTAAACAAACGTGCGCCAAAAGGTCACGGCACACACTTTCGGCGTGTCTGGGAGTGCAAAATACAAACCACACATTGCAACGCGAAAGGAAGAAGCGGAAGAAACCCCCTGCTGAACTTTACTTTCCCCTACAGTCCCTCGTCACGTCTCGCACGACGACACTCTGCCCTTGGGTCTCCGTTTGGGTCGCTACAAAATAAATTAAAACTCTTCCTGCTCCCGATCCGCAAGATAACAACCGTGATAAGATGCTGCCGCTAGCAGGACCTGCTGTGCCTGGGAGGAACGGGAATGCTGCTGGTGAGCGCTCCTATTCCCCAACCGCACTTACCACACCAGGCCCTCGCTCTGCATGTTCTGCGACTCGGAGAAGTTGCCGGACGTCAGGAACTCCACTGGACTGCCGCCGCCACCGCCGCCGCCGCCGGGCCGGGAGGGTGCATGTGGACCACCGCCACCGCCGCCACCTCCACCACCACCACCACCGCCACCACCACCAACACCTCCGCCCATCATCCCGTCCGGTCCGTGTCCTTGCTGGGGTCCGCCCGGTCCGCCCGGTCCACCCATAAATCCGCCAGGACCACCGCCCGGCCCGCCGGGACCACCCGGTCCGCCGAGCATTCCACCGGGGCCACCGTCCGGACCGGCCATGCCGAAGTCGCCTACCATTGGGATCGGGTGATCCATGGGTCCTCCTGCATCGGTGAAAAGCCTGTCATTAACACCGCACTGTTATTTGCAACCGAAACGTGGGGGAGGGGGTGTGTGGAAAGGAAAAAGGGGGAGGTTTTTTGCACACTTACCGGGACCGCCGAACGGCATCGGGCCTGCGCCCGGGTGTCCACCGAAGAATGGCGCGTCGTGCGGATGGAACGGGGGCCCACCGTACCCGAAGTCGAACTTGCCGTCCGCGGCAAAGTACGGGAAGCCGGGCTCGTCCAGCCCGCCGGGCGACAGGTTCATCGGGAAGCCGCGCATCTTCCGGGCGCCGCCGAAGAACGGACCGCGGCCCATGCTGGTCAGCTGCTTCAGCCGCCGCTCCTTGGAGCGTTTGTTCTGAAACCAAACCTGCGGGAGGGAAAGCGAGAAGCGAGTTCCGATTAATTCTGAGCTGTTCGATCGGTGCTCGGGAAATCGAAGAGTATAATAATCGCATTAGGATCACACTTTGTTGCGTAGCGACACTAAATGACAGGTTGCCGATAAACATCTCAATACCGAAAGCCAGTATCATTGCTGACTGTAAAGTGCGATAGTGCTTAAGGGCTTAAATGGCCGCTTAACGATTAATTTACGTTAAGGAGCTTACCGCGATCAATGGCAAGTGTCGGCATGTTTAATATCGCTCTAAGGTTATGTTTGTCAGTCTCTGATATCTCTGAGTTACGTCTGAGTCTCTGGTCTCTTTGAAAAGAGAATATTTGCTTTCATAGTTCCTTTATATTCCTGAGTTTTTCTCTTCCACCCATTCTATGTTCGTTCTATATTCCCTACCTCTACAAGTCACAGCTCGTACTGCCATAATGAACCCTTGCTAAACTGTTGCCGACAAAAATACTACCACTGATGAGTTCTATGTAATAGCTTGTTCATGTAGGCAATATTCTAGATTAGTACATCTTAAGTCTCTTTCAAACATTGTCTTTTTGAGATTAAGAAGAAAATGTAAGTAGAAGAAGAAGACAATTTAATGTACAAAAATGAAAAAATAACTACTACATTGGTGTGAGTGCTCGTAGTAATTTAAAATAATATATCATTTTTAGAAGCATATTTAAATTTTACTCTGTATTTTTCAAAATTGGAGTAATTTTCTCCAGCATTTGCAACAGCACTGTCCTAAATTTCATAAATATATCTTGTTTTGAACAATGCTTTTGAATTGCAAATAATAACCACTTGGATGATAGCTATAACGTTGACAACAGATTTAACTAAGATTCGAACGTGCGACCTACGCTGTGACGGCCCCGAACAAATGCCACGACACTATCGGCTCCGCTCATTATCATTGAGCTGTTACCGCCAATAAAAGCTCTCGTGCGATCATCTTATCAAATTATCATTCCACGCCACACTGTCCAATTGAAGCCCTGCTGTTCGAACACTACTCGTATCCTCCCCGGGTTTCGTAATTCACACAAAAATATGTGACAAATATTAACTACAATCATTATGACACACACATGCTCATTCTGCTTGTACAATTCATGCTTATGTTCTCTCGCACGCAACCTTCTTCTTTGTCATTGTTTCCTCTCATGTTCAGATATTTTCATACATGTTTTGGCCCAAACGACCTTCTCACCCGATCGATATGGACATTATCACATCATGACTCGTAATCTACTGTCGCCCGAATCGGTCGAGCCCGTTTTGGCGGGCGGTCGGAATTGCAAGCACCGAACGCGATCGTACGTTCTCCCCCGGCCCAAGCCCCGGCAAGGGATTAGTGCCGGCTCTTGTCAAGCAGAGAATAAAATTAGCATAACAAAAAACCGGTGACAACAATGCCGCTGACGCTGCCGCGCGTCGACCGAGCCCCGGTGCGGTTCGAGTACCCCGCGACTGGAACTAATTTTTAACGACTCCTTTTTCCGGCTCCGGGCAGGCAGAAGCAGACTGGGGACCGGGAGACATTTGTGGCCGCAACAGAATGGGATGGTGAGACTTGTGAGAACGATGCCGCCTTTACGGCATGCAAGCACATATGGGAGAGACACACAAACCTTACCGGCGCACTAAATGTCCACCGGCTGACCGATCAATAAAAAATCTCAAAGAGTCAATAAAAATCGGGAAAACGGTCCCCGTGCCGACCGACCCCTCCTCGGTGTGCACTCCCGTTGTGCCGAAGAAGCCGTCCAGCCGCCGCATTGTCACCCGCGTGTCATAATGAGGGAACTGATGCGGCGGCGAACGATGATGATGATGATGATGATGATCTTCTGACGGAACCCCGGTGCGGCCAGCGCGAATGTCCACGAGTCGCGTGAATAAAATCAATGAAATGATGACTTTCCAATGGTTTACGGCACCGGCGTGCAAGCGGCAAGCGGGGGCCACCTTTAACGGGCGCGTTTTATTTGCCGCGGCCCGGTCTTTTTTTTGCCTCCGAGCGGCGGCTTTTGCCGCTTGCTCGCCACACCCTGCCGAACTGCTGTGTCGAGAGCTTCCCGTTGCCGCTAATGCCGCTAAATGTTGCCGCCACTGCTGCTGCTGCTGCTGCTGCTAGGGGACTGCCGATGCTGCTGTTGTCGATTATTATTAACATCATCGAAAACATAAGCACCCCCCGGGGGGAAATTGGACGTTTTGTTCGGCACAACACGACACAGCATTCACCACCGGCACTGACACACACGGACGTGATTTTGCGCTTTCGCCTCGATGATCGAGGCTGTGGTGAAAGAGTCTTCGGCCTTTTAACACAACATTCTGGATGATTTGTCCCGCCGGACGGAGAAGACGGAACATCAGAACGGCTTTTGGGACGCGTGTTTATGTGACTATGTGTGTATGTGTGTGTTCGTTTTGGGTTGTTTATTATTTATGACTCCACGGTCGGCGCACCGGTCAGTTTCGGTCATCAAAAAGCTTAAGATGCTCTCGGACGGTATACGTCCGCGCGATCAAACATAATTTTATGTCTGGAAGAATGTATTTTATTTCTGTGTTTTACGATCGTCATTTTTTTTTGCTTTCGTTATTTCTGTGGCTTTGACTCCAGGAAGAAAATAACCGATTTTCAACCACTAATCACCCCGTTTTGCGATAAAAATTAGGCTCATTCCATTCATAACGTTCTAGCCAGCGCAGCGCTGGTCTATCGATCGTGTTCGGGGAAACGATTCACCTGGCCCGTCACATGAGAACAGGTCCCAAAATGAGTTGGAAACGGTTTGCTCAAAAAACGGCTACAATTTAACCCAATCTACCGGAAGATTTATAGCCCCTAGACGTGAGCAATTCCGAATACCCAATATCTTTTCTTCCGGTTTCTGCCAAAGCATCTCAGCGTTGCATTAGTCACAGAAGAATTCTACCGCGAACGAAGATCATCAAACGACACTTTGGGGTCATCATCTCGTGGTAAATTTCAAACACCCAATATAACCAAGCCAAAAGCTCTCCAGAAAAACGTGGAAGCGATCGCACAGCGAAGCCACAGCTACCTCACAACCGCACCGCGAACAACAACTGGTGGCCACAACTGGTGGCCAAAACATGCAACACATGCTGTGTTTGAACCGTTCCTTCATGCTCTCCGATCATCCTCCATCTTCCGCAACTCCTCCAAAACACCGTCTTGAAGCGAAACATACACACAAATCACCCCGTCATCGTTCATCGGCTGTCTATCGGCAACCGGGCCCTACAGCAATCCGTCACCTCCGAGAGGAAACATCAACTCCGCACCGTGGCTGCCGGACATCATAAAACCTTGAAGTCGCTGTGTGTGTGCGCCGAGAATGGCCCAAACGGCACTGCATGCTAAACCACAACCACACTCAACCCCCCCGGTTGGATGACTTTTCGTGTACGCGGAGGTTTCGGTACGCCCCGGGAGATCACCGGTAGGTTGCGCCCATCAGAAAACAGGCAAAAAAAGCAGGGCAAGAATTGGTTACGCCACCAGGCGCGAGAGCCACGACCCGGACGGAGTAACGCCATTACGGCCTAGCGGCCTAGCAGCAGTAGGTAGCGAGCCGAATTGTGTCCGCCGGTTGCTCGTGAGGATGATGCGGACAAGCTCCACATATCAACCGCCGGAACTCTGAAGCTCGATTTGAATGCTCCGCGTGTCCGAGTGTTACCCACTCCTCCAGAAGGTGAATCTTCCGCCATCGCCGGACCAAGAATCTTTGTTTTTTTCTAGCTGCCAACATGAGCTTGCAAAAAAAAGAAACCGTGGGGGCAAAACAGAAATACACTTCTTTTTTGCCCTCATTTCCCCATCTCGCTTTATTTCTTCTAGCCCTCTAGCCTCGCTGTAAGCCGCCTTTTGACTTCTTGACTCTTATCGAACGATCTGTTACGCTTCGGACGCGCTACACCCCGGGGTCGGCGCAGTGTTCTCTCCAATGCCCCGGGCACCCGGGCGTATCTTGGCGGGATCTTGGATATCGTTCGACGCTACAAATGCCATGACTTCAACACCTTTCAATCGAATGATTGTGATTGCGTTCGGGAAACACGTCTTTTCTTCACACGACACACACACACTGGTGGAGGCAAATGTCATAGCAAAGCTCTCTCTCCCTCCCTCTCCCGGCCTCTCCTGATTCTTCCAGTTCTTCCAGTGTGTCCAATCCACTGCGGACGACTCAATGCAGCACAACTCGCGCGATGGAGACTCCCGCTGGTTTCTCAAGGTTGGAAAATGATGCGCAGCCCGTAATGATGAGCAAATGGTGATAACAATTTCCCAACCATCCTCCCAACCCGTTTCACACTGCAGCCTTTACGGATAGAAGCGTGGGAGCTTCAGATGAGGGCGTGAAAAAAAGACACCATGTCGGCTGGGGTTTAATTCAGTTTAAAACTCACGTTCGCCGTTTCGTCGGCAGACATAAATATAGAATTGAAGGCAACACTAATTGAATGTAAAAATGCAACTAAGGTGCTGTGCTGCATATAACTATAAACTTTATCTGACAAGACACACGTACACAATCACAATCATCAAGTGCACATTCGCAGTAATGCATTCTAAAAGCTATAAATTATAGACAATCGTAACTCTCTTACGCATCGAATGCTAATTAGAACGTTTATCACATTATCTCTGCGCTTTACACCGTGTTATCACTCGAGTGAAACTGACAGTATGTGAGTGAGTGTGATTTACACTTAATTGCCTATGTTCACTATCACTTAGCGCCAGGTTGTTGTTTTTTTTTTCTTTTTAATTAATGACAGCATTTCATGGACTTTTAGTTAGGCTGTGTGTAATAGTATGTAGATTATGGTTTGTGTTGTAAAGCTACACTTATTTAATTTGCGTTTGTTTCTTCCATAGATTGAATTATTTTTATGCCTCAAAATTATCAAAACTTTGCCTACAAACGAAACAATACATTAAAAAAACAGACCTCAAAATTGAATTGAATGATTGATTGTTGTTTGGGCTTTTGTTTTTGGCCTCCGAGCTTTCTCAGAAGATGTTGTGCCCTAATTAATTTGCAAACCTAACGTTTCTTTTTCTCTCTTCTACCAATAAATCACTTCCAGCAAAAGGCAAAAAATGATTGTTTTCTTTTCATTTCATACTGGCGCTTACCTTCTGCAAAAGGTTTGCTACACTGCTTAAAGACCCATCGCAGTTGAGTATAAAAAAAATAGAGCAATCATCCGGCAACTCGGCCACGAATCGATTCTGAACCATTTCGCCCCCGTTTTGCACACACACACACACAATGGAAAGCATAAACGATCGAACGATGCAACGGCGTGTAATCCCTTGCAGGCAAATCTCTTCCCCGAAAGCCCAACCGAACCGAAGCAACTTTGACCCCGTGAGCGCTAACCTTTTGCCGCTTTCTAACTGCGAATGATGCGCGAGATTGCGCGAGGAGCGATCGCCGTAAAGTGGAGTGCAATTGCCGCACGGCCTGCCCCGAGCTAACGGCTGTTTTTGTAGCCCCTTAGGCCACTCGTTTACTGGAACGATCTGCAGCGTGGAGCAGCAGCAGCAGCAGCAGCAGCGCAAACCAGTCCCCACTTGGAGGCGCTGGGTAAGCCTCGGAGGGTTGGATTTTATGATCCTTTCGCTCTGCATCACCACATCGCTGCCTTGAATTATTACACGTTTTGTTCTGCGATGGTCCGAGATGGCTTACAGCCAACAGTTTACGAGTGAAGAAATCCCGAAAATAAAAAGCTTTTCGTACTCTACGCGGTAGTTTGTTCGGAAGGTCTTTCAAGTGGTACAGTCGCACTGCCACTGCAACGGTGCCCGAGATGTCTCACTAAGTTTATTGCACAGTTTACACTGTCCCAGCAAACACGCCGCAAACCAGAACCTATAACAAGGCACGGGTGCCTGTTGTTCTATGTCAGTGTCAGCACTTCCAAACGAACCACTCTCCAACTCCAACAGTCCTCGTGGAAAGAATTATTGCTCCACAAATCCTTGACATATTTGTGAGCGTGCAGCAGCAGTCCAGCGGGAGTGAAATTTTTGCATGTCTAATGATGATTTAAAGCACGGCTCAGGTCACCGACCGTCCGTTTGTGCCCCCTCAGCCCTTGGCACTACACGACCGAAACTGTGCACAACGCGAAAGCGTAAAACTCACATTATTTTGACAGGCTATAATAACGATCGATAAATTATGTGTCGTTGGTCTCGCGAGGGTCTCGTCCTCGGCGGTAGCTGCCCTTCCGGCGTGGATGAAGGGAATCCGTCCGTCAGTTGTCGTCGACCGGCGGGCTCTAGCCCTTTGCTCGCTTTGATCCTTTGTCGGGCTATGTCCCTGACCCCCGGGGGGAGAATGAGGACAGAGTGGACGAGGAGGGGAGTCTATTTTCCCGGGGTTTTAGTCTAATCAAAATCATGTTAAAGAGCGAGCGAGAGCCCGCTGGATGGACTGACGGATGATACGGTGAAGCCACTTTCAATTTCACAGTTCAATTCGTTCGTGCTCATCTGTGCACAGAACTAAACGACCAGTTTTTAACCGGACAGGGACACTAAGCTCGACACGAACACCACACAAAAAAACCGTGCCGTCACACTAACACACGAGAGAGTCCCGGATCACTCACAGCTCGCGGTTGAGAAATACGGTTTTTGGAGAACAGAAGAGCACCAAAAAAAAAAGCATCGAATGGAACGAAACCCAGTCGAACAGTGACATGTGTCGGGCACGCCCTTCACCGCTGACCCAGCAGGATACCGGAGGGTCGGGCAAGCCTGCAGCGGCAGCAACGGCAAGACCCTCTCAAAGCCCCGCGGGCTGTTGTTGAGCATAAGGCACCGTGAGCGGGAGAATTCTCCTACTTTTTTTTTGTTTTGTTTTGCCGCACACCGTACCGAGCGTGGATCGTTTGTAACACCTGTCAAAAATGTTAACTATGAGATACTGACGCGAGAAGCTGCGAAACGATACACGATGCGCCGTGGACACACACGCGGCATAGCTGCGGGATTTCGCCGTTCCGAACAGCGGCCAACCAACCAACCAGTCGTGACCAGGGCAGAAGGGATAGCACGGTGAGAACCACCCTTCTCTCAGCGGTCAGCATTTCCCATATTCCCTGTACGCTGTTCGGGAGATGCCAGGTTCGGGATGCCATACTGTGGTGAAGGTTTTTTTGCGTTCCGAACTAAAGGTTTGAAAGGCTACAACAGCTCATATTTCTTGGCGAAATTCCTGACGTCAGAATTTATGACAACAAATCTGTGTTAAACGAGCATCGGTTGAGACGGGGGTGTGCGGAACAGCGACAGTACAGCAACAAAAAACCACAAAAATGCCCCTAAACGGATTGGTCATTAGAAACAAGGCTGCGGATGTGTTACTTTGTGCTACACGTCCTGGGATGTTAATAAAAAAAAACACACACACACACACAAACACAGGAACACTCATAAGCGTTAAAGTTCTTCCAAGAAATAGTTGAGTGCGTTACATTCAGCGCTACACTGCAAAGTAGGTGGAAAGTTCAAATCTAGATGGCCTTCGAAATGATTCATTGAGCATTTTTTCCAGTAGAAGATGTTGCACAACTTGTTTTTCCACGAAAATATTAAAGGATTTCTAACAAAATGTGGAATGTTGATTATAACTAAACTATGTAAAGTGGATTACTAATATCCTAATAACTAATAATCCGCCCGGAGTCGGAGTTATCCAAAGTCGTAATCGTCCGGGTCAGAGTCGTTCTGAGTCTTCTGAAGTCCTCCAGAGGCGTCCAGAGTCAACTGGAGTCTATTGGAGTCGCTCGGAGTTTTTGGTGTCGGAGTCGTCCGGAGTCGATCGGAGTCAACCTGAATCGGAATTGGTCGGAATCAACTGGAGCCGTCCGGGGCAATGTGCTTGTGATTAGGCATTTCATTTTGTTGTGTTTTTTGGCTTTCCCGTAACGCGTGTATTTCGTTTTCAGGTCTTTGCTTCAAAGGCCCACGTCGACCTACCTACTGGAGTAGGTTTCGAAGTGATCGGTGTTGGTTCGGAGTCGACTACAGATTTTTACCAATTTTAATCAACATTAGCCCAAAGTCTCATAAGTAGTGTAGGGCAGAAAAAAGGAGGCTAATCCAATTAAAAACATCCAAAATATTAAGAAAGACTCAAAAAGCACACTAAAAGTAATGTTAAAAGAATTGCGTTTATTTTGAAACACAAAACCTCTATTCAAAACGCATCCTTCCATCTTCACAACCACTGCTACAACAATTGATCGATTATTGTTTCGAAAACCCCCTTCAGTTGTCTCGCTGTTGTCTACACCATCAACAAAATGATACATTAAGCCACGGACCAACCAGCAGCCCGCGCGAATCGTCCGTGCCCGTCGTCGCTCAAAATTCACGAACTGAATGAATAATTGCATATCTTCTCCCACCGTCCTCCAGCTTCCCACTTTCCTCAGCTGCCCACCCAGCTGTGTGACTGTGTGCGCGCCCACCGATTATGATGTAAACATCGTCCATCGTTCTGCTGGGCGCACCCAAAATGAGCCACGGTAACGGCTAGCCGATTCGCCTCGCGTGGAAAGCGTGGAAGCTGCCTCCATTGCATCACGGTGCAACTTCTATATAATTATATCCTTCCGTACAATCGGCTGATGCTGCTGCCGTTACTGCTGATGCTGCTGCTGCTGCTGCCGCCGACGGTACTGCCCAAGAAGAAAAGGGCGTGAACGATCAAGGACCTAGAGCATCACGGAACGAACCACCGAGGACCGAGCAAAATGATGCAGCACAAGAGACGACCAGGGCCACATCAAACACAAAAGAAGCAACAAAAAAAAGGCACAGAGCGAGCGAGATAAAATCGCAAAAATGGAAGAAAATCCATCCCTCAGTGAGAGCTCGTCTGTCGTCTGTACGCTGCACATACACACAACACGAGAAGCCTTCCTTTCCCGCACACGGAAACCACCTGAGACGGTTGAGACGGTCGAAGTCGCTCCGATCTTGCTAGCGGTGGATAAAATTGTCCCCCAACCCGTTGCTTGCATGATTTTACACCACAAACGAAGAGCTGAACTCTGAGCACAAGCGGGGAAGGGTTGGCGCATAACCCACCTTCAATATCCTTCTTGCCGGTTGCACGAAACGGCGAACACGATTTTGGTTGGAAAAATCGAACCGCAGGGAAAAGGGGGAAATGTAAAAAAGAAAGAAAAGCTTGATAGAAGTACGTTCAAGCGTGAAATTATATACGATAAGATTCTACCACAGCGTGGGGAAGCGAAGACGAAGCAACAGAAACAAGCCCGTGCAAGCGACGGAAGGAAGCGCACCGGGGCAAGAAGATAATCGAAAGACGAAAGACCGAAAAAAGGGGGATGGATGAAATAAAACCACCTCACCACCTCGGCGTCTCTTTCTCCCTCCGCGTGCTCACAGTTTGGCCAAATAACGCCACAGCTAAAAACACAGGCGAAATGCGAATGAATGAACGAACAAAATGGTTCCCTGGTTCGCGTGCAATCGTGATGCACTTTTGCGGCTAAGCGCACCAACCATACTACACACATAATCGGCCCACGGATCAGCCCACGGTTTCTCCAGCTCCGGTGTGTGTTGTACTACTATAAATAAAATCAGCTATCATAATATACCACAACGCGAAGCCATCGCTTTTTACCATCCTCTGCTCCGTGGCAGCGTGAGAAACTGAATGAAAACCGGTCCAATTGCTTGCCGAACGGAGAAGAAGCAAAAAAACGGCACAGAGAGTAGCACAGATCGAACGAAAGCGATCGAGGCGTAGCCCCGTAGCCTACCGCAATAAGTTTGGGCAGTAAATTTCTCATTACGGCGTGAAACAGCCCGGTAATAGTACACCAGTGGTTGGAAAGCCCGTGCTAGCCGCTTCTAATGACAGCCGCACTAGTCAAAAGTGTCACTCGGTAAGTGGGAAAGTCCACCACCAAAAGGCTACCGACCAAAGGCACACAGAGAAACAGATTAGCCGGCCATCCTCAAACAGTGGCTGTGTGCCGGTGGGACTTGTTGCACCTTCTTCTTCTTAAAAAAAAAAAAAACAGTGGCCCGCAGTGCTGATCACGCCCGATCGTGATCCGAGAGCGGATCACATTTCAACCGCCTGACAATGCTTTTCGGCTCACGCGGCACACACCGGAGTCGTGTGTCGTGTGTTTCGGGGTAGCGGTTAGTTGTCGCCCGAAAAAAAAACCAAATGTGTCAAGTGATTTGTCATCGAACCGGGTGCAGCCTTTTTCTTGTCCTCTTTCGTTTCGGTGCCGAGGATACCGGCAGCCAGAAAGGGTCCAGTTACTTTGTGTTGGACCTTGTGCGTCGTTAGTTCGTCGTGGGTAGGCGCGCTCGAAGCCTCATGCCGCATGCTGCGAGGCGAACCCGCATACCGCATCCGTGTGCTGTTTCGTTTTCCTAAATGGTACCGTGCTCGATTATAGAGACATTATAGGTTTTGAATTCGGTGTGACAATCACAGAGCGGTCCAAAACAAAGGCCACTAACGGCTCATTTGAAAGAGTTATTCGGGTGTTGTCAAGACCAAAGGAGATTTCCGCCACAACAGATTATAATTGGTGGCATTGGGGTTCGATAAACATAAATATCAACATCAATTTCGAGAGCATTGTTGAATATTAGACCCATATTTTGATATCAATTTAGTTATGTGCTTCAATATTTGTTTTGATCTCCATCAATAGTGTAACAAGACAGGATGTGATGTTCGATGTGTGAAATAATGCCAAGTTTGTTTTCTGGAACATTACAATAAGCTCTGATCAACAATGATGTAAAGCAAAGTTTCATAACGAGAGTCTCCTCTAAACCAAGGATTGATCTCATGCTCTTCTTTACACCAAACCTACTCGCTTACCATTGCACTATAGCGCCACTCCAATCAGACGCACACTAATACCAAATACAAACAATAACCATATCCATGACTCACTCCTACTGCCACTCCAATGTCAATATGTTTTTTTTGCATTCCAAATACATTTGTGCGCGCTCCACACTCGACGTTTATTCGCCCAAATATCAGCCCCACAGAAGATCTGCAGCAGATCGTTGAAAAGCGATAAATACCATACATAACCAAATATACACGCCATTGTGTACGGGCCCCGTGCGTGGTGACTACTTTGCTGCTACTGTAACTGTGTTCCGGCTTCAGTACCAACCCAACACAGGACAATCCTCCATTATTTGTGGCATCAAGAGGAGAAGAACAAAACAGGAATAAAAAAGGAAACAACAACAAAACGAGAGCACCTTAAACCAACCCAAACGAGATAATCGAGCAAGTGATGGACGATTTATTTTCCCCCTCAACCACTCGGGGCTTTCTGCTTCACCCGGGACAGAGCTTGCCTTATGGTTTTAATATCCACAGGACAGGAAGAGGAGGCTCTCGACTTGGCCCTCGCTAGTCGTTTTGCTGATGGATCCAAATCTCGTTTTCGGAAAGCATGAATGATTTTCGTCAAATTCGTCGAACGGGCCGGCGCGCGCGAGCACACTGGTGCTGCTCAATTGTGCCGGGACAGTCGTCCACAACCCTTGCGAGTCGTCCCGGGACAGCTCGGGATGCAATTTATCAAATAAATGATGATGAAAGCATCCTTCTCACAGCCCCACAGCTGGACACGGGGAGCCAACGGGGTAAGGTCCTACTGCTGCGGAGGCTGCATTTGTTTTGTTTTGTTTTTTCGTGTACACACACCGAGAGTATTATTGCTCACTCCTTTTTTTTGTGGGACGGTGGGAGCTCTCTATCGTAACGACAAAACCGGCGTCACCGTAATGGGCTTTTGCGTTTGGTTCGTTATGAGTTATGAGGTTCGGTATGAATGCGTACCATTCTCCACCGGGGCGTTTTGGAGCCGCCCGGCGGACGGTTCTACTGGTGGTGGTGCGCACCGTTGTGCGCCATTAGTTTTCGGGGTGAGTATGATGATGAGGTTTCTCGTTGTGGTTAGTTTGTAATGCGTTTTTTTTTTTGAGTCTGTGTGTACGCTGCTGATGTTGGTGAGACTTTTGTTTTTAGCCATCTTCTAGCATTGTGGTCGTTGCGGTTACCCCAGTACTCGAAATTAGTTTCCACTCGTGCGCTTGTCGTTCGTGTTTGGTTGTTGGGCCGGCCAGTTTTTGCTCCCAATTTGCCCCCATAACGTCGCAGTCGCGATCGATCTGGCTAACGATCTTGTACAGTCTGGACGAGATTTTATCGTGAGAACGCAAGAATTGTCTGGCCTTCAGAAATATATTCCACTAAATTCATCAAAACGGATAACTTTTTGTAGAAATGCTCTGAGAATCTTTATTCCAACAATAAAGGCCCATTTCCACACAATAAAATGCACTCAGAAAGTACAAAGCAAATCGGTCTTGGCTCTTAGAAACTTCCTCAACTTCTTTTCTCCAGGGTTGCCACAACAGAAGCCAATCATGGCTCCTCTCTTTCTCCAACCCCTCATTTGCAACGGTTTAACGCCGATCCCGTTTGGCAAAAGCCGCACACAACCAGAACAACAGCACCAACAATATCCTTCCGTCATGCTGGTTTTCGTACCGCATCGTCCAAGGGAACGAATCGGCACCCAATTTTCTCCACTTTTGTAAGTCACTGTAAGCACTGTGTAGTATCGAAAGGCACATTTGCTTGAATACCATGCGTGGTAATCCACTGCGTCATCTTCATCATAATTATCATTATTCAAAGCCTCTCACAACCACACATCAAGTGGTCGAAGTCACCATGAAGTCCAAACTTTTGATGCGTTTTCGGGTAAAAGGTGAAACGCAACCCGGCCAGGGCACCCACCGATATGATTTATGGCTTATTTTCAACCCCGCTGTTCCTCTCCACGCTCCCGGTCCCGGCGAGTTCTAGGTGAACCTTTTTTACGCTGCGGACATGTAGACCGCTATGATAAATAGACATCAGAGACGCTCGGGCACTTTCCGTCCGTGAGGGACGGTATAACCTTTAACGATTGATTGGCCAGGCGCTAGGCGCACTCATACCCACATACACACACACACACACACACACATCGACGAAAAAGAAAGGACAAGGCGCTGAAACGCAAAAAAAGGATTCCCAACGACCACCACTTACCTGTATCACCCGCATCGGCAGTCCCGTCTCCTTCGCCAGCTGTTCCCTTATGTGTCTAGTGGGTTTTGGTGTTTGACTAAATGCGTTCTTCAGCACCTCGAGCTGTTTGGCTTTGATCGTGGTACGCGGTCCCCTTCGCTTCGAGCCGGCCCCATCGTCCGGGCTCTTGTTCTCTGCCTGCGAGTCGCCCCTGCAGTCCGGATCGCCGTCGAGCGAGCCCTGGTCCGAGTCGTCGTGGCCCGTTTTGCTGTCCGTGCTCATGCTCTGCACGGACAGGTCGGACGCGCCGAGCGGTCCGTCGCCGTGGTGCAGACCGGCTGCGCCCGCACCGCCACTGACCAGTCCCGCCAGCACGCCGGGCCTCATCTGGTCCTCCTCGTCCTCGTCTTCCGAGGCTGAACCCATGAGGGAGTCTGCAGGGGAAAAATAAAAGAAAAGCAAGAAATACATAGAACATTAAAGAACAACTGGAACACACAATTGGGGAAGCGCAATGAAAAACCTGCTGCTGATAAACATACATTTCCGTCTTCCCATCCATCTCCCCTCCATACCAGCACAAATGCCACTCGAGGTGAACGAGCAAGTGAGTCGTGAAAATCGATTTTACCCCCGCCCGAAAGAAAAGCCCCGAATCTGTTTTTGCCGTTTGTCAGTGATATCCCCTCCTGTGCCATGTTCCCGTTCAAACCCTATTTTCTTCGTATTTATTTGTGTGTTTTATACGTTTTCCATCTTGCTTTCCTCCTGTCCGAAGCCTTCCCCTTGCAGGGAAAATACACATTTTCCACCCTCACCAAGTCGTGCGAGATGAATGCAGGAAAACCGAGAATGTACGACGATGCCGATGAGAGTAGGGAGGAATCCGTTTAAAATCTCTTTATCAACGGTCCGCATCCGGACGCGCTGCCCTAACCACCATCAAGTAGTTGCCCTAACCACCACCGGAGGCCCTAAACCTTACCCGTAAGGCAAACGCCCAACGATCGCTGTGTATTGTTACAATAAATTGAGTGCGCCCGCTCAAGGACTTCCCGAGGAGAGTGTGCGCTCCCTGCTCGAGTGGTGTCCTCGCGTATGACTGCGTTGCGGCAGAGGGGTTGGCGTGCCTGTTTACCTTGTTGTTTTGCCCACTTCTCGTCCCTAAAACAACAACATGCTGTTCGAGCTGCTGCTGCTGCTACTACCCCGGGGAGAAGGGTAAATTGGCAGTTGTGTGCCAAAGAACGGGAGGAAAAAAAACACAGCCACCTCCACGGTCGGACGCCTCGCCCGTCGCGTATTCGCGTTTTTGGAAAATCGGCGGAAACTTCGCTTCGATCGGAATGTGTGTTGTTGTTTTGTTCGCCAGTAGCAAAAAAACAACGCCATGTAAAAACACTGTTTACACTTGGCTCGGGCACAGTTCCAGATAGATCGAAGACCGGCGCGAAACCTTGGGAACTGCCGCCATCCGGTACGGTGCACATGACGGATTCTCCAACGCAGGCACAACCGACAGCCGGCAAGCGGCCAGACGACGGGAAAGATTGACAATCGGTGTACGGACGTGTAGCGTGTAGGCAAAATATCCCCTCAAGGAGGTACCGCAACTTGCCTCGAGGTGAAAAGCGAACCCCACTCGGCCGCCTCAGAACTTCGGAGGATTGCGTGCCGCACATCTCGCCGCAGCAGTGTGTGCCTGGCTGACACCGCCACCGAACAGCCGCCACGCGAGGGCGGAAGGTTGCGTACTGAAATTGACAGCGTTCAAGTAAACCCTTGCGCCTAGGCTAGTCGGACTTTGACAGCTGCACAGCACAGACACACTGTGTGTGTGTGAGCATGCCTGCCTGCTGCGATCTGCGCCACGGAAACCAACGAAAAGGGTGTCCATATCAAAAGCGCTTCCAAACCCGGAGGGGGGTTCGTCTCTTCACTCCCTCACCCGGTAGTAGAAGTTCCTGTAGAGCTCAGAATTTCTGCAGCAACTGTCCGGAGTACGGGTTGGGGGTTTGCTCGCATTTTTTTCCACTTCCCTGTCCCTCTCCTCCAAAAACTCTACGGCGGGTAAAACTGGGAATAAAACTCGCTCCGAGCCTACTTTAACTGACAGGTTGCTGCGGACTCCACGGTCCTGATCGGCCGACTTGGCCAGTGTTTGAGTGTGAGTGGGGGAAGTGGGCTGTCAGTTGGCTTGTTCGTTTTTGTATTTCCTTTTTGTTTTCGGGTAGCCCCCGTGAGCAAAGAATTTCTTTGCCTCCGTAGCTGCTAGGTTTCGTGCCAACTGTGTTGTGATCGACGACTGTGAGAACCCTGACCCGTCATATCCAGCGTACACGTGAACCCATCAAAAACATTCGTGCTCCTCTCTCTCCCCTACACGGTGTTGGCAAGCCCTGCAGTAAAACCCCCCCGCTCCTGAGGACTTACGACGACGTGCTGCTGCGAGCCGGAACGAATGTGACCTTGGATGTAGTTCCGGGGCGAAATAAAATAGCAAAGCAACAACATTATGTCACTGTACATCGGGTCGAACATATGCTACGGTGCTTTATACACAGACTTTTTTTTCCTGAACGTTGCAAATGACCAAAGTCTTTAACAACACATACCATGGAGTTCCTCATCGAAATTGAGACCGGGTTCTGTACGGCAATGCCCCCGCGGAAGAGGTCATCCATAGGCGAACGCCATGTCGAATGATTGATGAGGTTTGTTTGGATCGTAAAATCTTCATCTTCGAACTGGACAGACTGATCGGATGACGTCCAAAGCCCGTACCCAGTTGATCGTGATCGTTCAACAGCAAACAGACTGCTGCTGCTGCTGCTGCTGAAATCGATTCCAACAGGTGTCGAAAGCAGAAACCCAAACAAATCGCGCGATGAGTCGAAGATTAATTATCTCGCAGCAGCAGTGTGTGAGCACTCGGTGCGCAATGTACGCATGGAGGTTTATTGGGCGGACTTGCCAATGCTTAATGAGCATGGCTTAAAGCCGTAAAAATAACGTGTCAAGTTTATTTGAGTATCTAATTTAGAGGGGGTTTTTTTCAATTCGATTAGGATTTTGCATCCTTTCACCTCGAACCGCGAACATTATATCAATACGGCTCCAAACTGTGTCACCGATACTATTATTGTCCAAGTCGTAAAATAAACAACTGCATTTATTAAACAGAATTGCACTTCCTTTGGCGACAGTGTACTTTCTATTCTCGTTTGTTCGCTTCTTTAGGGGGGTCGTCGTCATGGTGTCTGGTGTTATACAGGCGCATCAAACCGATTTGGACCGAGTACGAATTGCGCCGTTTGGCCTTTCTCTTTTGGCTTTCCAACAATAAGCAAACAATTTGCAGAGTGGGCAATCAAATAAGAGCTGTATGACAGGACACATATTGTCAACCCTCTATTAGTTTTCGATCTTCTATAAGAAAAGAGAATGTATTTGACTTTTTCAAATCGACGTGACGATTCTCTCCATTAGAAAAGCATGCAATTGTACAGAGAAATCGTATTTTAACTTTAATCGTGTTTAGGAGAATATTGAAGTATGTAAATCATGAAAATATTGAAGCATTTCTGTATCTATTCTTGTATAATATTTATCTGGTTTTTACATACTTGTTGTCTATTTTGAGATTTTTATCCTTATTTATTTTGTTCCTTGATTTATTCTTTAGATCGCTTTCTGTTTCTTGTGTTCAACATTCTATTTATGTTCTTTTTGCTATTAGCATGCTTAATATTGAATAAGAGCATACATTTTTTAGCTTCACACAACTAATACATGTTATTGTACAGGGAAATCATGGTTTGTAAATTTGCCTTTAACAATTTTTGTTCGGAAAAAGCAAGTTTAAGAAAAGCGATGAAAAAAAAACACGACAAATTCTTTATGCTTCCCCTATTCTTCTATTACGTATCTAAGCTTTTCGACCCTCGCATCCCGTAAAGCCGCAGCACATCACAAAACATGACATGCGTCCGAGAGAGGACCGAGATAAGGCGATCCATTTTCCACGCCGAATGCGCATTTGATTCACACTACACTCCGACGGATGCGAGAGATTTCTTATCGGCTTTGCATGCGCCATCACCGACACCGTTGTCGTTTGGCCGGAGTTCGAGGCCACAGCTTATCCAAGCAGCGGAACAGAACAACCCCGTCATCGCGGTCGTGACACGCCACGGGAAAGAGATAAACCACACCCGTGCCAACTACAAACCCGAACGACGCCGGTGGTCTGTCACTTCCAGCCGCAAACGCTTCGCGTTGCTGCGCGTTGATTGTGCATCGATTGCAATCTTCCCAGGTGCTGCTGGGTGGCCATATTTCCAGCAACCTTCTTCCCCAAGCGTCCCACGGATTCGTCCGCCACGGTGTGCGATAAAAGTGTGCGGCTTAGAAGATCGGTGCGCTTTTAAAACGCGCGTGAAAAATGCATCCAAAAGGGCCATTTGAGAGCAAAACACACACACACCTCACACAACGCGGTGCAGCTAGGCTAGAACACAGGCTAGCTGTGCGACAAAGTGGCGAGCAATTTCACACCCTTTTTACGGGAAGCCGCCGCTGCCGCCGCCCGACCGCCGACAAAGCGATGGGCGGTTTCACAAATCGTGCTTGATTTTACGCTCGCACGGTGGTATCGCCGAGAGCAAAATTAGCTTTGCAGATGTAGTTGGTTAGCGGTGTTCGGTATTAATAGAGTGTACAAAAATAATGCAAAGCGAATTTCAAATAAACAGTTCAAAGAAACAATTTGTAAGTGAAAAATAAAAACACACACTACGCACCATAAAGCCTTTTTTAATTAGCTTTTATCGCAAAACATAATTTAAATTATTTCCACAACATTAAACCGATGCTTTATAAACATCCAAATGTAAGTATGTGTGTGTGTGTGTAGGAGCAACCCATACCTTGGGGTAATTAAATTTTATCTTAAAACCAACATTTCGTACGAACCACAAAACAGCGGACCATGCACAAAATGCATTCATCCGGCAATAGTTATACCCGCCATTGTTCCATCTTCCACCTTTCTTACGGCCCTGCTGTAGTAGGGTACGTACATGGTGCATTCTGCACGTAATTTATGCTAAACATGTGCACACATAAACATTGCCCAGTCTAATCAGACATGCGACAATCGTGCACGCAAGACAGGTGGCTGGTCCGCGCTAGGTCCGACGTTAAAGCCGAGATCGAACTAATGAAATCGTAAAGGGATCACCGGGGTAAGTACGTTGGCACAGGTTGGCTTATCGACTTTTTTTTCCTCCGGGTGGGACCCGGTTTTGCCGGTCTCCGGGGGCTCCGTGTGCGTGCGTGCGTGCGTGCATGGCTACCTGTGTGGGCTCGGAGGAAGCGCACGCGCTTACACACGACTCGCTGGCAGGAGGATCTGCATAAGTTAAGCGAATTATGTACGACAGGGTAGCAATGCAAAGGATAGTTAAAACCAAACGAGAGAAATTTAACGAGCTGAAGAAAGACAGAAGACAGACAAGATGAAACGACAAACGGCTAGCACAAACCACAAAAGCAAGCAAGCAAAGGCGGGCGGTACAAGTATACCTCAGCAACGAAAAAAAAAAACCCCGGCGAGGAAAGCAGATCAGCCGAGTGTGAATGGAAGGCTGCTCATCCCGGGATTCGAACGGCCAAGACCGGCCGAAGCCGAAGAAAAGCACATCACCCGATGTACGATCACATTACGCTGATTACATTTCAGGCAGGCGAAATTTGGCGAACAGCGAGAGAGAGAGAGCGATGGATTTTGCCATTGCTTCCCAAAGTTAGAGGCTTAACATACATGGCAAGCTCCCTGGCTTTGAGCTCAAAAGCCGATCCCGCCGCTAAACGGATCAACCATCAACGGGACCCTGGTCAAAAGGATCAACCGAGCCGAAAAAGGACGAATGAGCGCTCTGCCAGGATTTGCGCCGGCCATTTTTCCTTCACCCGCAAGCGTGTGAACAAACGAACGAACGGACCCGGTGCGTCACCTACCGCTTACCGGTGTTTCGGGATGGACAAGGGTATTTCGATTGTTTTCCATCTCACCGTCACCTTCCCGCTCTAACCAACACCGTCGGGTTGGTTTTACACATGTAAATCTGGTTAGCCCACCATCGCCAGCCCGGTGAATGTGTGCTTATGCCCCTTTTTGCCGCGGCCGTGCCCGGTATGTTTACTTTTCATTTCACTATCTCGTTTAGCATGGATTGAGCAAACAAAAAATCGCACGCATACAGCTCTCCTCGCTGGTCGAACAAAACCAATGGAATTGGATGTAGCGAAGAAAGCCCGAAAAAGAAAGAAAATTCCAACACGCATCGGTGAAGGTGAACGAGAGCAAACCGAACCGAACGGGAAAAGCTTAAGCTTTTGCCCGATATAGGGAAATAAAAGAAAACAATCAAAACTGACCGGCAGCAGCAGCGGCAGCAGCTTTGCAGCTTCCATTCATTTCATCTCGCTTCGGTGGAAATGGAGACAAAATGGTACGGAAGTTGGGCGCAAATCGGATCCCGTTCCCCGGGTGTTACCAAGGATGATCGCATTCGGGCGGCTATTTAGCACGGCACAGATCCAATATGTAAATTGATCTCTAGATTTAAGCTTGTAAAATTTTGACAGGTATCTTTCTCCAGCCTCAGGTTGACATAGGGTGATTATGAGACGCTTTAAAAGCCTTGGAAACCGATTAACACCGTGCGTTTATGCGGTGGATTACTATTACTACTAAAACAATAAAAAGATTTTACATGGCGACGTAGACGAACACAAATTGAAAATATATGAACGAAGATATATCAATAATAAAAGGAAAGTATTGGTTGTAGATGTCCCGTACATCGAAATGTTATTGAAAATTACGTTTAACTTTTTTGTAAAAGTTTTGCTGCTTATAATTTACTTTATGTGTTTATATGTTTGGTTCCTATTATGTATAAGTTAAGGCAAAGTTGTTATAGGAAAATGATTACTTATTGAAGAGGAAAGATAAATCTCCCCGTGTCGATCCATTAGAGATTTGAAATCACCACATATGCTATGCAAATCCAAGCGCTTTGCACGATACCAAGAAGTACGTTGTTCAGATTGTGGTTTAAACTCGTATAGTAGAGCACCAATTTGTTCCATTTATGATTTTTTTGTTTATCATTCAATTAAGTACGCAAAGGAGAGCTAAACATAAATTTAATAATAAAATTATATTATATTAATATTTCTTGCATACTTAAACAGGGACGTCAAGTGCAATATGTAACATTTTGTCTCTATTATTTTGACGCTTCGTATTCTTGAGCTGACATCCAAACGAAACCCCTCTTCCGATACAATTCCACACACACACACACACAAACATGGATGCAGATTGAACATGGGTTTAAAAATGTCCTAGCCACACCCCAGAAACAAGTTGTTGATGCGGAGCCACCGCTTAAAATAACATAAATTCTTCGAATGCATTCGTAACACTTCTAGCGCACGATGCATATCAAGGGCAGCCGAAAAGCAGGGTTGGAAAAAATGCGTCCAGCTGCCTTTTGCGAAAATAAAAAAGGCAATAAAAAGTGCCGTACAAAAAAATCTCTATCACCGTCCGTCCGTTCGTCTACCACCCGCCCGTCCACTCTTTCCTCTTGCTGTCGTAGCTTTTTGGTAAAACTCACGATCGGTTTTTTTCGTTTTGCATTTCATTTCCTACAACCCTTTCGCGAGGCCCGTGTTCATTAACAATGTATAAACAAAACTAATCACCAAATCCACGCCGTGGCTTCTCCCCTGCTGGGTGCAGATTTTTTCTCGTTGTTTTCTCACTTTAAAAAACCGCTGATGCCACGAACCGCCGGGGCCAGTTTGGTCAAGCGGCGAGAAGCGTACGCGGAACGCAAGAACGTTACTGCCAAAACTGCGTACTGCGAACCATTTAACGCAAGCGGTCAAAAGAAGCGCATAAAGTGAACGAGATGCACCAACTGGTTTTTTTTGTTGTTCTTGCTGCCATGCTAACTCTTGCGCATGTCAATACTTTCCCAAGCAAAGGAAGAAAAAAGCACTCCAAATTAATGCAAAAATCTGGGAAAAAGAAGGCTCAATTCCACCGAAAATGGCTCGTTATGGCTCGTGCATGTGTGTGTGTGTGTTTGGCCAGCGCGAATTCTAGACACTGCGCCAGTCGTCGGTGTATTAAAACTGGCCCTGCACGACAAGAGAGCCACGGTTGAATCGAAATGTATTTAAAAAAAAAAACATCACCTATAAACTAAGCCATTATACAAGGTCGTAAAGGTACAGAAAGGGTTTGGCAGCGAGTGCAAAAAAAAAGAACCAAGCCGATCCTTTTTATGGTGTATTAATTATGATCGAAGTTATGATCGAAGGCAGAAGGCTGCTTTTATTTCTTTTATAATATTTCCTGCCCAATCAAAACCGGATCGAACACCAACATAACAAAACAGGACTCTCGAGGATCATAACCGGCTGTATAGAATACAATAAACCTCTGGCTGCAATAAAAATGCATCACACGAATATGAACGCGTTATATGAAAAAAAACTCCCTTTTAAAATATAAAATATCACACCAGCCGCCAAACCAAGGGAGATTCAAAACATCGAAACCATTCTTTGGGATTTTATTCTCCCCCAATTGCCCCAACACAACAGCAGACACACACCTCGTTTGGGGCAGAACGATTTGCCACGTGACGGACGGCAACAAAGCGCACACATTAACTCATTTGTCGCAATGCCAACGAGTGGCGTCGAGCAGCAGCAGCAGCAGCAACAGCAAAAAGTGCACCCGGCCACTGCAGTTTTAACTGCACACGTTCAACCCCACAAGGCAGGGGCCCTAAAGTGACAACACAACATGGGCGCAGAGTAGTAAAAAAAGAAGAAAAAAAACAAGGAGTTGAAATGTTTTGGTGGCGCACCGGACGGGAGGAAAAAACGGCAACCAACCCAAACCAACCCAAGAAACAAGAGACGAATGGGCCGATTCACAACAACCGCCGAACCGCCGAACACACGACACAACAAGCGCGACAACAGAACTCGTTGCCCACCGTTGTACCACCGTTTTCCCCCGGGCTCTTGTGACCAGCGTCCACGCACATTGGGAAATGGAAGGAGGCAGCATAAATTATGCTTTAAATATGCTAATCCCTCCCATGCATCGATCGGGTGCGGTGGTGCTTTTTTTATACTCGCTTTTAACCCACCAGAGAGGATGTTGGATGCCTTCGGGAGGTACAACTGTGTGTGTGTGTGTGCGTTATTATTGCTCTGTCAAGGGCTTGTTTTTATTTGCTTGTACTACCACCACTGCTGCTGCTGCTACAACTACACCACCGCTGCTACACTTTCTCGCAAGTATGACAATTTTTGCATGATAATTATTCATCCACAAGCTGTCCAAGGTTCCTCAAAAACCAGCGCCATGCGTCCTGTTTTACGAGTGCGAGAAGCCGATCTTAACTACCCAAACTTGTAACCGGAACGAAAGTGTTGCTTAACGTGTGCAAAAATGGCTACTTATAATGGCACGTTTTTTTAAAACCCCTGTACCGTCTGTACGAACCCCCTCTTCTGTTAGTTTCAAAATTGCAAGGAAACGCCGGCCCAAAACCGGACCGGCCGAGAACGATAAATGCAGACCAATAAAAAGCTAAGTACGCACACAGGGCTCCACGTATAAGTTATGGGGCCTGTTTCGTAAGCATTCATATCTCGACGGTTGGGCTGGGTTGAGAGCACAAGCGCAGCCGGGACACACAGGCCCGGAAAAGCTCGAACGCAGGAAGGGAAAAAGCTTTCGTCGCTGCGAGGGTCAGTACCGATGCTGCTGGCACAGACTGCTTGCCTGTTTGCTGGATAACGTTGTACATCGATTTATTGCCGAAAATCGAAAAATGTGTCTGCCCGTCCGTGCTGAGGTGGTTTCCCGTGGCTTTCCACTGTGCGGCACCTTTCGAGTTGGCTGTCGATATGGCTCGCTTGGCTGGGCTCGTTGGCTGGCTGGCGGGTAAGAAGATTTACCATTTGCACAACCGTTTGGATAATTTATAGTGCAATGTTTCTTGTGCGATTTTTTTGCGAACTTTTCCCCACACTCGTACACTTGTAAAGCAAGCCCCTTGTGTAAGGGGCTGAAATAGGGACGATGAAAAACCACCACAGGAACAAGACAGCAAACGCAACGCAACGCTACGTCCGAAGCCGCGTTGTTTATGTTGCAAAACGGCCCATCTCGCAGGGCACCATTAAAAATGTATGCCGGCATTTCGCGCTGGTACGGTACCGTGTACGGTTTATTTTATTTTTCTTCGAAACGTGTACGTATAGGAATAAGTCCTTCGAGAGAGGCTGGAATCATGGCAGTGAAGCTACACGTGAGGTAAAATATATCGAAGTACTTTACATGCAAAATTGGAAACTGTTGGAGCTCGGGATGGAATGGAGGATTTTTTGTGGAGTTGAAGCATCCCAATTCCCATGCAAATGTTCAACATTAATTCTCCCAAAAAACGATGCCCAAATGTACACTTGAACAACGATCTTGGTTCTTGTCAGAACTTGACAAAATAAATGAACACCGCACACAGATCAAACGTCTCCATCAACGCCAGAAGTACATCTTCATTTTGCGATGCCTGACAAATGTCACGCAGTTCAGATCTTCTAAATAGAAGACAAAAAAAAACACCTCCATTGGAGCACACCAAAAGACACACACACACGAAACGCTTTAAAATAAAAGAGCTCTTAGTTCTTGGGAAAAAGAACTAAAAGAAATACCATCAATCGGAAGGAAAATACCCTTACATTGACGCTGGAAGCCATTCGGCTGCTACGGGTGCATTAAATCCTGTACAAATACAAACGCGTAAATCGGCCCATCATGCCCCAACACAACATAGAGGACACCCACTATGTGTGCGTTCCATGGAAAGCATGAAAATCCTCACACAAATCTCACCACTACCAATACATCGCAGTCTTCCAACGTTTGGGGAAACGCGCGCCAGACAGAGACCATGCGTGTCTTTACCCGACCGGAATGCGCATGACCGGGAAAACATCACACCTTCCCCCCACACGCCCCCCCCCCCCCCTCCATATGAAGAAGGAAGGAAAATGGAGCCGGAAAGGAAAATCGACTCACCCCGGCCCGGCACTACAAGATGGAGTCGAGCGTACGGTTAAAAAGCAGCAAACTGCGGGGCGAAAATCGAATCCATCACACGCGGTTTAGGTCGTTCCGTTCCGCTTCTTCGCACGGAGATGGCCTCCCCATCGTACGGGGCACACATTCAAGCACACACACACACAGACAAAAGGGATTTTCGGAAAATCGATTTCTCTCGCCCAGACACGGGAAAACAACGTTCCACATCAAACCGCGTTCGTGGAAAACGGGAAAAGCGACTCATCCGCCGTGCTTGGAAGAACGAGTTGGTGGGAAGTGCGCCCCATTTGGCCCTTACCTGTCATCGGGTGGGGTCCCTTGCCGAGGATGTAATCGTCCTTGCAGATGAACTTATTGTCGTCCAGCACGTACAGCTGCTCGCCGGTGCTGATCTGCTTCCGGCAGATGCAGCACGTGAAGCAGTTCAGATGAAACACCTTGTCGCGCGGTTTCCGCACCAGGTCCGACGGTGCGATGCCCTGCCCGCAACCGCTGCACTTGGTACCGTAGCGCCTGGAATTGCGACGGAGGAAGAGAACAAGAAGATACGGTGAGTGTTATTAGGCTTAGAAGAGCTAGAAAGCTTTAATTTTACTGTCGATTATTGTAGTAGATTAAATTAAAACGTGCTGTACTTGGCGGATAGAATGGGTGCAATGAGATGGGCACGTCAGTGATAAACATACATGATGGCGATGCACGATTAAGCTGGCTAACAAGAACGTGATCTTATGCCATTTTCCACGCTTAAAGTTCTTACTAAAGAGACCTTAGAAAATTACCACTTTCGGGGAATTTCTGTTGCGCAGTTCAATACCTAAAACATGTTTTCCCCCATACTTTTTGTCTAGTTCATTTAATAAATGAAATGAATGTAATAAAATTAACTCACACAATGTTTTTTTTACATTTAACAATATTACAATCTAGCTTTTTATGCATTGTTGGCATGGGAAATTGTAGGACGACCCTCGAGACACGACTTCCTCGAGTTGCGACGACCCGCGAGATACGACGATTTTGGTTTTGACAGTAAAAAGCTGTCATTTAGAAGAATTGTATGTACTGTTTTTTAACTTCTTACTGATAACCGTTACCTACACATTTATGAAGATTCTTCAACTATCCAAACTTGAATAGTTATATCGTGTAAACGAATTTTGGAATAAAATTAATTCATTATCGAACATTAGGTTTCAGTTAATATACACAATATCATAGATTTCGATTAATCAACTTGGGTTATAAATTATATATTGACAGATACTCGACTTACACCTTGCTTTGGGACATTTTTTTGGTTCCAAATACAGTCGTCGGGAGTCACCTGTACAATTGCATACAATCCCAATCATGCTAAACAGAAGGTACCAGATATTGAGTCTGGCGCATACAGAGCTTGCCAAGAAAATGTCTCGCATATGTTTGTATAACTCTCACCATTTTGGAGACTATTCAGAATATAGTACATTAAGCAATTTATTAAAACAACGAGAAACAATCATAAATTCGGAAAATCCTTTGAAAATCCTGAAAGTGTGGTTTCAAATTCTTTATAATTCAAGTCGCGTTAGAAATAAATCTGAAACCTATTTAATCTTCCGTTTTTCTAAGTTATCTCAATATCTTGAAAACATCTCTCTTATATAACGTTTACCAAAGAAAGAGATACTTTAAAATTAATGCAGCACATTAAATCCTACTCAAAACACGTGGAACTATTGTTTCATGAATCCAAAATCTCAAAATAACCCAATCTAATTAAAGCTGCCAATTTTTTATTTCCTCTCACTTCTGCTTCCCATTAATAACTCAATCGCAAAACTGCATCTGGAAAAAATGGTTAAAACAACAACACAAACACACGATGACACGCGCATATGCGCCACCAAAGCGGGCCCAATCGATCCGGATTTAATTGTGACATTAAAGAGGCACCCTCCCGAAGCTCCATCGAAGCTCGCGCACCCACGGCGAGTTGAGGTAGGCCGTATGTTCTGTGCTGTTTTTTTTTCTTCTGTCTGTCTGTCTGTGTGTGAAAACAATCGATCGCTAATCGAGTTTGATTTGGGAATTGCGGGATGGTGGTAATGGGATGCTTTCGATTAAAGCCTCGCTCCCAGCCGAGCCCAGCCTACGCACAACGGCAATAAAACAAACGAACAAGATCAAATCAAACTGCCGTTTCTTCTTGTACTGTTTTATTTTGTGCGTGTGTCGGAATGGGATTAGGGCAGGCGAGATTGTAGCCGTCGCGCAGGCAAGAAACCAGTAATCCTTCCGTTCGGAAATCAACAGGCTCATACATAGCCCAAACCGATCGATCACTGGGACTCTCGATATCAACAAAAACACTTCAAGAAAAAGACAGAGAGAGAGAGAGATGGCTAAAAACGGGACGATGATTGAATGTGACCTCCGGCATGAAGCTGTTACACAGTGAAGCTGCCCCATTTACACAACAACAATGCCCGCGAGACGAACACGTGATGATGCGTGATCCAAACAGGGGGGCTGCTCTGGCTGGCTGGCGCGACGAACTTGGACGAAAAATCGCACTCAATGAATCTCTTTCTCATCGTGGGCTGGTTTCCCTCCGTACAAAACAGCAACAGCAACGGCCTACTCTTAACCGCCCCAAAAAGCCTCCACGCCGGTACGCCCAAGGGGAGAAGCAGGAGCGTTTCGAAGGACAGGAAAACCGATCAATCTCGGATGCTCATCGCTGCTGCTGCTGCTTCTGCTGCTGCGACCAAGGTGCACCAAAACGGTGAGGATCAATTTTGAGACAATTTCAACGCCGACCCTTCCGTAACGCAGAAAAAAATGGCAGGGCGTTACCGACTGAAGAAAAAACACAACCACAACAAAAATCCCTTCTGAGGTGCACTTTTGTGGTTTGAGGCATATTTTCCCTCTGCTGTAATGGGAAATTTTCTTCTCCATTTTTGGGTTTCGTTCCTTTTCCTCCGCTGTTTTTTGGACAATCATCACCATCATCATCCAACCAGGAGTATGATTGCATGATCGTTCGTGGGGAGTTTGCACAGAGAGATCCTCCTACCATGATGTTTTCCCATACCGCAGGATGCAACACCAAAAAAAACAGCAAGATAAATGCTTCGCGATCACCGCACGGGTTGATAATTATAATTTGCGCGTCTCGTCTCGAAAAAAAAAAACAAAAAAAGACTACAGAAACAAAACAAAATCAAGCCGATCAACTTTTTGTTTCCATGCTTCACTCCTGCCTTCGCGCAAGCCGTGCCGCTTATTTAGCATTTTCCATCCGTCTCGAGACCAGAGAGGGCGTCGTCGGTCTGGAGGCTCCCGAGGGCTTGACTGTTTTGCCTACCGTTTAAATGGTGGTTTTGTGCTTCTGATTGTATGTAAATCATAGCGTCATAGGTGCTTCGGGCCAGATTTTGATGAGCCACTCCCACTCCCGACGCTGCGAACGGATATCGGGATCGGGCAGACTCCCAAAAATGTGTTTGTTTTTTGTTTGTTTTCCGTACAGCTGCTACCGGAAATCGGTAGCGTGTGGGCAGCGACTTAAAGGGGCAGCAAATCATACAAACACTCCCTTTCCCTCCCGAATTGTAACGCTTGATGCTTACCTGAAGAAATCGTTTCGACAGTACAGCTTCGATTCCCGGCTGAAGCATTTGTCGGCCAGCGGTTGGTGACACTCGCAGCACCGCACGCACGTCGCATGCCAGCCGCGCTCGAGCACGTTGAGCAGGAATTTGTCCAGGATCGGTTTGTTGCAGCCGGCGCACGGATCGCCCAGCCCGGACGGTGGCTCTCCCCGACCTGCGGGTGGACAAGGGACGGTACAGCGAAGGAGAAAAAAGCGGTAAGTGAAATGGTTTAGGTAAGGAAATGTGTTGTTGATTGAACGTTCTTATATGAAATAACATAACAGCGTGAACATCGAATTGTAATTTGTATAGTTTTATGAGTCACAATAGTGAATACATTGAATACTCCCCATTGACTTATATAATGGAGAAAAAATGATAAAAACATAAGATGAATAAGGTCCCGCATATTCTTATTAGAGAGTCCTGAAGGTAAAGCACGTCGAAGCGATTTTTCGTTGCTGTCTTTAAAAGAACCTTTTTCTAAAGCCTGCACAATTGGGAATTAAGAAACGCACGTTAGAAAGAAACCTCGGCAAATGAGAATAATTAGCTAGTCCCAAGAGTACTCTCTTGACTCCATTTCACATGAATTAGTTTAATGTAAAACTGTAACTGGAAAACATAATCTAACTCGGTTCTATTTTATGCTGTTTCGCGTTGATTTTAGGGTTGTTTCCCCAATTTTTTTGAATTTATTAATGATTTATTAACCGTCTTCCTCATAGTGTTTGATTCAGCTCCATAATTTTGTTGTCAATCAATCAAAATCAGTAAAAAATTATTCAGAACATTGGGAAACACTCAATAAATGGTCGATCGAATACAAAATGATGTGAGAAGGTTTCAAAACATTATTCGGTAGCAACCAGAAAATCATGGAAATTCCTTGGAAGGTTATTTTTGTTACTAAACTACTTCATATCCGTTAGTTGATTTAATTGGTGTATAGTTTGTGAGGAATTTAATTGTTTAAACACTGTACTACTCTGGAGAGGTGTACTGCTGGTGTTTAAAGTGATTTCTAAAGAAGTTGTTCAATAAGAAATAATTTAAACACTGCTACTAACGTAGATTATATGACAGTAACGTATTAGTCTCTACTTTCAATAAATCATCTCAAAATGTAAAGAAAGATTGACAAAAATTGGATTGCATCCTTATGAGACATTTTGGTAAAATGCTCAAATTAAAAAAAACTACATCTTGATTTCTCTGCCGAAAGCGAATTACAAAAGCAAATGTAAAACAAACATTGCGGCAAAATCAAAATCTTTTATTTGTTTGATTTGATGCCATTGCTCCTTTTCTCAGCTGGTACCATGTTTCCGCAATATCCTTTTATATGCGAGAAAGAAAACATTCACCAAAAATCAACACCAACCAACCTATCACATCACACCGTCACACCTTTTTGCCTGTTTTGACAACTTTAGAAAATCCCCGCTTCCATCGCTTTCCACGAAAATCTAACCAACCGATCCCTTTTTCCGGATCAGCAACAGATATCCTTTTCAGCACAGCGAAGAGCGTAGGTAATTCCCGCCGCTCCCATCGCTAACAAATGTCGACCACACTGATCTCGGTCCGCGTATACATAAGATCAGAACAATCGTGGATCATGTTACAAGCTGGCGCCCCGTTCAAAAAAAAAACAAAATTGCGTCACGAAAACCGGGGCAAACCCCGGGCGAAGCGGGAATTTTCACACATGCGTTACGGATTTGCGCACATAAAAGCGCACCGAGGACCTTCCAGATCCTTCAACTTCCAATTGCGTGTGTTTTGGGTTAGTATTTTTACAGCCGACAGTATCAGTTACCAGCCCGTGGGCCAGGTCGCCCCTTCCCGCCAAAAGTGTGGTTTGTTTTTACAGCCACTCAACCGCCAGGGCAAGCAAAGCGGCCAGAAAGGATCCGCTACTACGAGGTACGTTGATGTGTGGTTTGCTGTTGCGTTTGTTTTGGCAAACCACCGACACCAGAACCAGAAATTTGATACGATTTGTGTAAGCGATGGCGGATTTACGGTACCTTTTGCTTTGAAAATGATACAGCTTTTCAGCCCTGGGGATTTGGTGAAAATTGCCGATTTGTGATTTTGGGAGACGCTTTGCAATTGCAGAGATCAATCATGCCGTTCGTGGTAACAAAATGGCCACCAAATGTTCGCTAAGAAGCATTTTTACATTTTTATCTCAACCGAACCATACCTTACCTTTGCAAAAACTCCATTAAAATCTCTTTCAAATTAAAAACACTTCCGGAATGTTGACAAAAAGTGTTATTTTCTCATTATCTCGTGTGACGAACATCCAATCACTTTGGGCCTTAAAATCACACTACCGACCGATTCTAATCTACGGTAGTAGACGCTGTGCAAACTGCCGGCATTCCGTATCGTTACACACACACCCATGTTGACATAGGACTAAGTAAAACAAGCTCAAACATCCTCGTTGGAACGAGTTGTGCAACCGCCGGTGCCGGTAAAGGATTGTTATCAGGCGCAAGTGTAATGAGCTTCACCAGGGGGTTATCTATCGCAAGGAAGTGGATCGTTTGTCTAATCGAGCATAGTTTTGTTTGTGTTTAGTTTCACCGGGAGAAAGAATGGATAATGAGTTTGAGGCTAGCCGAAGGATTCGCTAGATTACGAGCTGCGTTTAATTATGCGAAAAAGCATTCAATTAAACTGGTTTCCATTGGACGGTTGTGGGATTTATCGGCTTTTATTGAATGGAATTAAATTTACCGGTTCTCTTAACCTGGTTATCATTGCGGATTAGTGTTTGGATTCAAAACAAATCTTCAAACAAGTGCCTGATCTTTTTGGTTTGTTTGCCATCAATGATTTTTAACAAAATCTAGAGAATTGTTTCAGTCTTTTCGTGCTTTTGTGTTTCATTTTCTTCTTCTTCTTCTTTTTGGCGTAACGTCCTGCGGATATGCCGGCCTGTACAGGCTTTCGAGACTTTATTAATTACCACGCAGCCGGATAGTCAATCCTTGCTACGGGGGGACGTTCCCTTCTGGGTTTGAACCAGGACGCTTTTATATTTCATATCAATATCAATTTAATTTGCCTCTCAACATGTCTTAAGTTACTTTACCGTAACAAGTTGCGACTAAAGATAAATTGAAACAGTTCCAATCGCCTTAGTTTGGAACTAAATATTATTTTTAAAATGCAAATTTTTACAGTTTTTTCCACATTGAATTTTTAATTGGTAGTTTTGAGTTTGAAGTAACCGAAAGCCTACGGAGCTTAACTGTTAGTTATAATTTCTTAAGAATTACAACACTTGTCCACAATCATTCATAATCAAGCATTGAAAAATGAAAGAAATGGAGCGATTAGTATAACTAACTCAATAAATTAAGATAACTTTTTTTTCTTATAATTTGAGCATAAAATTGAGAAGGCGGCAACGCAAATGTTTAAAAAGAACAAAACAGAACCTCTAGATCAATGTTAGCCCACAAGAATAATAAATCAATCAATTGTTTACATAAAATTAGTTTAAAAAAGTAACATATCGATTATCCCAGTACGCACCGATATTGTGCTGGTTGTGCTGCAGTACCGAGCCGAACGCCATCAGATCCTTGGCCGGTGGTGCCCGGGCACCGATTGCTGCGTAACTGTCCCCCAGAAAGGACGCCAGCGCGACTGCCCGTGGGGGCGTTTTGGTCGCTTCCGTTAAAATTTTGAAATCCGTTTCACCGAACCGGTGAGCAGGGTGAGTGGGTGAAGGGCGAAGAGACAACAATCCTTCGGGCACGCACACGGACGGTGACCGAAGGTGTGTGCGTACGTTTGTTTTAGATGTTGCGCTTGCCAGCAGGCGCACGGAGGACTGAAAGGGTAATTTTCGATTATCCCGATAGGAGTTGGACAAATGCAAACAAAAACAAACACAATCACAACTTCACCGGCACACACACGCACTCACGCACTTTTGGAGCTCTTTTACCTCTCAAGCACTTGCTCAACTCTTTTTTTTTTGCTAATTTTTCTCTTTCGGTGTAAATTGCATTCCGATGCGGGAAATTTCTTTCGGTCACGGGTCACTTTGATTTACTATCTTCCCACATGTACACACACACATACACACTGACACACTGTGTTATCCTTTCGGTGGTGTCGGTTCCCAACACACCGTGGGCACTGAAGGAATTTCCACTTTTCGGCTTTTCACACTGCCGTCGGGTTGTTGGTAGAGAATGTTGGGGCACCACTGTTTTCACACCACAGTCGCGCTATTGTTAGCTGGACCTTGTTTAAACTTGCTGTTTAAACTCCATTCCCGGTTCCGTCGCCGTCCTGTCGTCGAGCTTCCTGCACAGATCCCATGGGCAACTTGGACCGATCGAGAGATGACGTTGTGTCACGCCGTGTGATTTGCACCCATTTCTTGGCCAGTGGAAAATTCTCGTCTTCGGACAAGATGATACAAACCAACAAACAAAAAAACTCAACCCCACACACACGCACACGCACACTGCCCGTCACCACTACGTCACTTCAAATATCGCGCGTCCACCACGAACGGTGTGTGTATCGAACGGTTTCTCACGCACGCCTCGCTCTGTCGAACCGCACCGAACAAGGGATAAATGTTGACTTGACTGGCTGTGGTCCGCGCTCGAAACACCCGCACCCGTTCACAAAACCCCATTACCGTGCGAGTGAGACCACTAGCACACACCGACAGTTGGCAGCTCTCTTTCCCGCAGACAGCCGTGCAGGCGCACCGAGCGAAAAGAAGGCGTTGCCCCTAGCAACGTGGCAAAGCGCAAGCACGAGAGCGAGCTCGCACGTGCGCGAAAGAGATGCCACTGCCGCTGTTTGTTCTGTCCAATCGGCGTGGACGATTTCACTCACTTGCACGGGCACATCGCACACACGCATGCACATCGCACTTTTGTCAACACCCCCCCGTGTGTAGAGGCTGCTGCCTCTAGGGGAGCGGGTGTGTATGTGTGAGTGTTTTTTCTTTCCGCAAACGGGAGCCTGCTTTGAATAAGCGTGAATGAATTTCGATGGACGATGGCGTCGTCTTTGCCGTGGATTTTCTCCGGGCGGGAGGGGTTCCCTGGCTTATCCTTCTTTTTTTTCTACCACGCAAAGGTGTGATTCTGGGAAAACTCCTTCACCCCCTGCCCGCAACACTTCTGCCAGGCATTTTCCACGCTGTTCATGAGCGGGGGAACGCCAAAGATAGCTGTGCTGTTTCTTCCCACGTTGCTGCGCTCGCTTTCTCTCTCGCACTCTTTCACACCCTTGCAGAGAGTTTTCCTTCTGTTCTGTTTGATTTTTCCGCTTCACCGTTCAAATGGGGGGGCGAAATATGGGGCGCCCTTTTTTTCGCAGCAGCAGCCAGCAAAACTGCACACACAGACACACAGCCTCACCACCTTGTCACACATACACGTGTGCACCTACACGCACCTTGACGCACGCGGGAAAAAGTCATCCTCCAACCGACACGGCGCAACACTATTGATCCAGTGAACTTTGATTTTTCTTTCTACCACCTCACTTCCTCTCGCTCTCTCTCTTTCTCTCTCTATTCTAACTCTGTCTCTTTCTTCGCCCTCTAATCCTTCCACCGTAGCAATAAAAAAGGGGGAAAGCCAAAGAAAGCTACCTGCTAAGAAAACTTTTCCACCCAGCCCTTGGCTTGGAATTGTATGCGCGTGGGTGGGTGTGTGTGTGTGTGTGGTTCTCTTGGGAGGAAAAGGAAACAAACGACGGGCCCACCGGGCGAATTTAAGGATGGATGTGCACACATTAATTATTACGTAGTTTTCGATTATTAATGGCGAGACTTTGGCCGACTGGCGTCGAGCGGATTCGGTCTTTGTCTATGAGTCGCCCACCTTCTCTCTCTCTCTCTTTCGCTCCCTAGAGCCCAGAGAGGATGAATTGTTTTCGAATTGTTGTTTCTGTTCGCACACTGCCCTTGAAAAAATGTGGAAGGTCCCGGACGCACTTTTAGGCCGCGAAGCAGCAATATACAAACGGGAAGTTTGCTCGTTTGATCCCAAAACGGTGGATTGGAAAAATCGATACAACACAGCCCCCATATCAGTAGCATTATCAATTTTTATCTTGTTTTTATCGTTTTGTTTGTCGATTTTGAAACGATAAAATTGTCTCAAATATTATACTTTTTTTACAACACAAATAAAGAAACACTCTATCACTTTTCCGTTGCTCTTATTTTCTAAATGTTCTTTTAGGGCGAAAAATAGATATTTTTTATTGTTTCCCAATGTTTACAATTATTTTATTATTTATTGATGGCTTTTCGATATTTTATCAATTCGTCCCACGGTTGATCGTTTACCACGATCATCCTAGCCTTTTTTAAAAACAAATGATTAGAAATCAGAAAACCACCACAAAAACAAGTGCCTTATTTCTTATTTTTATCTATCTTATTTTACCCAATTCACTCATTTCAAATTGGTTCATGTGCTTATGCTATTTTAGGTTCAAACTTATGTTAGTAGTCTTCATATCCTTGGAAAGCAAAAATTAACTAGACTAAAATGATTTCTTTTACGCGTTTATGAACATAATTACATTTTATTTAGTCTATTTTCATCGTGATATTCAAAAAATAATCGAGAAACAAGAACCACCCAATAGAAATAATATTTTGGAAAACGAAACAGCTTCCATCGAGCTAATTCTTAAAGCACATCCCACACAAGGGCTCGACTAACGAAATCAACGCTCATTAAATTAAACACTACCCCAAAGCCATCGACCGTTTAAAGCCTGCTGCACACACACATACAGCCAAAATAACATTAAATTCACAAACCGACCGGCCTACCAACCCGCCAAAGTGTCGGAGATTTAACCATCCTCTCGGCCTTTCTAGCACGATGCGCACGATGCGAAAAAGGGGCTTTAATTTAATGTAACGATTAATCACATTAAAGCGACACATCCGCGGCCCCGGCGCGCTTCCCAACCGGCAATGTGGGGCGAAAATGGGCAAAGCTCCCCCCATACACACACACACGTACGCAAGGAGAGTTTAAGTTCACAGGCACGGGAAAAGCGTGAGTGAAGGGAGCACACTGAGGGGGGAGAGAGAGAGAGAAAACAGGCCAAAAACAACCATCAACAACAACAACAACATTAACAACAGAGCCATTAAACGAACCGCGCCCGTTCTCACTTTGGTGTGTGTGTGTGTGTGTGTGAGTGTATTCTGTTGTGTCTAAATCGGTCCGTTTAAATACCAATTAATAATCGCTAATGTGTGCACACGCCGGTACACATTTTGCGCTGTTTTCCGGGGTAGAGGACAGAAGGGGAAGTGAGTGAGTGGATATGTAGGTGCACAAAAATGAGGAGCATGATAAAAAAACGACACAAAAGCGCAGTTAACAACGCAGTTGCGCTCGCTGTGAATATGAAATGAGGGTGTGTGTGTGTGTGCAGGCATTTGCATAATTCACTGTTGTTTCATGAGGATGACATGAGGGTGACGGGGTCCTTGTCCTTGTTCTTGCGTGGAAATGCTCGCGTTCGGTTCGGTTCGGTTTCCTCATCGCCCATGGTAATGATTGTTCCAACATGCAATTATTACGAATTACCTGTGTGTGAAACAGTTGTTTAGCAAGTGGAGTGTTTGTTTGGGGCACAACTTTAAAGTAACTTCTTTTTTTTTTGGGATAGCAGTTGCATTACCACATTATTTGCTTAAAAATGTAGCAGAAGGTTTAGGTGCGTACCAGGTGTAGCTGCATAAAGGTGTAGCAGAATAAAATTAGAAGAAAATAATTTAATTTAATAATTATTTTTACAATTATAAAATCAAAACTTAATTTCAACATTCCTCCTTCAAGAGGTCTAAATCAACATGAATCTTTAACATTCCTCCTAAGAGGAATGTTAGAATTAGGTTTAGAATTTATAATTTAAAAAATGATTATTAGATTAAATTATTTTCTTCAAATTTTGTTTCTTCTGTGCTTTAGATTGTCTTCAGTATGTTAATGGTTTATTGTTCTCCCACTTTGAATTGCTTTCCACCAGCAAGTTGTACATTGTGGAGAAAGTCTTACATATTTTCAGTTATTTTAGAAATCTTGTTATTCTTTTTTTTTTGGGAATACTCAATTGATGATCTCGCCTCTAACTAGGAAATAGATATAACATTAATAGCACGATTGAGGTTCATTTAATGGAGGAATACAATCATAATTTTCAGATAAAATTTGATTTTTTATCATTTATTATGGATTTTAGCATATCTGAATTATTTGACTTTTTTTTGCAATTTGATGAAAAATAAAGCTTCTATTAACTTCTCATACGAAATATTCAATAACCCTGTAAAATTGGGAATTTTTGTTAATAAAAAATAAAACAAAAGTTTGAAATGCGTGAAAATAATCCTCCATTTTGTTTCTGATAAAATCCGAACAAAACAAAACAAACCTTAAACAAAGCTTAGTCACGCAAGTTTGACCTATGACCTTTTACCACAAGAGCTTAAACATGAACAGATATGCAAAAGAGGAAATTGAAAACAACAAACCTTTCAATAGCATCATTAGCTTTCTTCGAGATATCACTTCCTGTCATCAAAAAAACACACACAAATAAACACCCACACAAGAGATGGTAGATTTACCGCAAACATCAAAGGACCGTGCCCCAATGGGTCACATTTCCAACCGAAAGTTAATATTTCATCGCTTATTACAAATTTGACATTTCGTGCGCAGCGACAAGCAGCGACGCAATCGATTCTCACTCCATGCCTTCCCTACTTAACGCCTACTTCGACCTGTCTCCCGACGACGGAGATCCTTTAATTTACAGCATTTTTGGGTGTCTTTTGCTCCGTGTCAGTCTTGTTCAACATAGTTTCCCCGTCAGGCACGTGTGAAAGTGTTTGCGTGTGTGTCTGTGTGGGAGCGTGTATTTTTTTTCCCCGGTGAGTGTATTATCTTATCTAAAATTAAGTTATACTACAGGCTCGTTCCATTCCCGAAGGCTGTCAATTACACGGCCCGTCAGCACAGCACAGGCACGCATCGGGTACAGGAATCGGGACCGGAACATCTGCGCTAACAGGCGAGATTCGACCGGGGAGCACCGACCGGATGATCACAGAGATCAGAGAGCAGAAACCAGCCGCATAGCCACATGTGCGTAAAATTACGTTCACCAGTGTGTGTATGTGTGTGTGTGTGTATGTTACCCGCATCCACCCCAAAAGCACGGCCACATATGGGAAGCTAGCAAGCCAACCATCCCGACGATCCTTCTGCTTCCTTCCAGTGCACTGCTGCGACCTCAGCAACCTGCGACAAACACGAACCGGGTGTAACGAAACGGAACGGATGTGTGGATTCCCCAAAAATGAACACGTGAAACGAGCAGTACAACATATTACCAAAGGAGATATGCGCGCTGACCCATTTCCAGACCGCGTGAAAGAACTTCCGAACAGGGCAGCCATTCGGAGCAGGAAGCAAAACAGAGCAAAAGATACAGAAACACTCCCAGCAGCAGCCGCCGCCGCCGCCGCCCGAAAATGCCGGTGATAATTGCGTTCAATTAATCAAAAGATCACAACCATGAAATTATTAAACAGACAGACAAAACCCCGTGTGCGTGCGTGCGTGCGTGTGGGGGAGAAGAGAAGAGAGCAGATTACAAAACGATACACCAACCGGTACCAAACAAATGAGGATCAGGAAAGTTTACCGGGGCCGGACGGACGGGCGTGGGAGGAATTCGGTGAAACAGGAAAAACAGAAAACCAGGAACAACCAGGAAGGATCGACACTCTTTGACTTTTTTTTTTTTGGCTTTTGATGACTTAATACGGGTGACAGAATAATATCAGAATAATCGGGACCATTTTTAAAGGAAGAAATTTTGGATCGAACTATGAAATGAAGGTAAACGTTATTGAAGTGCTTGAGTTGTCCCTTGAAATAGGTTGGTTTACCAGCCTTCAAGTCAAATCTTCAACAACATTCAACCTTTCATTGCAGTTCAGCAGTCGTCGTGTAGTTAATCCTGGTCCAAATGGGAAGATGAATAGAACAAAGTTGATCACCAAACGGTGATTGTTACAAGTCATTATTCTTATCAACCTAAACTATTTTTCAAAGATGAATGCCTTTCGAAATGTGGCCATCGGCAGGACAACAGAGAAGGTTTGTATGGCGTACACCCGACTCAAACGCGAATCAGCAATAATAGGATTTCGAATCAATGAAGACGAAAGACGAAGTACCTGCTTGCCGGAGACTCAGACCATCTGGGATCTCAGTGTATTTATTAGTTGACGGCGACAATCTCGAGGTAGTAAAGGAGCGCAGCGTAATCCGGAGACGCGTTGCGCAGGGGAATCGTGCATGCTATGGGCTTCACCGACTACTGCGATCCAGAAGACTTCGAGCCCGCACGAAATGTTACATATATCGCACATTGTTTCACCCGATTGTTCTCTATGGACACGAGTCCTGGACCATCCGAGTGGAGGATGCAAACGCTCTGGGCGTGTTTGAGCGACGCATCCTCCGGACCATCTTTGGCGTTGTGTTCGAGCATTGAGCGTGGAGAAGGATGAACCACGAGCTTGCTGAGCTATACGGCTAACCGAGCATCCTGACGATTGGCGAAAGCGACTGGCAGGATACGATGGCTGGGGCATGTTTTGAGGATGCCGGACTCATGCCCCACCAAGAAGGTGTTCGACAGCTCATTTCGACAGACGCAGAGGAGCATAGTGAACTCGATGGCTGGACCAGGTGAAGCGAGACCTGTCGGAGATCTCGGGTATCTTCATGAATGGGAGGCTGCAGCCAGGGACCGAGCATCCTGGAGAATGATTATTGACCGGGCCATGTCACATCGACGTACTCTATCATTAGCAGGCCAACAAGAGAGAGAGAGAGAGAGAGAGAGAGAGAGAGAGAGAGAGACGACATTGAGTGATAGATTCATGCCTTTATATTCAAGAGTTACATTCATGGAAATTTGCTTGCGATCGGGAGGATTGGGCCCCAAGCGGCTGATTAGTCAGTATAGTGAATCTGCCTCTGAATCATTTTTTTTTACCCATACGATTGATTATTTATAATCAGCCATACCGGCGAACTCGTTCGTTCCTGGGAATGTTCGCCGCGACGCTCATTTTCACCCATTTCATAGGCCTCTAGATCAAAAATTAGAAAACCATCTGGGTTTTGTACTACCCAACCTAGTGGTACAACCCTGTCCACTCATAAGCGACTGTATGTTTTGTACTGCTCAATTCACTGGTACATCCGTGTCCCAATAATAATAATAATAATAATAATAATAACCCAATAATAATAATTATAATCATAATAATAATAAAACAATTGTGCAAAACATTGTGACAAAAAAACAATGCAATCATTTTCGAACAGAACAACCCTGCAATATGAATATTGGTATACAGTTTAGCCGATACACAATCCCTTCCAGGTGTATAACAAACCAGCGCGCCATCTACAAAGCTTGTTATACACCCCTGTTGTACCAAAAATTAAAACTCTTAATTTTAGACCGTTAGAAACCGTTACGTTCGTTAGTGAGACACTCAAAACAATTTAATAGTAGCCAATTATTGTCATGCAAAATTCACATTTCCCCTTTGTTACTCTTTTTCTTTAACAAATGAACACACTCACTGGGCTGGCACACACGCGAGTTAGATTGCACTTTCCTCTGACTAAATTGTAACGAGTCTCCTTTATTCAAATATATCCGTAAACGATGTGTCTTTGTATGTTTTGCTGATCTGCACCACACACCTTCATGCATCTTCCGACTATCCCTCCTCGCACCACCCACACATTACCTCCTCTCGTAATCATTTGTAATAAATTGTAATAATTATTGCTAAACAATCCAGCTGAGGGTATTGAGTGGTATGCATTTTCTTCATGATTTTTTTTTCTCCAACGTTCGTTTGAGCGTATATGTCTGTTAGCCTGTTTGTTTTTCTTTTCTCATTTCCATTTCTCGCTTGCAACAACATCGCCCCTCTCGGAACCAAATTTTGCGCTCCTTGTCCAAACCAATCATCTCGCGCGCTCGCTTACAAATATATGGATTTGTTGTATATGATTTTTTTTGTTTTATTTTTGGTTTTGTTTGTTTTTTGTATGATTACCTCTTACCGTTAAACTTGCAAATGTTTTTTTTTTGTTTCTTACTTTGTTTTGCTTGCTCCGCTTGCAACCTGATTGCATATTCTCTTCTAAAGCTAGTGCCGCGAGGGGACCCGTCCCCTGGGCTGTTGCATCTATCTAAATTCCTTCCGTGTACACATTTTATAGGGCTTTGTTTTTTTTGTTGTATTACTTGTTTTTGCTGCTCTATCATTACCATTTCAATCCGATTATCTAACAATATCATCATCGTATTTGTTTGCTTTGTATGTGTGTGTGAGTGTTTGTTTGTGTTTTCTCGCTTAGTAAGGTGATCAAAGGGTGATGAAAAGGGAGTGTGTGAAATAGTGTGTTTTTAGTTTTGATTTTAGAATCCAAGTTTACGTTTACGAGTAGAGAAATTACGATTAGAAAGGAAGGCTGATGGTATGTGTGTTGTAGGATTGGAATTTGAATTTTCTTATAAGACATCCTGGTTACGACATTGCGTGCGCGACTATGAACGATCATCATCATCTTCCCCGTCAGTGCTGGGATCTCACCTGCTCCGTTCGTTCGTATCTAAGAAGTGGCAAGCGTAAACGAGTAATGAAGAGTGGTCGAACGTTTTTAGTCGTTTTGGGAGGGAAAGGTTCGAGCCTTTCGTGAGCCTTCCAAGACAGAGAGAGTGAAAGTGACAGAAAGTGAGTGAGAGAATGGTGTAGAGAAATAGGAATAGGTTTGTGGAACCATTAGTTATCTGTTCGCGTATCTGTATCCCGCCCTTTTCGCGAGACGGTTTGATTATTTACATTTATCGATTTGGTAGAATATATATATTTTCATGGATTTTCTTTTTGCTTTGTTTGTTTCGTTTGTTTAGCTTGTTTGGGGGTAGTTTTGAATTTTTCGTCCTGCTTTTGCTTTGAGATGTATTCATATATATTTATACTTTTTTTTGTATGTATAACGTTCATGCACGTGATTAGAATATGCCCTTTTTGTAGCCGTTTTTGCCATGCGCCTATTACACACACCCTCCTTCTTCACAATTCCCTCTTTTTCGCCCCTATGATAACTGGTCAAGTGTGGAACACGCTATTTGTTAGTGATGTGTACGTATGTGGATGTATTATGTTTATGTTTGTGTGTGTGCTTCGAGACACCGCAAAATCGGTCATAAAGTGCTAATAGTCGGAGAGGAGTAGAAACGTACCTTAAAAATTAAGGAAGAAAACAAAAAAAAACCTTTGTTCAACTCCGAAACAGTTACTTAGAAAGTCAAACGAAAAACGTATACCGTTGTGTCTCCGTTCTTGTGTATATATTGTGTGTGTGTATTCGAACGATCACTAAAATCACTTGCTTCTACTCTAAAAACTAAAACCACTCGATTAATATGTAATGAAAAACAGCCTTCTGATAGATCGCTCTAGTAGCGCTTTTCTGCAGCAAGGAACCCAACCAACCAATCAATCCACCACCTGCCTCCTCTCTACTGCGGGGTCTAATCGTTCTTTTTTTCCGGTAAAAACATAAAAAAAAAAACAATAAAAACGGCGACCACGTTCCCTGTCGTCAACGTGTGCACTGATCGCGCCTTACCTTCAAACCACCGTGTTTGTCTGCGCAGTCGTAATGATAACACGCAAACACAACAACGCGTTACTTTTGCCCTACTTTCGCGTGTTTCTTTGTTCCGTCCCGTTTCCTGCCGGTTGTAAATACTGTACACAGAATACCCACACATATGGCTTCCAACAAACAATCATTTTAACGACACTCGCGATCTCGTGCGCCACACACTTACGCGGCCACAACTTCGAATGAGGAAAGATGCACGCCACCGCGCTGGTGCCCGCACACTCCTTTGTTGTAAATGTAAATAATATCGGTCCATTAACCTTTAGTTTAGTTTAGTTTAGTAGCGCCCAGGGCGCACACACTACCCCCTGTCCTTGCCCTTCCCTGCCACGGAAGAGAGTTCGATGTAAACACACACACACACACACGCTAATGGTTGTGGACGAGCACCTTACTTCCGCAACAGTCGGTTCATGTCTTTGTTCTGCTTGCCGATCTTCACGTCCACGTCCTCCACCCGGTCCGAGATGTCGTCGATCAGATCGTTCTGGCTGTCGATTTCCTGATTCAAGTCCAAGGCCAAGTTCTTCAAGCGCGACAAATTGCCCCGCATTTCGTCCAGATTTTGGTCGAGCTGGTGGCTGAAGCCGGCGCCCCCGTTTGCCATCTGTTGCTGCTGCTGCTGCTGCTGCTTTTGCTGTTGTTGATGGAGGTGCTGCTGCTGCTGCTGCTGTGGATGGTGCGGATGATGGGGATGATGATGGTGGTGGTAGTCGCCGGGCACCTGCGACGGTGGCACCGGCGATTGGTCCGCGGTCCAGTACGGGTCCGCAATGCGGAAGTCCTGCGGGTTCGGGTAGAGTTCGTCCTCCTCGGTCGGCGTCGGAGATGATATGTTCTGTCGCGGTATTCCACCACCGTCCCCGTGGTGAACGACGCTTCCGGGCCCGATCGGTCCCCCACTGCCTCCACCACCACCACCGCTGGCCACCATCCTGCCGGAGAGATAGTTTTTCAACCCACCGAACACACTCTTCAGACTGTTCAGATGCTTCTGGCTGAAGCGGAGCGAGTTGTTGATCTCGTCCAGCTGCTTCTTGGTCTTTTCCAGCTGCTCCCGCTGCCGGTGCAGCTCCTCGGCCGTCGCGATGCCCACCTGCTCCGTCTCGCGCAGC